>NC_088791.1:323576681-323880163 GCF_011386835.1 Chrysemys picta bellii
ATGGGTTCTATAGCATGAAGGCATGGCTACTCAATGGTTCAAAAGCATAGAGATGTTCCGTTCAGAGAATGAGAAAGAGGTGCTATTACATAGCAGAATAATAACGATTTGTCACATGTTTATGCAGAAGTGGAAAGATTCCAAATTTGGTGTGACTCAAAACACGTTACCCCCACATCCTCTAGTCTCCCGCTAGTAATAGACTACCACCTAGATCTAAAAAATCAGAATTATCTCTAAGTTCAGTAAAAGTACATCTTGCAGCCCTAAATGCCTTTCATCATAATATGGACAGCTACTCCGTATTCATTTATCCTACAAAAAGCTTCCTCAAGGGCATGGGTAGGGCCCTACCAAATTCACGGCCATGAAAAACACAACGACTGTGAAATCTAGTCTCCCACAGTGAAATCGGGTCTTTTGTGTGCTTTACCCTATACTATACAGATTTCACGGGGGAGACCAATGTTTCTCAAATTGGGGGTCCTGACCCAAAAAGGAGTTGCAGGGAGGTCGCAAGGTTATTTTAGGAGGGGAGATCACAGTATTGCCACAGTACTTCTGCACTGGGCAGCTGGAGAGTGGCAGATATTGGCCGGGGACCCAGCTCTGAAGGCAATGTCCTGCCAGCAGCAGCGCAGAAGTAAGGTAGCAATACCATACCATGCCACCCTTACTTCTGAGCTGCTGCCTTCAGAGCTGGGTGGCCGGAGAGTTGTGACTGCTGACCAAGGGCCCAGCTCTGCATGCACCAGCGCAGAACTAAGGATGACAATACCATACCAGGCCATCCTTACTTCTGTGCTGCTGCTGGCGGTGGCTCTGCTTTCAGGTCTGGGCTCCCGGACAGCAGCCACCGCTCTCCAGCAGGCCAGCTCTGAAGGCAGCACTGCCACCAGCACAAGCGCAGAAGTAAGGGTAGCAGTACCGCAACCCTCCCTACAATAACCTTGTGACCCTCCCATAACTCCTTTTTGGGTCAGGACCCCTAAAAACACACACCATAACATTTCAGATTTAAGCAGCTGAAATCATGAAATTTGCCATTTTAAATATCCTATGACTGTGAAATTGACCAAAATAGACCATGAATTTGGTAGGGCCCTAGGTATGGGAAACCTCTTCCCACAAATCAGATATCCTAATCCAACATGGGACCTTAACCTGGTCCTCAAGTGCTTTAGAAAACCTTCTTTTGAACCCCTGGCCACATGCTTGCTTACGCATCTGTCTATGAAAATGGCGTTCATAGTGGCCATCACCTTGGCTTGGAGAATCAGGGAAATAGGAGCTCTAATGGCACACCCACCCTTCACAATGTTTTTTAGGGATGAGGTCACACAGAAACCACACCCAAAGTTCCTCCTGAAAGTATCTTCTGTCTTCCACATAAACTAATTTATTCACCTGCCTACTTCTTCCCAAATACACACCATGACAAGAGAGAAGCACTGAAATAACTGTTTTGTCTGACAAATGGATCAATAAAATGGGAAAGTAGGGTAAGAACAAGAATACTTATGTTTTTATTTTTTGACATGAGCAAAGGAAATTCCAGGTCACTATAAATTAGTATTTTATACAGTGCTACCTAAGAACAAAGGTGTCTGAATAATATGTCATTGTGGTATCTTTACAAACTACTAGTGGCCTTTTTCTTTGTTATATCGTTGTACAGTTTGTAATCTAAGGTCTGGTCTATACTACCCGCCTGAATCGGCGGGTAGAAATCGACCTCTCGGGGATTGATTTATCGCGTCCCGTTGGGACGCGACAATCGATCCCCGAATCGGCGCTCTAACTCCACCAGCGGAGGTGGTAGTAAGCGCCGCCGACAAAAAGCGGCAGAAGTCGATTTTGCCGCCGTCCTCACAACGGGGTAAGTCGGCTGCAATACGTCGAATTCAGCTACGCTATTCACGTAGCTGAATTTGCGTATCTTAAATCGACTCCCCGCTGTAGTGTAGATGTACCCTAAGTCATAATGCTACAGAGTATTGCTTCTAATGTACTATTTAAGCTCCATAGAGACTGAAAGATTATACCTGTCATGCTTTGACAGCAAACTTGTTGGAACAATATAGAAGATACCACCTGACATGTTTGGAGAAAGAGACAGCAGGTTAAATTGTAGCTGGAGCATTTAAATAGATGTGCTAGGTGATGGATGGATTACTGTGATGTTGTCTGTAATACAGCACATAATTCAGTGGTGTGTGATTGATTCCACTTATTAGCTTGGGTTTAACATACCATGATCCAAGTTTGCAAGACAAATATGTGAGCTTCAATTTACAGATAGGGTTCAGGTGACAGAACATCTCTGGCAATGCGGGTTATGTGTTTCAAGTGGAGTTTGCTAATAACTCTCTGATTCCTTGTGTTGACAATAAAGAAATCATGACCCAAACTAACAACTTCTAGAAGAATACGAATAATTCAAAGAGACTGGTACCTTGCTGTATTTTCTCTGTGATTAATAAAAGCTTTCATTAACTACATCAATGTTAAAATGGAGATAATTCTGTCATGTTGATTCAAGCCTCTAGATTGTGCTAGTGCACACACACACATACATACACAAATACATACAAAGCCTTTTATTTTGTGAGCTTACTTTGCAAAAACTCCTGTGGTGAGCTTGGAACATTTTTACTGTGCAATAGCATAATAACTATTAAAACTGACCTAAAATTGTACATGGGACTTGAATTGTATTTTTACTTTCAATATTCCCATATATTGGGTATAAATATTTATAGGAAAATCCTTTTTCTCTTATTTCTAAATGCTTAAAGTGAAGTCTCAATCCCTGCAACATTGTATCATAATATGCTCCGCATTGATAACTACTGTATACACTTTAATGCACTGATTCAGGAAAACTCCCTCAGTTGCCCTGAAGCTGCTACTGTAACCCTAGTCCTAATCAGCCCAAAGAAGGGGGAAAAAACAGAGTAATCCCCAGCCCTGGGGCTGGTAGCAGAGGCCTCCCAGAAATGTGTTCCATCCTATGCAGGAAATGTTTCACTCTTATGCAGCCCCAACAAATCCTGCCCTTCCTGTTTACAGTGGAACTGCATTGTTTCCTCTACAAAAAGAGGGAACAGAAGAATATACAGTAACTATTATTTGTAGAAGATGAGGCCTAATTTGGGCCTTATTCTATCAAGGTCAAAGACAAACTTCAATTACTTAGGAACTGGATTGTGGCTTCTGAAGGTCTTTTTGGTAAAACGGAGTTATGCTTAGCGCTGTGGCTGTTATAGTGTTCCAGAAACCTCCTCCTCAAAGCGAAATATGCTATTTACCTTTGCTAGATGTGGCTGGTAGGACCAATGCTGATCTGCAGTATTAAGGCAACAAAAGTATTTTCTTTACAATGTCAGTTCTTTCCATGAAAGAGCTAGCTGGTGACTTAATGCTTGTTAGACTGAAGGTTGACGGACGAAGCAGATCATGGAGATATCCACTGTAATAAGAAATGAATAAAGATTGTTTGGGAATTTCTATCACATAATGGAAACATAAAAACACAACAAATCTTTGTGGAAGACAGTCTTTGAAAACAAATTAACTTACCAACCAGGCATTGTCTTGAGGGAACCTGACACATCGTTGGCTAGGAATCAGCAGAGATATCTGCAGAATGTAAACCTCCTGGTTGATACGTGAGTATATGGTAACCACATTTGTGATCACATCATTAGTGTCAGAACATGACATGCATATTTATCCTGCATTAGAGCCTTCTGTTTTTGTAATCTCTTCTTTGTGAAAAATAAGTACAGAGACATGCAGTGGTGCCAATTATAGCTGGAAAACCAGCCAAGTTGAAAAATTCTTCTTTTTCAATCCGTTGCTGGTTGAAAATCACAGGAAGCTGAAGATGTATACAAATAAAATAAAGATCGGTAACAGAGAGGGCATTAGGCAAGGGACAACTGTTCCTGGATCAGTACCAAGAATGAGGTATGATACTCATTGATTGATAAAAACCAAAAATAGTTTCTGCTCTGTAACTGGATAACTGAAACTTTAGAAACAGGGACAAGCACTTCCTGGGCATATTTTTTCTTGTCCCTGTTTGTAAAGTTTCTTCCTGGGCATATCCTTGTTTACATAACAAACAGCTATTCTGAAAATGCTGCTGTAGAGAAACACCTGTTTGCACCATTTTTTCCAGAGAAGTGCGAACATGGTGAAAGTTCACATCTCTTGTTTTGCACTATTCACTCAGATCTAGTAGGAGTAGAGGATATTTTTATTACCCATCACACACATGTAATTCCTCTGATTGATCTTTGCACCAGCACACTAATGGTCTCTTTGGGCAAAATTTTGTCTTCACATGAGTGCACAGAGCTTTGAAATATGACAGGGAGAGCCATGTGTATGTATCCAAGAGTAGAATTTGGCCTGCTGACAGCAAGTTTACCACAGCCTTAAAGATTTATTACAATTCACAATCAAGTTTTGCCAATAGTTAGAACTAGCAATCAATGACTCAAGTCATGCATGTTGTAGACTTTTAAGAATTAAATCTAGGCACAAAATGAAATTTTGTAAGTGGGAAGCAAAAGATTATAACCTGTATCTTTGTCACAGACGTTCAACAGAAAGGGTTCTCCTGTGATGCAGAGGGGCAGAGAACCCTGCAGGCCAATTTTTGAAGAGGGTATTTGATGCTGACACAAATTAAGGAGTAGCAGCATTACCTAGAACCAAACAGTGTGGTCAGGAATTGTGTATAGTTCTTCATGTTACTCCGCTAAAGCATTTCTGGTTTTGTCTTCTTTTGTTACAGTGGCTGAGCCTCCTCTGAACACAGACACTCCAATTATGTCAAACAGTGCAGTAGTTTTCCGAGGACAAATATTCACTAGGATGAAACAACCAAACTGTTTTTCAGTTGCAACCCATAATAGGATTTAAATGCTTTAAATTCTAAGCTGAAAGGCGCGTGCATTAATTCATAGGGCAAACACTCTCACTGTCAATAAAATGTTTATAAGTAATGACATCACCATTCTTTGCCATATTTAAAAAAAACAGAAAGGAGAACAAACAACAACAAGGGACAGAAAAGAAAGTTATTTGGGCGAAGGAGAGGCTATTATGGACTAAATAGAAAGTTGCCTTAGTACTATTTATGATATGGAATATAATCAGATTTCTAAAGTACCCATCAAAGTCTTCAGTTTTGAGTGTCAAATGTTGAAACTATGTGGAGGGATAAGATTCTTGCTTCTTGCCAGCCTTTAGGTGGAAAACTTTAAACAACATTTTTGAAGAGTAAGTGAGGGAAGATCAAATTATGGTTTTGTCACTAACAAAGATGTCAATAAAAAAAGAGTTCCTGATGAAAGTGTATTTCATGCTAAATTAAACACCCAAAACAGTAGTATACTTTATTTGCAAAAGGCCCACACCCTTTAAAAACCTGCACACACTGTAGGAAGTTTTCAGAAGATTAGCCTCCTTATTTGCATCTGACAAATTGATGTGCATAAATTTGAGTACTTGCACCTTTAACTACCTAATTATAGGTGCAAACCATGCAATTACAGGCAAAAGTATTTAGACTTGCCCTGCACTGTTCATTCTGCAGGCACAAAAGAGCTAGCCCAAGTTTTCTAACCAATTATTTTTTTGGCAAACTTCCTCTATTGTACAATGCAGTACATACTGAAGGCACTATATAAATGATAAAAAATAATGAAAGCCTTATTACTCATACTGTGTTCAAATGAATATGCTAGACAGCGATTGGTGCATGTCATTCCATAGTGAACACAAAATATACAAAGGAACTACATGTTTTCTGAGACACTGCACGTGCCTGAGAATGTGGTGATACATAGCTGTCTCTGAAGATTTACAGCTGAGGTGTGTACAAACAGGGATTTGCAAAGACTTTGTGTTGTTCTTCTCCAACTGATGAGGGCAGGATGATGTTCAGTTATCTCTCTATTCCTTTATTATAAAGCGTCAAAATAATTTCCTTTGACTTACAGTCAACACATCTGATTAGTAGCAGCATAATGTAGTCCCCTTGCAAATAATCTACCAGTTATATCTATGAATATCTAAAAGAGGAAGTGTAAAGTGATTTTGATTCAACTTACTCTGTGTGTTACTCTGTGTCCTACCAAGCAGATGAAGGGTACAGTATTCACAGTCAAAATAGCAATGATATGTCAAAAAAGATCAGACAAGCCTTACGATATAACATCTAAATTACAGACAATAGCTATCCCTAAGAAGTTTATACTACCTAGGCAGTATATAGCAGTACTCTTTTGGCTTTCACTGACACAACTGCATAGTGGTAGTGAATTTCCTAGACACATGACAAGCCTCCTCCACACCCCACAACTGGAAGTCTTCAGAGTAACCTTGCACCGCTGACCCCTTCTGCTGAATCAGTGTCCAGTGTTCCTAAGGGCTCAACCAAGAGAAGCTTGCAATGAGACGGCAACCTGGGACTATCAAATTGCAAACCACTGAGTGCCTATGTAAACTGAGAGGTGTAGAGAAAAACGTTGGGGAGGGGCATAAGGACTGAATTACAATAATTTTTAACAGTATAAAGGAAAACAAATATTTAGATTCTCTTAAATATTTTTAGATTAATTTTTGAAAAATGTTGAAGAAGAAACAACTAGTGACAACTACATGGAATCTGCTTTAAATATTGACTGCAAGGCCAAAAACAAAGAAAAAAAATCACCCAGCATTTGGCAAAAGCAATGCTGATATTGTAGAATCTGCTCTATGCCATTTGCATAAGTATTACAACTATCTAAATAGGGAATTCACTTCTTGAACAAACTAACCAAATCATATAATTTAATGAAAGCAGAACTTTACATCTGTACAAAAACAGTCACACAATATAAACCAGTGGTAAAACTGATACAAACATAATTCTGATTGGATCCTCTTATCTGCCAGCCGCAGAGACAAGGATAATGGAACATAATAAGTATGGCATATTTGAAACTGCACGTTTCATGTTATAAAACTGTCATGATTTTAATTTCATCACATAGTTAGGGACACATGAATCCAATTCCTCCTAATACCCCAAATAATGCTTTTATTACTCTCACAGTCAGACCTCCTATTCTGAGAAACATTTTCTATAGCAAACTACAGTAAATGCACATATATAAAATTAACCCCACTGGAGGAGAAATAATTAGCTTACCATAGGAGGTTATGGAGCAGGGATCAGATCTGAGTAATTTAGAAGCAAGACTGGGGGATTCTAGGTACTAGAAGATGGAGCAATTTTTGAAACTTTCAGCTGGTGAAATGACATTCATGGAAGTTAGGTTAATAGAAGCCCCACAGTCCTTGAGTTCATGCAAACATTTAGCAACCCCTCCCATCAATTAAGTAAAGAACCTTGCACTCTGCCAGAAATACCATTTCTTCTCCCCAGAGCATATTTTCTCCATGCAAATGATAGATAGAAAAAAAAAATCAAGCCAGAACAAGTGGTGAAATAATCAAAAAGGATTTTCCTTTTTAAAAATCTTCTCTAGTCATCTTATATCTTTTATTTGGGGTTTCCTACATGCTAATAAAATATCTCACAGTTTATTACATTTTAAAATTTAACAAGCGTGGCCCGCATGAAGCCTGCTGCCTAAATGAGACATAAGGCATTCTATAGTGCAGCCTCCCACATTTTTAATGCAAATGTGGGGGACACATGAGAGGTGCCATCATGCATTGATCAAGATGCAACATTGTATGATGTTCTTGATGTCCCTTCCAGCCCTCCATTTCTATGACTGTATGATACAATCTGTAGTCAGCAAGGAAGACATATTGCAAATGAAGTGACCAAGCTCTGCTTCATTTTGTGTTAATTGGAGGCCCCGCTGATCCTGCAAAGCTCTGAGCATTTTTTTCTTCAGTGGTGTTCAGATCTCTAAATTCTCACTTGTGTCAATGGGAACTGGGGGCACTCAGCACCTCTCAGTTGAACTCTAATTGCATCGGCATCCTTGCAAATTGCCAATGTGATCTATGTAAGGCAAAGTTTCACTCATTCATTCAAAAAAATTAAGATGTTGGGCTTCTTTCTAATAATTGCTCATACCTTTCATTATACTACAAACAGAGCAGTCCCCTATGCTAGAAACTGCGTTGATATTTCCTAACCATTAGACCTGAGAAAATGGCTTCAATTTTAGATAAAATTTATAATAACAAAAGGAAAAAAATCATTTACCTCACACAGAATTGATTTTTTTTTAAAAATCCAATATGCCTTTTAAGCTATTACATCTTTTAAGAACTGAGGGTCTATTTACCAATTGCCATTGTCGGTCATGCCTGTTTTGCAGACTGGTCTACCACACAGCTTTTTCAAAGACAAAAACGTTAAGCAAAAATGACATCAGTATTGTAAAATCTAAGTATAATATACAGCACTGATATGCTCAAACTCCATGCATTTAAATTCCGTTGTATGATAATTTATGTTGATCATGTCTTCAGACTTAGCATACTCACCCCTAACAAGAAGTTCTGCCTCATCTGACACACTGTCTGCTGTGGTCTGTACCCTGCAGCCATATCTCCCAGCATGCATCAGAAGGATGTTCCTGATCATTAAATCTGCAGAGGATGCTTGCTGAAAGAGGGATGAAGTATGAGTTTAAAACGTTCCAAATTTGCCCCATTCAAGGTGGTTTATAGGGGTACTTTGGATACTGAGGCAAAGTCCCTGTTGCAGGTTTTACAGTTTATATTAAAATAATTTTCAGAAAACTAACTCCCTGTTTTAAGGAATGCAGAAGGAAGTGCTTTTAATAAAATTATCAACAGCTATAAAAGGGCAGTATTTTTATTTCTAATATACTTAGTAAATAACTAAAGAAAAACCTTTGCATTGCTGAAGAAATAATTACCCACGCATGCTTGCATGCAGAGAGAAACGCTTTCCAAATGGACAATAAATACCAAATTTATTAACTAAACCAAAACTCTCCGGCAGGAGCAATGGCATTAATTGCAGTTACTGGCTCTTTTGGAAGGAGACGAAGTTAACTGGAAAAGTTAGTGATGATTAATGTTTAGATCAGTAGGGGAAAATTAACAAAATCTTGAATAAGACAACGCAAGAGATTCCCTGTCCCCCACCGTGCCCCTTTAGAATGTGTATGTACTTCCAGCTGAAGTGTGCACTCCTTTGATGTCTGTAAATAAAGAACACGGAGTAATGGGAGTCTCAGCTTTTGCTCTTTAGGGTTGTAGTCAACAGTGATCAGTGTGCTCAAAAACTGTGACTGGAAACAGGCAAGACGACGATGGTACAACTGCCCTTTGAAGTATGAATAGCTGTGTCTGAGAATCGCAATCTTATTTAATAAATTCAAGTGATGGTCCTAGGCTTCTGGATGCACCAGACCACAGCCACACCCAAAGTCTGTTGAAGTAAATAGGAGTTGTTCCATTGGCTTCAGTAGGCTTTAGAGATCAGGCCACTACACATTAATGACTTAACACTGTTTCTTTGCACCTCAGCTAGGAGAAGGGATATTTCTCTTTGGGGGACAGTCACCCATATCAGGAGGTCAGCATACCATGTGTGTTTAAAGTATGTGCATATGTGACAAGCACTGGTTTACAAGAGTTCTTTTGCTGCATTTATTTTAGATAATGACAGCAAAACTTCCAAACTCTGTTCCAACTAGGTTTCCATTTCATAATCAGCAGAGATTTGTCCAACACAAGTATAGAAACATACTATTTTAACGGTGATAGTGGAACACCAAATTTCCCCTTAATAACAATAAGAATGATCTTACATTTTATAATGCCTTTCATCTAAAGAGGGCTTTGCAAACTTTACTGCTTGTACAAACTATACAGTAAGATAACAAATGAATTATTTCCCCCATGCTAAGAGCCAGCACAATGCCTATATACCTCTGAAATCCAATAATGACGGCTTAGATGGGACCTTAGTGGTGCAGAGACCTCAACCTTGTCCTCTTTTAAGAGATGCTGAGTGCTCTAAATTAATACTGTTGTCAATGGGAGGTGGGAATGAAGTCTATTTTGAATGTGGAGAGGAATGCTAATAAAGAGGCCCTGTGTTGAGTATAGGGATGGATTTCATCCTTAAGCCTTGTCTACAGTATTCTTGCTAGCAAGTTAAAGAAGTATGGGCTGGATGAATGGACTATAAGGTGGATAGAAAGCTGGCTGGCTCAGCGGGTAGTGATCAATGGCTCCATGTCTAGTTGGCAGCCGGTATCAAGCTGAGTGCCCCAAGGGTCGGTTCTGGGGCCGGTTTTGTTCAATATCTTCATTAATGATCTGGAGGATGGCGTGGACTGCACTCTCAGCAAGTTTGCAGATGACACTAAACTGGGAGGAGTGGTAGATACGCTGGAGGGTAGGGATAGGATACAGAGGCACCTAGACAAATTAGAGGATTGGGACAATAGAAACCTGATGAGGTTCAACAAGGAGAATCCCATTCACTGTTACAGACTAGGGACCGAATGGCTAGGAAGCAGTTCTTCTGAAAAGGACCTAGGGGCTACAGTGGACGAGAAGCTGGATATGAGTCGACAGTGTGCCCTTGTTGCCAAGAAGGCTAACGGCATTTTGGGCTGTATAAGTAGGGGCATTGCCAGCAGATCGAGGGACGTGATCATTCCCCTCTATTCAACATTTTGTTGTGTACTCCATCATCTGGAGTACTGTGTCCAGTTTTGGGCCCCACAGTACAAGAAGGATGTGGAAAATTGGAAAGAGTCCAGCGGAGGGCAACACAAATGATTAGGGGGCTGGAGCACATGACTTATGTGGAGAGGCTGAGGGAACTGGCATTGTTTAGTCTGCAGAAGAGAAGAATGGGGGGGATCTGATAACTACCTGAAAGGGGGTTCCAAAGAGGATGGATCTAGACTGTTCTCAGTGGTACCAGATGACAGAACAAGGAGTAATGGTCTCAAGTTGCAGTGGGGGAGGTTTAGGTTGGATATCAGGAAAAACTTTTTCATTAGGAGGGTGGTGAAGCACTGGAATGGGTTACCTAGGGAGGTGGTGGAATCTCCTTCCTTAGAGGTTTTTAAGGTCAGGCCTGACAAAGCCCTGGCTGGGATGATTTAGTTGGGAATTGGTCCTGCTTTGAGCAGGTGGTTGGACTAGATGACCTCCTGAGTCAGTTTCCAACCCTGATATTCTATGATTCTATGATACACATAGTTTTTATACTAATTTAATTATTTCATCTAAGGATGTGATTTTCTAATGAAATAGTTTAATTGGCACCACCCCTAGTGTGGCTGCAGAATAGTTTGTACTAGTATATACCAGTACAGTTAACACAATGCAATTTTTATGTGTTAACAACCTTATGTAGTACTGTAATGTAGCCATTTCTGGGTGGCAATTGATTAAAAAGGCAATACGCTGCAGCACAACAAAATAAGTGAGGCAGTTAAGAGTCCCATATCCAATTTGAACTACAGGGCAAATTAATTAGAGCTGTGCAGGAACCAGACTTTCTGCTTCACAGAAAATTCATGATTTTGAATTTTGATTTCATTCCTAATCTGCATAACATCATATTTGAAATTTCCCATAAAAACATTTTTGAAAAAAAAAAAAATCTGGGATAAATTAAAACTTTTCATTTTGATAAAATCTAAATGTTTCATTTTGATACTGACTTTTTAAAATGTTATATTATAAATTATAATCTAAAATAAAGGTTCAAAATAAAGTTATTTTGAAACAAAAAATTGAAACATTTCGTTCTGATAAGGACCTTTTGAAAACGCTTTGTTTCAACTTTTTATTTCAAAGTTAAATGTTGTCAAAACTGACGTGCCCATGAAAAGTTACTATTTTCATGAATCGGCATTTTCCCAGGGAAAACTGTTCTACTATACTAAGTTTTACACTCCTGGAATCATTTCTCAGCATCTAATCCCTGATTCAAAAACAATAGGGTTTCTAAACTATACCCCACAAAAGGTCTAATTTGTGAGGCGTTCATCTGTGATGGGAATATAAATTAGATGCAGACCTGGTGCAATGCATCATGAACAGTGCAAAATGTGCATATAATGCTTCCTCAACATAATTTCAAGAAAGGAATAGAATGCATTATCACTGGAAAGTGACCATATAATAAGGACAAAGCAGATATGAACAAAAATTGCAAGAGATGGTTGTGGTTTGGTGTGTCAGAGATGACAGATACGCATTGGTTAGTATCTGATTTTTCAGGAATAGGTAGGCAGCTGATTCCTTTTCCAGTCTGCTGCCAATTTCCCAACCCCAGCTTGAGTGAACAGACTTGGCAATGCAGCCATCATACAAAAGTAGGGTTACCATATGTCCGGATTTTCCCGTACATGTCCGGCTTTTTGGGCCTCAAATCCCCGTCCGGGGGGAAATCCCAAAAAGCCGGACATATCCGGGAAAATAGGGAGGGAGGACCTGGCGGTGCTCAGCCGGGGCCGCTGGGGCTGGGGCTGGGGCTGGCGGTGAGGGGCCGGGGCCGGCGGTGCTTGGCAGGGGCCGGGGCCGGGGCCGGGGCTGGCGCGGTGCTGGGCTGGGCCGGGGCCGGGGGCGCGGGCACTTGGCCAGGGGCCGGCACCCCAGGGCCTGAGCCAAGCCGGGCAGGAGACGCTGGGGCCAGAGCCTCTTGGCCTGGGCCGGCCGGCCGCCGGAGAGAGCCGCTCGGCCAGGGGGGCCAGACTGTGCTGCGTCTCACTCTGC
Organism: Chrysemys picta bellii; assembly: GCF_011386835.1. Taxonomy (NCBI): domain Eukaryota; kingdom Metazoa; phylum Chordata; order Testudines; family Emydidae; genus Chrysemys; species Chrysemys picta. Next base: position 323,589,447 of record NC_088791.1, read on the forward strand.
CCCAGCCCCAGCTTACCCGCTGCCTCCCTGTTTCAGGCTTCCCGCGAACATTTGATTCGCGGGAAGCAGGGGAAGGGGAGGAGCAGGGGGCGGAGCGCTCAGGGGAGAGGGCAAAGTTGGGGCGGGGCTGGGGGCAGGGAAGGGGTGGAGTTGGGGCGGGGCCAGGGCCCCATGGAGTGTCCTCCTTTTTAAAAATTAAAATATGGTAACCCTATATAAAACCCCTCATTGGTTTGTTTTAAAATGCCATCTCTGTCACCCAATGGTAGCTTACACACATGTTAGATGACACCTTGTATATATTTTTGGCTAGACCTCAGTGTTTGTTGTGCTGTGCTATATATTTTCTCTTTAGCACATTAGCAACCCATTGTTAACAGAATACTTTGTTTTACCGATAGGGTAAAGTAACCCTAAAACCATGGATTAAAGTTTAGGAGTTTCTACCTTCTGGTCCCATGTTCAATTCAAGCTCATTCTCCCTATTTAGATTCTTGTACAGACTCCCATCTCCATGGTATCCAAGAGCTTAGCTACAATGATGAAGGTATCTGTCCTTCAGTTCTGCAACACCTAAGCATGGATGTACCCATTAATCAACTTGTATAATGTTTGATTGTTCTATTCTTCATGCTCTGGATTCAAAGATGATCACAAGACATGGCTAGAAAGAAAATCCCTCCTCTATAATATTGCAGAACTGGTTATTACTATTATTTGTATTATGGTAGCTCCTAGGAATCCCAAACAAGGATCAGTGCTAGGTGCTGTACAGACACATAACAAAGATGTCAATCCCCTTCCCCAGAGAGTTAACAACCTACATGTCAGAAAGGCCACAACTGGTGGATGAAGCAGAAAAATGGGGTGGGGGTAAGTTGGAGGATGAGATAATGATACATCTTTGTTGCTTTTTACAGATATATCAATATGCCTCTTGTCTAACCACTGCCAAATAAGAATGATTTGCCGGCACCAATACCAGAGGTAGGTTTTCAAATTTAGGAATTAAAATTTAGGTACGAATTTAAAATAGGAAAAGGTAATTTTTGTCAGTTTTCCCCCCTGCATGGGGCCAGCAAGGGCGAAACTGTGGAGATGTTGCTTGTTGGAGAAGTGGACAGGTGGGCGACTGAGGCTGCCATTGGTACCATAGAGAATGCAGGAGTGAATGGCACAATAAATTAGATCTGATAGTAGAAAGTTATGGTGGTATTTTGCCTTCTGAAATATCTGACACTGCTGGAGACAGGGTACTGGAATGCATAGACCAATCATCTGACCGGGTACAGTTCAGAAATTCTAAGTACTATTCTGAAAATCCAGAAACTCTCTCACATCACTCAAATCCTTGCTAGGACATTTGAGCATTTTGCAATAGGAGAACATAAAAGAGATGCACACTATTTCATTTCTGTAAGGAATCGACTTGGGGATAAAAAGTTTTTAACTTTTCTAGCACAACAGTGCTTATTAGCCATGAAACATGGATTATTCAAGAAGATTAATGTTTTTGATATAAACTTTAGGTATTTAAAGGATAAGACCAACATCAGTCCACATTTCAGTCTCTCCTTTGAGGATAATCTACATTTAATGTGGGCTTTCTTGTGAAGGGAGGAAAAAGCATTATAGATAGCAACTGTCTGGTTTAATTGCTAAGGAGTGGTCTCAAAATCTTTGCTGTCACTAACTACTACAGGGTTCATGACTATATGAATCCTAATATTCTCATCAGGAAAATAATGTGTATTTAATCTGCATACTTAAATAACTGGGCAAATTGGCAGCAATTGGAAGAATCATTGTTATAAATGAGGGAGAGCAGTGCAATAAAACGGATCCCTGTGAAACATTTAAGTTTATTACAGACTAACAGTATGTGCAACAACCAACATTGCTTGGAATGTGTGAGGGGAAAAAAATTAAACTTGCTCACTTTTAATATAAATTGATATGTGTTTAGAAATTAGTGGCCTGATCATGGGAGGTGCTGAGTAGCTGCAAATCCTACTGTAGCCCATGGGAGTTGCGGGAGTAGAATATCTTGGAGAATTGGGCCACCTCACTTTCTAGCTACATGAAAGGCACTCCAGAGACATTTCCCTCCTATGCAAGTTAGGAATTCTAGGATGCCTCATCATATAACAAAAACAATGAGGAGCCCTTGTGGCACCTTAGAGACTAACACATTTATCTGCCTATAAGCTTTCATGGCCAAAACCCACTTCATCAGATGCATCTCTAAGGTGCCACAAGGACTCCTCATTGTTTTTGCTGATACAGACTAACACAGCTACCATTCTGAAACCTGTCATAATATAACAGTACATCTGTAAAGCTTATCTGGCCCCTTGGGTTTAAAATTCTGGATGACAGTACATTTGGGTTCTGTGGGGTTTGGGGCTGAGGAAGTCCTGTTTTTATACAAAGTTCAGGGTTTTGAAACCTTGGAAAATAACCAAGAACTAAAGTTTTCATAAAGCAAGAAAAATATCGTTGGTGAAGGTGAAGATCACAATTAACTGGCGCATGAGGACTACTTTGTGCTGCTCCAGTTGCACAAAGCTGGCCTAAAGCCACCTTAGCTGGGTACTAAAAATTCCCCCAATCTGGGCAAGGAGTTGTAGGTAGTATAGAGCTGACATCAGCTCCTATGTTGTTCTACTTCTGGCTGCTGGTGTAAGGGCTCCCTTACACCTGGTTGCTCTCTGGGGGCTACTGTCAATTGGCATACATATGAGTGCCTGTTATGTGGCCTTAATTTACCCCAAGGACTAGCCTGGTGCCCAGACTTCCCCATGATAGTGGGAAGGAAGGGTTGGTGAAAGAAGGAGGCTAAAAGCTGGCATGAAAGCCACCTTTGCACACACTCAGTTCCCTTTTGGATTTGTGATGAACACTCCTGGAGAACTGGTGTCAAAGAGATTAAGCGTAGGATTTTCAAAAGCATTTAGGGTACATCTACACTACCTGCTGGATCGGCGGGTAGTGCTCAATCTATCAGGGATTGATGTATCGCATCTCGTCTAGACATGATACATCGACCCCCGAACGCGCTCCCCATCGACTCCGGAACTCCACCAGGGTGAGAGGCGGAAGTGGAGTCAACGGGGGAGCGGCGGCTGTTGATCCCGCACTGCGAGGATGCGAAGTAAGTCAATCTAAGATACGTCAACTTCAGCTACACTATTCTCGTAGCTGAAGTTGCGTATCTTAGATCGATCCCCCACCCCAGCGATCCTGCCCCCCCAGTGTAGACCGGGCCTTAGTGTTAACCTAACTACTTCCACTGAAGTGAATGGCAAAACTCCAATAGACTTCAATGGGAGCAGAGTTAGACCAGAGCATTTAGTTTTTGAAAACCCAACCTGGGGAGTGTTGCTCAGTCCTAGTAGAAAGATTAATGGATTTGTTCACTGTAAATGGTAACTGAAATAGATTGCATTTGTATGGGGATGATCATCTCCAGTATTGAAGACAATGCTTATAAAGGAGGCATATCTGGCCTGAAGCAAGCCTAGGTTAAAAGTCTGCCTTGATGGTTTGGATGCGTTCTAAAGCCCTCACAGATGTCATTCAAAATCCTGTCCTTACAGATAAGGAGCAAACACAGGGCAAAAAGGAAAAATGGCTTATATAAAATATTGTGGCTGGTTAGTTGAATCTTATCTAAATCCTGATCCGACTCACTCTCTCCTATTTCCTAACAACTTTTAACAAGTCTCAAGAGCTTCTCCAGCACACATCACTGATCATAAGCAAGACTGGGAGCTCACAAGATTAGAACAAACCCACAACCTCAGAAAAGAGATTGCAGAGTAGAGATTCCACACTGGGAATTTCATGGGTAGGGGTTCTTTCTGGATGATTTGGAAGAGGGATGAGTCTATTGAGGGTGTTAGAGAGAAAGTTGAGGATAGTGAGGATGATAGTTATGCAAACTGAACCATAAAAGACTTCGGTTTAGTTTCTGGAAAGGACTGAGGTCCAGAGGTTCAGACTGGTGGACAAATTTTACAAAGTGGTTCGTTTACCCTTTAGAAAAGCTAAGTACAGTCTTATTGTAGCTAGTGTTTAGGTTTGAAAAGTGAGATTACATCCAGATTTAGAAATAGTTTAAAAGACAGTTATCTCTTAATAAGAGTGCAGCAAAAATTCTCATACAGTAGCTATTAAAAGTAACCAAAGCCAGAATCCCTGTCTTTTACTTTTTGACTTTTGTTGCTAAAATAGATCTAACATTTCAGTAAGTTCGAGACATAGTTTCCCTTTGGGTAGGATAAAAGAAAGTTGGTTACAATGAAGCAAGAAGTGTCAAAAGGGTTCAAAACTCAACCAGCATGATATAGAATTGCCTGAGGTACATGTCAATACGTGCTCCTAATATTCTTAAAAGCTCAAATGAGTGGTGTCATGAAATTGTCATGTTTTTGTGTGTTCTCTTCAAAACAAAAGCAGATCCTGGTTCAGTTAATCTATGGGAAGGCTGCACGCTATGGCTTAGCTCTTCACCCACGGTGTCAATGGACACTTTCCAAGAAGTAAACCATTATCACTAAAAAGTTTTTTTTTTTTTTTGTTTTTTTTTTTACACAAAGATATCTGCATTGCTTTGAGTTCTGAACGTCACCTAGCCACATGGTGCATTTGGAATCTGAAATGTTTACATCAGCTCCAAATTCAAGGAAAGTTCCATAGAGCATTAAACATGTCTTCTTCTGTGCTATAGCTGGGATCCCAAAGGAGCCTAAGGAAGATAAGTGTCCAACTCCTAATGATTTTAAGGGCAGTTGGGTGCCTAACCTCCTCTGCAAACCCCAGCCTATATGTCTTCTCCTGAGTACACTGTTGGTCCTCATTAAACAACACATAATTAATAGTATGGCCAGTAATGCCATTTGTCAGGAATAATGATTCTTTTTTCTAGGGCAACCAACTGTTCTTTGTTGTTTACATTATGCTCCAAAGTATCTCATTTATTAGAGTACAGGTGACCCTAGAATCCACAATAGCCATATCAATCCACTGCTTTATCTGTTCCAATACTGCAACTTATCTTAGGTCACAGTTGTGCTCACAATGCTTTTAATTAGCTTTACCTCTAGGTTGCTGCTTGCGGTAATTTTTCACGTACTGTGGTGCTATCTATTAATAACATTAGCTGCTGCCTTAGATGTAGTGACCTAATTTCAGAGGTGAATCAAAGCTCAGGTCGTCTACATCTTCGGAATGTAAATTATTCTGTTCTCTTTAGAGTCTTCTACCACTCCAACCACCATGGTATTAGAGTGACTTATGAAGTTAATTTAAGTTACTTATGATGGGAATAAATTATGTGATAATTTTTGTTTTCTATTTCATAAATGATAATAAGTTGCGAGTTGCTTTGCAGGAAAGTAACTTTTACATGTAGATCTTAAAGTATCAAGGTTTGTACTCATTCTCTCTGTGAGAGTGAGTTTCACCATCCTGAGCAGTTGCTAGGAAACCTCCCTAGGAATCTGTCCTTCCTTTACCTCTAGACTGAGATGATTCATTAACTCTCCCACCTTTACAGGCTTTCCCCAATTACACAGTATAGTCTACTTGCAACAGAAATGGAGCCGATAGTTTAATCACATTGTCCTTTTCTAGTCTTTGTGTCGTAGGTAGTACAAACTCTACTGTTTGATTCATCCACTTCTGCCAGGGAGAAAACAGTCAGTATGGTGTTATCCAATTCACTGTATAAATTTCAACTGAGAGGTATATTAGGAAATATACAGAAAAATGGGAACATTATGCAACTCCTTTCATTTAAAAAAACCCCCTGTTTGCTACTCAACTCCTTTCACTCTCCATGCTGACTGTAATACTCCCCTTCCAGCACATCCCACCTTTAGTTGTGTGAATATAACTCTAACCACATCCCACCTTTAGTTGTGTGAATATAACTACCCTCTCTTGGAAAATAACCTATCAGGCAAGAGAGTTCAATATGCTAAACAGACATAAAACAATGATGTGACAGCTATCAGGTCTTAGTCTTTGGATTAGGAAGCCTGTGCTTTTGGAAGTGCTGCCCACTACCTAAACCAAATAATCATTATAGAATTCTATACCTCACAAACATTCTCTTTTAGGTAAATGTTACAGCACAGAAAGCAGATCATCTTAATTTCTAGAGTTAGAAATAGATGGCAATTAGCAAGCATCAAGAATCTGCAAATTCACAATAGGGGAGCAGTGAAGTGCTGATCGAGGACTTGCATGTTTGAGGTTGTCATAAAAGTTGTTCCTCTGCAGCTGTAGTGCCAGTCAGTCTCTAGCCAGTGTAGCTTCTGTTGATGTAAATTTCTTTGTGTTCATGATCAGTTAAAGCAAACTTACCACCTCCATGTGGAACAATTTCCCATAAGCAGAGAGGCCGTCAATTTCCACTCCACAACAGTCACATGGAGTGCAGAACCCTACTGCCAAATGCTCTTTTTATCATTCGCATTTGGCAAAAGGCGTATACCTTTGGCTCTCAGAAGCAGAGCTCTAAGACTGGATTACTACAGTGCAGGCTACTCTTGACAAACCTGTGGAGATTGCAGCCAGCACAGAGCACAGTGTTCTGCTTATTAAACCGGGTGTCATACCTAGAGCACATTACACTTGTTCTCTGTGAGCTGCACAAGCTACTGGCCATTTTCTGGATGAAGAGTAAGTGTTACTTCTGAATGATTTGGATTCCAGGTATTTGGAAAAACTGCCTTTCTTCCCATGTATGCCACAAGTGACTCCACAAGTTGGATCCCACTGAAATCAATGGCAGTGTTGCCCTGGACTTCTATGGGACAAGGATTTGGCCCTAAGCATGAAAAAAAAAATCTTGTTTGTTAATGCCATTTTGTTCAAGCTTAACTCAAATTCAAAACATACAAAATGTTTTTACAGCTATCCCTGCACTCAGGTTAGCTGAATCTATGGCTCATATTTTATTGAAGTTAGCACAATAACCTTTATTAATGAGATCTGGTCAGATTAAATTGAAAAAAAAAATCACAAATGTGTCTTGCTGGCTATGGCATATTTGATTAGCAACCTAGTTTATAGTGAAGTGTTGTTTTTTTTAAGCAAATTAATGATTTGACACAATAACCTCATGGCAATGGCAGTTCTGTACAGTCAACAGTGATTGGCAAATAATAGCATGATAATGTTCTCTTAGATTGTACTGACAACTATACATAGCCTATGATGGGCCTCTTGACTTTAAACCAACTCATGTTCATAAATATATTCAGAACAATTTAAATGCTGTTCAATTTTTTTTAGTTTTGTACACCTCAAGCACCTGCCTGTTTGTACGTCCTGATGTTTGCAGACTTCAGATGTTTTAGTTAATTAAAATGAAAACAATTACTTGTTTCATATTAGGTAGTCAGGTTCTGCATTATGTAGCAGACTTTCCCATAATCCAAAGATCTCAGGAAACAGTATTCTTCCCTTTCCCCCTTTTACATATAAAGGCAATTTAGAAGAAAGAAGGGTTGGTTACTATTATTGTTTATTAATTATATTATAGTAGCACCCAGAAGAATGCAGGATTAAGGACTACATTGTGTTAGGTGGTGTGCAAACACATAGCGGGAGATAATCCCTGCCTGGGAAATTTTATAATCTAATCTAAGAATTGATGCTCATGGGTCTTTCTCCAGAGGCCTTCTACAGTATGGGAATAAGAGAAGAGGAAGCAGTTGTTTGGGGTAATCCAGGGCTGGGAGCTGACAGAATGGACCACATGTTAGAAGTTGCTGCAAAGGAGTCTGGGACATTGTGCTGAGAGGAAAGAATGGTTACTTATCTACAGTAAATGTTCTCCAAGATGTGTTGTGCACATAGACATTCCACTTGAGGTAATTCTGTAACAGTTCTTTTACTGATGGCGGAACTTCAGATTGTCTGAACAGAAATCGCAACACAGACTTGCTGAACCTGACATTGTTGCGAAAGGCTTGAGTGATGGCATAATGTTGGGAAAAGTTATGTACAGATGCACATGTAGACACTTCACAAATGTCCATTATAGGACCATAAATCAGAAAGGTTGACAAAGTGGACTGGGACCCGGTGGAGTGAGCTATTACCCTCAGTGGAGGAGAGACTTCTGCCAAGATTGATACTGTCAGAGATCCAGTGTGATATACGTGGAGTTGACACTGGTTGGCCTTTGACTCTCTCGGCATAGATTACAAAAAGCCTATTAGAGATTCTGCACACCTTAGTGTGGTCAAGGTTGAATGCCAAAGCGCTGCAAACATCTAAAGTATGAAGTGTTTCCTCAACTTAAGAAGAATGAGATTTGGTTAAAAAAAATAGATCAGAAGCTGAACAGATGGGTTTAAGTGAAAAGGTGACAGCAACTTTACCATGAATTTAGGATGTGGTCTGAGAGAATCCTTTTCCATGTCAGTACTGAGTCAGAGATTGATTAGGCCTTTCAAATATCTGGATCACCAGAGGGTGAGAGAAAACCAAGAATCTGTTGGTGGGTAAATTGCTGAAATGGATGCCAGGTGAACCCTCACAGAGCTGACTGAATGGCCTAATGACTTCAACTGTAACAAGTAATCAGATATATGGGTGATGTCCATGCAATGTGGTGACAGGTGCTGTCACTGTGCCAAGACAGAAAATCTCTTCCACTTTGCTGCATACATGATTCTAGTAAAATCCTTTCTGCTGTTTATCAGGATAAACTGGACATCTCTGCAGCACAGTTTTCACTAGCATTTAGTCAGAGATTATCCACACAGAAAGACTGAAGAAGGGGTGCAGAGAATGACCTTGATTCTGAGGCAGGAGATCCTCTATTGCTAGGGATCTATACTCAGTTACAAAGGGTAAGCAATCCAGGACACAACCCTGTATTTCCAGCAGAGATCTCGAGACTCCTATAAGAGACAGTCCAGGCCTGCTCGACGCTGGCAGGTATCATCGTTTGCAGCAGGCCCTTCTCACAAGACATCAATGATCATATATGATGATCTATGAGCAGCAAAACACTTAAGCATGTAGGATTTTGCACATACCTAAAGCTATACATATGTTTCAGTGCTTTGCTGGATCATGGTCTTCATTTGTTCTGATCATGTTTCAGCATCTGTTTTACAGATGAAAGACTGCAAGATGATAAAGAACTAAAAACTGGGGTTGAGCGGAGGGAGGAGAAGTGCGGTAGTGCTTCAGTGTACACACTTCCTACACCGACAGGGGGGCTCTCCCATCGGCACAGGTAATCCACCTCTGGGAGAGTCAGTAGGTAGGTCAATGGAAGAATTGTTCCGTTGACCTAGTGTTGTCTACATGGGGACTTAGGTTGGCTTAACAACGCCAACTGGGGTGTGTGGATTTTTCATACCCCTGACCAATGTAGTTAAACCAACCTGGTTTTCTAGTGTGGACCAGGCCTTAGGCACAAAGCTCATATAGCAGTAACTGTCCAAATACTGTGCATAGCATGCCTTCTTCTACAAGACTCTTGACAGGTAGTACTGTTATCTAAAGTGACCCTCTTTAATTAGTGCAGCATTTTACGTCAGATGAAGAGTAAAGTTGTTCTTGTAGAACAGCTTGAGATTTTAATGGATTCTGCTTCATATAAATCTTTGTTCAGCCTGTTTATGGTATTTATGAATTACAAATAGAAAATTAATTAAATGAAAGACACAAAGAAAGAGTGAAGTTGGGGAGAAACTTGAAAACATAGGGGATTGGTGGTAGGATATGTGGTCGGTCTCTCTCTCTCACTCTCTCTCTTCTAGGTCACTAGATCAAATATACTCCGTGTCACTAGTGACAAAGTAATTACCATCCAGTCAATGCCTGGTACATTGCATTAAATGAATTAATGAGTCTCTTTTCAAGTGTCCACATAATAAAAACTACCCTCACAACTAGTACTTATTGGTTCCCTTATTAGTAGTCTCAGCAAAGATCAAGGATTGAGTAGGCATAGAGACTAAATTATTTTTTTATGCCTAGGTGTATTCTTCCAGGTTAGGGTTAGGGACACCAGCAGGGCAATGCTGCTGCTTACTTTTAATAGTCTATGGATAAACACAAGAATTCATTCTGCAGGGCTGTCATAAACACTATATTAATTAAAAATATATATTTGAAAAGAGCAAGGATGGATGAAAATACACACATGCAAAACCAGGAATCTTCAGCTACAAAATCAAATTTTACTCATTCACAAAGGGTCCAAACTCTAGAGTACTCACTGATACAAATAAACATTAATGCAGATAAAAAAATTGTCCTGAGAAAACCCTGAATAAAATTTTTGGCAAGATTTCAGGGTGTGGTCCAAATGGAATTGAGGAAATAATAGAAATAAATCACTCTTGAAAATTCAGATTTCCATGCAACATTGCCTCTCTGAATTACAGAAACTGCTCCACACAGAGTCCTTTGCTGGGCAAACAGGATGTTTCTAATGCCAAAGGATGCTGTCTGTATCTATTTACATACTTGTCTAAACCTATCTGGTATGTGATGGAGTTACACAAACTTTTTTTTTTGCCTAGGTGTTCCTTTTAAATCAATAGGAGGAAAAATGAATTCTGTAGTCCTTATCTTCAATATTACTTTCCTCTTCCTTTCTTACTATTCTTTGCATGCTCATCATCTTTCAACCTAACATTTTCACACTTCACCTCTTGCCAGTGATACATGTGATGCATGTAAACTGATGTATGTACCAAATGTTTGCTAGCTCAGTAAGTAACAGACACAGCACCTTCAGAGTATTGTTCTTTGGTCCCCAGTTTGAGAAATAATACAATGTTATTTGTAGATGCCCATAATTAAATACAAAATACACAGTCAAATAAGGCAACAAGTCTTGTTAAGAGATGCTTTGTGTTTTTGATTGTAATCACTGGAGTATTGGTAATTTTCACAAATGGGAATTTAGCATCAGCGCTAATACACTTTCCTATTTGTGGAATTACTTAGGTGGTAGTTTCGTGGCACTACATAAAGCACCAGAATGGTCATTATGCTCAACACCAGAGTCATTCCAATAGCAAGAATGAGCAGCACAATCATCATGTTATGAGTCTGGCATGAAAACCAAAGCAGGGAAACCATCTTTACCCTACAGTGCTTATGTATTCTGGAGCAACAAAAATTATACAAGATTATACTGTATCAAGGCCTAAGCTGCACTCAGCTATCATGTGAGACATACCTCTTAGAGCAGATCTACACTGAAAAGCTAGATCAACCCAGCTACGTCACTAAGAGGCATGAAAAATCCATACCCCTGAGTGGTATAATTAAACCAACCTAACCCCCAGTGTAGACAGTGCTAGGTTGAGGGAAGAATTTTTCTGTTGACTCTTGGGGAGGTGGATTACCTACGCTGAAGTGCTGCAACTATGCTGCTGTAGTGTTTCAAGAGTAGCCCATAAAGGTCCCTAATTTAAAGGAATGTTACTCATTTTAGTCCTAGCATTCCCTATGTTCCACACAAAACTGGCATTTACTCACTTCTATTGTTGAAAATTACTTTGCTCAGAAATAGAGAATCATAAAGCTGAAGTTAGTGGCACTAAAGGAAGTAATCTCACAGCATTTTAAAAGTTTCCCATGTGATTAATTTTTGTGTCCCTAATTTTGGGTTTTTATCACACAGTACATCCCATTTAGGGCCTGGCAGGTTGAGCGGTACTGTGGGATAAGCTACATAGAATAATTTCATTTTTCATTAGCTTATCTAGGGCCCTATCAGAGTTAAATGTATTTCATGAAGCAAAGATACATTGGTCTTTGATTAATTTTATATCTATAGTTAAGTTAATGGAAAGTAAAACAAGATATAACTGAAACAAACCCCAAAATGAATGGTTTGGGGATTTTTTGTTCTACTTCATAGTCAAAATCCATCAGCAGGGAAAATTCTTCTTTTCTAAATTTATAAATTTGGGGATTACCTCTCTCCACTAAATGGTACACTTCATTCCATGAAGTGGCAGGAACAGAGATCTGTCTGCTGGTCAACTGAGATCTGCTTAAATTTAACTAACACTTTCAAAGAGGAGAAATGATGAGTGGCAGTCTCCCTTGTGGAAGTGAAAAAGAATGTGGTCTCAATTTTCAAACAAATAAGGAATGTAACTAAATGAAGCATACAATTATTGCAAGGGTGTGTGCAAACCATATAATTGTGTTCACAATCATGGTAAGGATAAACCAAATTAATAATTCAGGGACTGATGCTCCTCTGCTCTACAACAACGTTTTACAGCCATTTAGGAATTCTACCACTAAGTGGTGTAACAGTGGTAAATTGGGCCCCAATGAATTTGCAATATATTTTCAAATGTGTATGCTGTGTCTTCAGCCCAGTTTATGAACTTACCAACTGAAGAGTGTTGCTTTTGAAGCAGGTGCCTAAAGAATCTAATTGCTTGGGTATCTCTGAAGAGAAACACACTACTTTTTTATCTGAAATACAACCTCTTTTCTCTCTCCAGTGGGTTCTTAAGATAGTCATCCTTGGCTCCATTATGACTGATTTATATTACTGTCACTTAGGAAAATGGAACTGACTTTTTTAAGCAACAGAAGGGAAAGAAAGCTACAAACTCACCAGAAAATCTGACTGAAGCCTACAATAGTTCTTTTAATGCAGTGAGATTATTTTAGTAATATCAGGACACTGAAAGGAATCTAAAAAGAAGGGCCTGTGATACTCCGGGTAATGTTCCTTTATAGTATGACACATACGCTGTTGAACAAATTCTGCTGTCAGTTCCACTTCTGCAAACTCAGTTCAGTTTGTCCCAGTATATCAGAGTGAATTTGTATCAGGACGTTCATCTACTGCTTTGTACTTTGCCAGAGCCACATTTCCGTGTTTTGTGAAACTGAGAGACTTTCACTGATGAAAATGAAATCTCAGCATCATTTGAGAATTCTAATGTAAAAATCTGCAAAATTCTATTGTCACAAAATGAATGAAAATGATATGAAATCATTGCAAAATAGCTTAATTTTGTGGAGGAAAAAAATCTGCTAAATCAGGACAAATGTGTGTCATTCCACCCCCAAAATTCCTATTTTTGAATCTAAATTGTAGTTTTACTCATCTCTAGTCCTATCTGATGAAAAGTTACAAGTTTGTCACTATGGGTCAGTTTTGTATAGTATTATAACTCTGAACAGCCAGAAAATTCTGCAATTACAAAATAGCCTGGTAACAGTCACCAGTGAATTGTGACAGAAAAAAAAGGGAAAGTAAAGGGAATGTGAAAGGGAAAGACAAAGGTTATGTTCAATAAACACTGAGCCCATTTTATTAACTAGTGAGTATTTACTTGAAGCCAGATTATCCCCCTCCATAGTTTCCCATGAGAGGAAACCAAAGAGAACAGAACGCTGTGGGGTTCTTGTATAAGAAGCCACCCTTCAAGTGGGATAGGTTTGGAGTCCCACAGAGCTGGTAAGGGATGAGACCCTCATCTCTGTGATCCTTGGGGTTTTCTGGGGAAAGGACTCCCTCCCCCCATTTCCACTGAAGAAGGAACATTTTGCCTTAGATGACCGCCCATCCACATGGCACAACTAGACCTTATTTGAGCCTTCAACTGCAGCTGGTAAGTAAAAGCAATTACTGCTACCACTTGGCTATCTGTGAGCTAAGCAGGTGATCACTCTGGGGAGCCTGCAGGTCCCCTGTTCAGTTTCTCTCTCCTGATGCCCCATGCAGAATCCTCTACAGTGCCCCTTTCTTGAGGAACAGCAGCTGAGGAACTCCCAGGAGGAAGTAAAGAAAAGAAGAGAGTGCCTTGTAGGTGGCATCTGCGCAGCGTGACTTGCGTCTTTGTAGGGGACACTCTAGCACATACAGGTACCAAGATTGCAGAAGCATAGTGAGAACATTTGGACTCACAAACGGTTAAACAACCTGAATGAATGTATAACTATGGGGCCAATTTCAAATCTGCTGAAACTCAACTGACTTCATACTTTTTAGAAGAGAACTCTGTAGTGAAGATTCATTGTCACCTGTCATTCTTACCTCTATTTTTCAGTTGCTGGAATCTTTCTAAAAGAAATTGCTTTAGGGCTGAAATTTTCCATGCTTAGGCTCAAGGTCAAAGGTCCAAATTTTGAGCCGAATGAGTTCAGTTGCTTTTGAGTCATGTGAAAGGGGTTGGGTGCCTCATCTGTACCAAATGAAATGTTTGTGTTTGCATAACTCCAAAACAGCAGAAATTTCAATTTTCTCAGTGTCCTTGCTGAGGAAGGAAAACCATTCAAGATTGAATAAAATTGCTCAGTATTTTTCAAGTTATGAATATTTAAAACTAGAAAGTCTGTGTATGCAATTTACAGCACTTTTCTATTTATTTATAATCAACCTTGAGTGATTTGGAATGTTGGACATGCTCAGATAAAGGTGCATCTGTTGAGGACTCCCACACAAAGAATGCACTTCACTAAGGGTTTTTATTTTAAAAAAGCATTAGAGAAGCTAAATGTAATATATAAATAAATATTGGTAATATAGTAATATGAAGCCAGTCAAATTAGATTACAACTTTTGTGTTTTCTACTGGAAAGTTAAATCTACTACATTCCACGTATATTAGAAATATTAACTTTTAAATTTCCTGATTTTTTGTGCTTGCTTTAGCTATGTTAACATTGCATGAATGTTTGATTTACATTTAATTAACAAGAAGGTAAGGTGAATTATTGGCCATTCCAATGCCAGCCTCATTCATATAAAGAGGTTTCTTTCTATTCAGAAAGTTCAAGTCTCTTTATATGGCACAGGTTCAGATTAGTTCATCAGTCTGTTTGACTTTATCTAATTGTTACATAGTTACTGTAACAAAGCCGTAATATTTGAAAACGGTGAGAATGGTTTTTGTCACATGATTTCCATAGACTGTAATGAGAGCCGCATAGCTAAAACCTCCCACAGTGTTTTGAAAATGAAAATGTACTGCTTCGTATTCACAGTTTAAAATATGTGCTGTGTGAGTAAAGAGGACATTTGGAGAATGTGTGCATGGCTATGTAACTTACATTATCTGTGAAAACAACAACAACGTGAGTAATAACCGAAATTGAGGTTTTGGCTACTAACATAAAAGGCAAAATTCTTGTTTTCCTTACTCATGCTAATAGAGCCATGAAAGTTGATGGAATTATTTGTAAGTGTAAGATAAGGAGGATTTGGCTCAAAGTACCTTCTGTTTTCTTACTAGGATCACTAGATGCCTCACTAATATCACTGGGACTCAGGGCTTTACAGCTATTTTCTTTTTGATTAACGCTGCTTGAATTAATTCAAATGAAGTGCATTTAGTAGTTCCATTAGCTAACATTTCATGTTACATCAGTGGATTTTTTCATCTTTCAATCATGTCATAAATGGGGAAGGCTTAGCTATAAACAGATTGAACTGTTAAAACGTTATAGAAGATAAAATATGTTCACTTACTGCCCTGATGCTTTCAAAGTGTCCGCCTTCCTTCTCAAAATCAATTGGCTGCCCATTCAAAGTCCAGTAGAAAGTGACATCTAGTGTGTTGTCATGAATGGCTTTGCAACTGAGGACAATGCTTTCTCCAACGGTTAACTCGGTCCTCTTGGGAGTCAGGTCTATCCTTGTTGGTTCTTGAAAACAGAGAAGAATTAGTAATAATTAAATGTAGGTCTTGTGATATTCTAACATCAATATAGCATTTGCTTGAATTCTATTTAATTCTAAAAGCTTTGTCTGCCTGCTGGGCTGAAGGTTTTTTGTTTCTGAGTACACAGGGTCAAATACTGCACTGTGGTATGTGGGACCACAGTGGGGAAGGAGCAAAGACGGGGTGAGACAGCAATAATCTCATCTTCATGAAAGCAACAGCACACGATCTCAACAAGTCACCACTGGGAATGCTGGGAAGGGAGACCCGCTACCACACTGGCTGGTGCATTGTCCTCAAGAAATGGTGTCGCCAACTTTCGTAATTTCGTCATGAGCCTCACAATATTATTTTTAAAGCATCAGCTCCTGGAATCTTGTGATTATACAACAATCTCAGCTTTCATTAAAAAAAAAAGGAGTATATTTCTAGCTCTCATAGTTGCAAGGAAAAGTTTGAAAACCTGGACGCTAAAGACTCAAATATCAGAAAACAAATAAAAAGATATAGTGGGTTTTATTCATGATTTGTATATGCTTGGCATTGACAATAATACTGGGAATGCAGTCCTCTAGGTAGAAGGCCTGTCCAAATGCACTACAAGAGCTAGTAAGTATGAAGGGGACAGCAGTAGGTACTAGCAAGGGGCATATACTCAGAACAGCAACCTGGGACCAATAGTACAACCTGTGCCCTGCTTTGAGCCATCATCCCCAGCAACTTTAGGGCTTGAGCCGTCAAGGCGCAGAGCACTCCGGTCCTAAAAGTCACTGTAAATACTCACATACCTGAACATGTGCTTAAAAACTTTTCTGGATTGGGCACAGAGTACTCAGCAACTTGCAGGATTGAGTCGGTCCTACTGGGTGAATTGAATCACCAGCACCATTCTGCTCCCTCACACCCAAGTGTAAGCTTAGTGCAGTTCAGGGTCTGGTTCTTTGTAATGGTCAAGTTTGAACTACTTCCCCTGGATAGCCAGAGGTTCGGTTTCTACAGTTATGTGTCAATAACATATAGCTGCTGCCCAGTGGAAGGTATCTCTCATGTATCTTTTGAAAATGCCCTCTGAACTGTCAATTATTCATTGCTGATTTATAACTCAGAGTGAAGTGCTGTGTAAATTTAAGATGACTGATCCCTTATCAATAAACTAGACATCACTTGTCTAAATAGCAACCCAGTGGCTGGGAAACTAGTTGTAACTGAGTAGTTAGAAAACAGGTAATGATCTGCTGGGTTTCTAATCTAGCCATTTCTTTTTAGGATTTATATGGCTAAAAATAAGACTTTATTGCTATACTTTATTCACTGTGTGCATGTAGAAAGGATAATTATTTTTGTTAGCTAGCGTGTCTAAAAGCCAAAAGGTATATATCTCCTTATTTTATTCTATTTTCTTTTACATACAGAATTAACTTAATAATCTGGAAGGATTTAATTTATGTACTAGTTTCTTTGACACACATGTGTCAAAGAAACTAGTACATAAATTAAATCCATACAATTATGACCATGTATTCAACAGAGGGGAAGCAATTGTTGGCACAATCTTTTGTAAACTCTCTGGGGGGGGGCATGTACTGTCTTTTTGTTCTGTGTCTGTGCAGCGCCTAGAACAATGGGATCTTGGTCCATAACTGGGGCTCCTGGAGTTATTACTGTACAAATAATCAATAAAAATAAATAATAATAATAATTAATAACTAATCAGTGTGGTTTTCCATACCTTTAACAAATACTGAGGCTACAGTTTCTGCAGAACCAAACACATTTTCTCCTTGGCATAAGTACCTTCCTTCGTCAGATTTGGAAGCATTCAGGATTTGTAGGCTCCCATCTGGAAGAACAGTTATCCTGAAAATTATAAAAAATGTTTGTATCCTGTAATAGCATGTACCAGCTATCTCAAACAAAGGCAGATTCCATGGTGTTATCTTTTAGGGCTAACAAACAGGATTAAGCATTGCTGCCATTGTGTGCAAGGATGATCATTGAATCCTCCTCTCTCTCAGGAAAGGATGCAATACACCCATTTTATTCCCTCTGCCTCCTTAACTCAAAATAGGCTCTGGGAGGAATCAGTGGATTAGTTCTCCTTTGACACTTAATGATGGTGAATTTTAATTGTATTTTTGTAAAAAA
Source organism: Chrysemys picta bellii (assembly GCF_011386835.1). Lineage (NCBI taxonomy): Eukaryota > Metazoa > Chordata > Testudines > Emydidae > Chrysemys > Chrysemys picta. Next base: position 323,607,281 of record NC_088791.1, read on the forward strand.
TATGATCCTTGATACTTTGTCTTTAAAATTTGGCTACTACATTAGTGTCGAGTGATATTTCAATATTAAGCACACCTGAAACTAACAGTGACCTTAAAAACCAAATCTAAGAATTATGACAGGTAAAAAGTAGAGGATGACAGGGAAAGAACATAAAATTAATTGCATGTGGCCAAAATATGATTTATAGCACTTGCTATACACAATGTAGGACAGGGATAGAAATGAGTTCTGGTGGCTTCTGTTTACCCTTTATTCCCCGGAGTATTGTGTGGGCCTGATTCTATAATCTCTGTGAGTAATTTCATTGAAGTCACAGGGAATTCATGAGAAATGTGCAAAATCACACCCTCTGTGTTGCGTGGTTGAAATTTTGGCCTTTTCAAAACTGTACTAGAAAGAGAAATTTGGATTTGAAAAGGTGGAAAATAAAACACTGTTGCCACTTTTAATATTCCAAAATTTAAAATTACGTCCTTCTTTTGTGATCTCCTATTCAAGTTTTATTACCTTTTTTTATTTTTAAAGTAAAACTTACTGGGTGAGATTCACCCATGTGAGGTGAGGGCAGTGCAAGACCTACGTATCACTTAATTCCTATTATGAGGGCATTAGTGGGAATTAATTGGTGTATCAGTCTTGCACTGGTCCTCTGCACAGGGGAAAATTTCACCTATTCTGGATTGTTATTATATAAACCTCTCATGCTTCTCTCTACCTACATTCAAGGAGAGTGTCCACTCCTGCATTCTAGCCAGAGATGGCACGAGAGAGGGAAATACATCTCAAGGGGACACTCCTTCCTATTTCCCAGTCCTACAAAAGTTTAAGTGCGTTTGCAGGTGCTCTGTGGGATTCTGCCCATTTGAAGGGGGCAGAAGTGAGATGATGTTTTTACCAGATCGTTTCTCCACCACAAACAGCAGAGTACATTACTGCAGAGACAGCCTACAGTGACTTACATTGCTTGGTCCTCCATGCTATGGTCATTCAAGGAGCAATTACAAGTAGGGGGACAGCAACCTCCCTAAGTCCCATGAGGTTCATTAGCATCTACAGAATCTAAACCTGATTTAAAAAAAAATTAGTCCTTATGGTTGTGAGGAAAACCTTTCAAATACCAACGAAGTGCAAAATGATGTTGTGCTGAATCTGCTGCAGACAGAGAGGCTGAAACAATAACTGCAGGAGAGGTGTGAATCCCTCTTGTCCATTCATCTCAATAGGATATAAACTCTGAAGACTGTCTCTGGGGGACAGTGTCATTAACATCATATTTGATAGGGAGGGAGTGAGATGAGCAGAAACCTACGTCTTCAAATCCTAGGAGGCATAAGAACCAGGAATCAGTGGAGTTGCAGAGTGTCAAAGAGACAATGAACACATTGCCCATTTGCTCTCCTTTTGGCCTTAACTGCTTAGCTGAGCAGAGCCACCCCAAGGAAAAGTGCAAGGAGGTATGGCCCTATCCTGATTGACAGGTTTCACCCTGCCTCCAGTGCAGCCAGTAAAGGGAGAAAAACCCATCTGAGGAAAGGCAAGCCTGGAGAGAAAGCTGAATTATAATTTGGAGCAATTTACTTAAAGCATAAGTCTCAGTAATGTGTACTAACTAAATTATCAAGGCAACTATATAGTGTTCCATCTGAAAAAAAAAAGTGCTGTGTTACCCTGATCATGAAAAATACTGCCCTGTTATTATGTATACTCCACAAGATTTATTGGGGAGGAAAAGCAGAGTCTCATTTTAATGAAAAATGTACTACCATTTATTTCAAATATAAAATTGGTCACCACTCTCAGCAATGCAATATAGCAGCATAATAGTTTCCAGAAGAAAGAAGGGGCAATGAAAGGTCAGGCCAGCTCTGTATGTTATCCACTGCACATGGTGACACTATGGTGACAATATTTTCTGTCTTTCTTTAGGCAAATACATCACTGTATAAGAGACATAGGATTTGTTTAAATATGGCATTGTGAGAACAACAAAAAACATGATCACATTAGACAAATATCACTTAACCGATCTGAATTTTCTTAAAATGTAATCTAACAAGTGAATACACCTGAAACTTTGTTATAGAATGTCACTACCTTCAAAGTAATAATCTAATTTAGGATCTGACAGTGATTTAAGATACATTCTTTCTTCTTTGCAGTGAGCAGTCCATTATATTTTCCTTTTCAGGATGCTCTGTAATCAATGCAGTTAAACTAGCGTATTTAATATTACAAGACTTTGCAAAATGGTGATGTTTTTTCACCAGTATAGTGTCAGCTCCAGGTATATGAAAAGCCACTTCAGCAATGTTTACAAATTATAAAAGTTTATACAAGCCAAATTTTAAAGTGAAACAGTTTTTTCTTTAAGAAATTTTGGGCAGGGAGAGCTAAATTTTAAGGGAGATTACTTAATGAATCTTATGCACAATGCCATCTACATTTCTAGCCATCTTACAGCTCTTGTGATATAAAAGGAAAAGAATGACTTGAGTAATCAAAGGGCTTGCAAGCAGGTCTGCTGGTAAATCAGCTGTAAGGAACTGGAAGGTAAAATAAATGACAGGGTTAATCATCATAATTTTCTTTTTTGAGCTTAGGCAAGATAGCAGAATGATAGCTCTATTAGAGACTAAAATAATTTGTTTATCCACAGACCTGGATAGGCAGTGGTAGAGCAACATAGGCAGCTTTAGTGTAGACTTCTCCACCCTGACCTGCTAGTGCCAACCCTAGAGAGACCACCTCCAGGGTATGTCTATACTTGAATTTTTAGATGCCTTTTATAACGAATTAATTAACATGTGTTATCTAACACAACAGAAATTCCAGTGTATACACTACACCAAACATTTGTCCCAGGATGCAGACACTTCTTGACAGTCCTTTTAACATTAGGCTGCAGGATTCTTAGATTCATATTAATAGATTCCAAGGCCAAAACGAACATTGTAATCGGCTGGTCTCACCTCCGGTATAACACAGGCGATAGAACTTTCCTAAAATAATTTCTAAATGTCACTAGCAACAAACATCTGTTTCAGCTCTGCACTATGCCCTACAATTATGTTATTTAGCACAACAAAAAAGCACATTAAACATAGGCTAGGAGTGTAGTTTCAATGATCACCCAAAGGCTTGGTTCTTCCACTAAAACTGCGAATGATGGTGCCAGTTAGTGCTGGTGGCTTTTGAGACTTGTACACATGTCCAGTAGGAAATGGAATAATCACCAAACTCATTTAACACCGAACTCCCATGAAATGGCAACAAATTTTGATTACTGAGCTGGATCACAGATTCATAGAAATGTAGAGCTGGAAGAAACCTTGAGAGGTCATCTAGTCCAGCCCCCCGCACTGAGAGTAACTCTGACAGGTGTTTGTCCAACCTGTTCTTATAACCCTCTAATAGCGATGATTCCACCACCTCTCTTGGAAGCTTATTCCAGAGTTTAACTACCCTAATAGCTAGGAAATTTTTTCTAATATCTAACCTAAATCTCCCTTGCTGAAGATTAAGCAGATTTCTTCTTGTTTTATCTTCACAGGATGTGGAGAACAATTGATCACCATTCTCTTTATAACAACCCTCAACATATTTGAAGATTGTTTTCAGGGTCCCCCTCAGTCTTCTTTCCTGAAGACTAAAAACATACCCTTTTTTTTTTTAAACCTGGGCTCATAGGTCAGGTTTTCTAACCTTTTGTTGAATTGCAGCAAGTTCAAAGCCTCTGAGGAAACCTTACTAGCAAAGTGCTCATTCACCAATATCTGGAAACCATTTACTAACCATGTTTTTTCCTGAAGTGTCCACACAGATCTCAGATATAGTTCTAGCTTTGCTGAGCTGGGGAAAAATTAAGGCAAAATCCTGGTCTCATTGAAGTCCATGAGTGTTTTGATATTGACTTCAGTGGCTTAGGATTTCACCATTAGGGTATGTCTACACTACAGTTGCACCTACATACCTAACACAATGCAGTGTAGACTTCCCACATTGACAGAAAGGGTTTTTCCATGGATGTAGTTTATCACCTCTCCAAGAGATGGTAGGTATGTTGATGGAAAAATTCTTTCGTCAACCTAGCTGTATCTACACCTGGGGTAAGGTCAATCTAACTACCGCATTCAGATTGTGAAATTCTTCCTAAACCCTGAGCAATGTGTAGTCTACAGCGGGTCATAGTCTTCATAGCTCCGTGTGATCTTATTACCTCCTGCTCTTTCCTGTGGAGACCGTTATTAAAGGACTTGAATCATAGGAAAAGGAAGTTGTCATTTTGATACTGCTGTATAACTGACAGTGGATTTCTACCAGGGAGGAAGACATATGTTTTTTGGTTGTAAAGTTTCTTGGTTTAGAAACTCATTTAAAACACAGGGGCAAATCCTGAGAGGTGCTGAGCACTTGCAGCTCCTACCTAATGACATCAATAGGAGTTGCAGGAGCTCAATACCTTCCAGGATTAGGCCCTGTGTTTAGAGGAGACACAGGTAGACCTTTAACTGGATTATATTAGAGAAAAGTAAAGCTACAAACTTACATTTAGATCAGTGTTTTTATCTTGCCATTCTAGGTAGTAATTATTGAATAAGAAAAATCAGGCAAAAATGTGTATTGGTGGGAGGTTTAAGGGTGTAAGGTTGCATCTTCAAACCCTTTATTTGTTTTGGTGTGTGATTTTATATGTCAGGTAGGACTTAATTTTTATATTCCCTAGAAGAGTAATCAAAGCAATTAGGGAAGCATGAATATGAAATTTAGTTAAGGAAGAGCCTAAAGAAAAGCCTTTCACACAGTGCAAACACATAGTGACTGGGTAAGAGAAAAAAGAAGTGACTAAAATGGTTAGATTTCCTTTCTCCTATTTTTCTCTTTCAGCTCTTAACCAGGAGTATGAAATTGGTTTGTGTGTATGTTAAAAATGGAAACTTTTTAGATGCAAACCTGGTTGAGAAGCAGTATTGACTAATTTAGCCCACAGCCTTTCACATTGTTCTGATCCGAGCAATCTGTCATTTCACATTAGCCTGGATATGGAACCTGTCACTACCCTTTAATGTTGATTTCAAGGAATCAGGACAAGTAAATAGTTGAAACCTTTGCTTTTCCTTGAATGTCTGTAAGCTCTCTCTCTCTCTCTCTCTCTCTCTCTCTTGCTCATAAAAGATGTATAAGCATCTAGATCTCCTAGAATCATAGAATCATAGACTATCAGGGTTGGAAGGGACCTCAGGAGGTCATCTAGTCCAACACCCTGCTCAAAGCAGGACCAATTCCCAACTAAATCATCCAAACCAGGGCTTTGACAAGCCTGACCTTAAAAACCTCTAAGGAAGGAGATTCCAACAACTCCCTAGGTAACCCATTCCAGTGCTTCACCACCCTCCTAGTGAAAAAGTTTTTCCTAATATCCAACCTAAATCTCCTCCACTGCAACTTGAGACCATTACTCCTTGTTCTGTCATCAAGTACCACTGAGAACAGTCTAGATCCATCCTTTTTGGAACCCCCTTTCAGGTAGTTGAAAGCAGCTATCAAATCCCCCTTCATTCTTCTCTTCTGCAGACTAAACAATCCCAGTTCCCTCAGACTCTCCTCACAAGTCATGTGTTCCAGCCCCCTAATCATTTTTGTTGCCCTCCGCTGGACTCTTTCCAATTTTCCATATCCTTCTTGTACTGTGGGGCCCAAAACTGGACAAAGTACTCCAGATGCGGCCTCACCAATGTCGAATAGAGGGGAATGATCACGTCCCTATATCTGCTGGCAATGCCCGTACTTATACAGCCCAAAATGCCAGTAGCCTTCTTGGCAACAAGGGCACACTGTTGACTCATATCCAGCTTCTCATCCACTGTAACACCGAGGTCCTTTTCTGCAGAACTGCTTCCTAGCCATTCGTTCCCTAGTCTGTAACAGTGCATAGGATTCTTCCGTCCTAAGTGCAGGACTCTGCACTTGTCCTTGTTGAACCTCATCAGGTTTCTTTTCGCCCAATCCTCTAATTTGTCTAGGTCCCTCTGTATCCCATCTCTACCCTCCAGCATATCTACCACTCCTCCCAGTTTAGTGTCATCTGCAAACTTGCTGAGAGTGCAGTCCACGCCATCCTCCAGATCATTAATGAAGATATTGAACAAAACCAGCCCCAGGACTGAGCCCTGGGGCACTCCTCTTGAAACCAGCTGCCAGCTAGACATGGAGCCATTGATCACTACCCATTGAGCCCAACGATCTAGCCAGCTTTCTATCCACCTTATAGTCCATTCATCCAGCCCATACTTCTTTAACTTGCTGGCAAGAATACTGTGGGAGACTGTATCAAAAGCTTTGCTAAAGTCAAGGAATAACACATCCACTGCTTTCCCCTCATCCACAGAGTCAGTTATCTCCTCATAGAAGGCAATTAGGATAGTCAGGCATGACTTGCCCTTGGTGAATCCATGCTGACTGTTCCTGATCACTTTCCTCTTCTCTAAGTGCTTCAGAATTGATTCCTTGAGGACCTGCTCCATGAGGCTGACTGGGCTGTAGTTCCCCGGATCCTCCTTCTTCCCTTTTTTAAAGATTGGCACTACATTAGCCTTTTTCCAGTCATCCGGGACCTCCCCCGATCGCCATGAGTTTTCAAAGATAATGGCCAATGGCTCTGCAATCACATCCGCCAACTCCTTTAGCACCCTCCGATGCAGCACATCTGGCCCCATGGACTTGTGCTCGTCCAGTTTTTCTAAATAGTCCCGAACCACTTCTTTCTCCACAGAGGGCTGGTCACCTTCTCCCCATACTGTGCTGCCCAGTGCAGCAATCTGGGAGCTGACCTTGTTCGTGAAGACAGAGGCAAAAAATTGAGTACATTAGCTTTTTCCACATCCTCTGTTACTAGGTTGCTTCCCTCATTCAGTAAGGGGCCCACACTTTCCTTGACTTCCTTCTTGTTGCTAACATACCTGAAGAAACCCTTCTTGTTACTCTTAACATCTCTTGCTCATTGCAACTCCACGTGTGATTTGGCCTTCCTGATTTCACTCCTGCATGCCTGAGCAATATTTTTATACTCCTCCCTGGTCATTTGTCCAATCTTCCACTTCTTGTAAGCTTCTTTTTTGCGTTTAAGGTCAGCAAGGATTTCACTGTTAAGCCAAGCTGGTCGCCTGCCATATTTACTGTTCTTTCTACACATTGGGATGTTTTTTTCCTACAACATCAATAAGGATTCTCTAAAATACATCCAGCTCTCCTAGACTCCTTTCCCCTCATGTTATTCTCCCAGGGGATCCTGCCCATCAGTTCCCTGAGGGAGTCAGGGAACTGAAAATCATAGATTCCTAGATCACAATGGTCCATTGTGACCTCCTGTATAACTCAGGCCATAGAACTTCCCCAAAATAATTCCTAGAGCAGATGTTTTAGAAAAACATCCAGTCTTGATTAAAAAGTGTCAGTTATAGAGAATCCACAACCCTTGGTAAATTGTTCCAATCAGGGCTGCCCTTACCATGAGGCGAACTGAGGTGGCCGCCTAAGGTGCCAGACTGTGGGGGGAAGGGGGGAGTGGGCACCACTAGGACCCAGAGTGTAAAAAATTGTGTGTGCTGCTGGTGCATATGTATTCTTTCTGCTCTAGATTCACAGAGATGGTGGAGTGCTGTGCTGGAGGAAGGAGGGCACAAGAGACATAACAGGCATTCAGGAGAAAAGGTGAGAGGGAATAACAGAAAGTAGCAGGAGCTGCAGGGAGAGAGAGGAGGAGAAGCCTCTTGTATATCTCTCTAGCACCCCCAGGAGCCTGGACTGATTAACACCAGCTTCTCGGGGAGCTTCCTGTTTCCTGCCTCTTCCCTGAACCCACTTCAGGAGAACAGGCAGTCAATTGAAGTAATAGGAGCCAGTTAGGCCCTTAAGACGCTGATATCTTCCCTCACTCAGGCCCTGCTACCAGCCTTTTTATTTGTCCCCTTCAATTGAGTGTTGAGAGCCACTACAGCTGGCACAGAACAGCAGTCATGAGTGAAAGAAGAAAACGCCCCTCTGGGGCAGCATTCAGGAAAAGAAAGAAAGTAAAGGAAGCTTTTCTATCTAAGCAGGAAGGAGCTCTCCTGAGATACATAGACACAAATGTTCACGGTGAGCCTTCCGGCCCCAGTGAGGATGTGAGTGGTGAGGAGATGCCTGATCTTCCAGTTAGTCGGAGTGCAGGTGACCTGGCAGCTACTGCAGCATCCATATCTCCATTTCAAATGGATGTAACCGTGCACGTTCCTGAAGAAAAGTGTAGATCAGAGAAGAGTGTGGTGGAGGCGCAAGAAACAGCTGCTGCTGAGTTTAGTTACTTAAGTCTAGATGATCCGGCATTGTAAACCCACTTGAGCGGTAGCCAGAGGGACTTCCTTGTACTGTATGGGCCACAGCAAGTGAAAAACTTCATGTTCCCCAAAGACAATGAAAATAGAAGTTTCCATTCAACACAGTACTGGCGTGAAATTCCCAATGGTGACAAAGTGGAAAGGCCATGGCTTATGTACTCAAAAACCCAGCATGCTGCATACTGTTTTTGTTGCAAACTCTTCCAGTCTAATGTTCCAGCCACACGGGGCTCTACAGGAACAAAGAACTGGAAAAATCTGGCTAGAAATCTGGCATGCCATGAGAAGGCAGCAAATCACCAGAGAGCATTCCATAGGTGGAAAGAGCTTGAGATGAGATTAAGGTTAAAGGCCACCATAGATGATCAGCATCAAGAGAAGATTGCATCAGAGTCTCTTTACTGGCAAAATGTTCTGAAAAGGCTCATTGCCATTGTGAGAATGCTTGCTACCCAAAACCGAGCACTGCGTGGCACTTTAGATCAGCTGTATGTGCCAAACAATGGAAACTTCCTTAAAATTGTGGAGCTGATGGCTGCGTTTGATGCTGTACTCCAGGAGCATCTAAGAAGAGTCATCACCCAAGAAATGTACACACACCACTACCTTGGAAAAACAATTAAAAATGATATCATACAGTTACTGGCAACAAAAGTCAAACAGAAGATTGTGGCTGATCTGAAGTCAGTAAGATATTACTCTGTTATTCTGACATGAGAGGTCAGGGCTACGGTAATGGTGCCAACATGAGAGGAAAGAACAGAGGCGTGCAGACACGGATCTGAGAGTTAAACCCTTGTGCTTTTCTTGTCCCATGCAGTTCTCATTCATTGAACTTGGTGGTCAGTGATACAGCATCAGCTTCTAGTGAGGCTGCTGAATTTTTTAATGTAATTCAAAGCATCTATGTATTTTTCTCTGCATCAACTCATCGATGGCAAATTTTGAAGCAACATCTGGGAATATCCTCTCTGACACTGAAACCACTGAGTGCCACATGATGGGAAAGTCGAGTGGAGACGATAAAGCCTATCAAACACCAAATTGGGAAGATAGATGATGCCACAGTTGCCATTATGGAGGATAATGCTATGACAGGAACTGTTTGTGGGAGAACAGTGGCAGAGGGAAATGGAATCACCAGAAACATACATCACTTCAAATTTCTGTGTGGCTTAGTGTTGTGGCATGACATACTCTTTGAAATAAATGTTTTAAGCAAGAGACTCCAAGGTGTTGACCTTGATATATCTGGAGCAATGGAACAACTGGACAACGCAAAGTCATACCTACAGTCTTACCGGTCAGATGAGGGATTTCAAAACGTTCTGAAGAGTGCATAGAAGTTAGCAGAGGAACTTCACACAGAAGCTATTTTCCCATCCATTCAAGAATACAAGAGTCACCGAAGAAGATGACATTTTGATTACGAGGCTCGGGATAATCCCATAAAAGACCCCAAACAACAATTCAAAGTTGAATTCTTTAACCAGGTGCTAGATTGTGCAATACAGTCAGTTGAAGAACGTTTCATGCAGCTCAAAGAACACAGCAGTATATTTGGGATGTTTTATGATATCTCAAAACTCCTCACTATACCTGAAGAAGACCTACACCAGCAATGCAGGGCACTAGAGACAGTGTTAACACATGATGACATGCGCGATATTGATGTGAGTGATTTAGGTGATGAACTGAAAGTCCTTTCAAGATACATTTCAGCAGGATCAACTCCAAAGGCTGTTCTGGAATATATGTGCACAAATAAGATGACCACCCTCTTTCCAAATGCTTTTGTTGCTCTGCACATACTTCTAACACTTCCTGTAACAGTTGCCAGTGGAGAATGCAGCTTCTCCAAGCTGAAGTTAATAAAAACATATCTACGCTCCACAATGACACAGGAGAGGCTGGGTCGGCCTTGCAATGGAGCATGAGCTGGCCCAGACTGTGGACCTTCGGGAAGCAGTTCAAATCTTTGCAACCAAGAAGGCACAGAAAGCATCACTTTGATTATTCAAACAGCTACAAATGCCAGTATTTACTATGCAGACAAGAAAAGTTACATTTGCTGTTCAGGTGCTTGAAAGTTAAGTGTTACTTAAAATGTTTGAACAAGGCATTTTAAGTTGTTAGTTCTCCTTTATTGGGATAGGTAGCAGAGCAGTACCATGAGAGGAGTAGAACAGGAAGAAGGCAGAATTGAGACCTTTCAAAGTTTTGGCCCAAGCGATGGTGTAGGGGGGGGCGTCATTTGAGCTCCCCGCCTCTGGTGCCAAAATGTTGTGGGCTGGCCCTGGTTCCAATGGTTAATTACTCTTGCTGCTAAAAATATACCTCTTATTTCCAGTCTTAATTTGTCTAGCTTCAACTTCCAGCCACTGCATTGTGTTATACCTTTCTCTGCTAGATTGAAGAGCCCATGGTGACATTGCACTCTATACTTCTATAAAAATATGCTAATGAGTGTGAATATAATGTAACTGGAATATGCTTCATGCAAAAGGTTTCTTGTAAGGTATCATTACAAAGCTTATAATCTATTGAGTGTGGTCATCCTATTTGTATAAATGTATCACTCTTGTATCAGAAATTAGAAATATGAAATATAACTCTGAGGGCCTATTGTAATTATGCAAAGTGTGGGCCATTAATGGTGGTTTGAAATCTTGATGGCTCCCATTAACCAGGACAATTGACTGTAGATGGCTGTTTTACTTGTAAGTCTTCCTGTATACGTGTGTGCTGGCAAGTGGGTAATGAAGTCTTATGGTGACAAGTGATCATGTCACCTGAACTGGAATCCATCTTTAACCTGGTGCTTTTCCATTGAGAAGGAGGGCGTGGGAACCCAGAGAGGGACAAAGGATTCCCACCTTACGTAAAAGATATATAAGTGGGTGGAACAGAACAAAGCCCCCGATCATGTGAATATGGCCTACAATGAATTATTGCTATACAGAAACCTCTTAAGTAACCAGGATACAATTCACTTTTTATGGTTTTTTTATATTCTCACCTTTGATGGAATGCTGTCATTTAAATATTGTTAATCTAATTAGACACCTGTCTGTGGCAAAGTCCCTAAGCACAACATGGAATTACTAGGATTTTATTCAGACCATTTTCTCAAACATTTATGAGGTCTACTGCAATTCTGTGTGTGGCATCCCAGATCACTGGAATACTAAAAGTAATATGCTAAGGCTCAGTGTTAATGTACTCTAAAGCACTATCAGCTATACTGAATACATACAATCTGAATCAGGGCAACATTTTCAAAGGCGCCACAACTTGGATTTTCATTTTTGTCCTTGCAGCTTGCTGCACACTAACATCTGTGCATTAAAAACAAGAAAGTAAAAAACAGACTTTGCTGGTACAAATGGGGTTCACCTCTGTACATGTAATTTAGAATGGTTGACTCTAAAAAGTCAACACTTCCCAACAGATGCCACACACTTAGCTCCTATTCTAATTATAGAGAGAAAACTATGGGACCAATCTATAAAAAGGGGAATAAGGACAATGCCGAGAATTACAGGCCAGTCAGTTTAACTTCAGTACTCAGAAAGATAATGGAGCAAAGAATTAAAAAATCTATTTGCAAACACCTGGAAGATAACAAGGTGATAAGTAACAATCAGCATGGATTTGTCAAAAATAAATCATGTCAAACCAACCTGATAGCTTTCTTTGACAGGGTAACAAGCCTTGTGGATAGGGGGGAAGTGGTAGATGTGTTATAGCTGAACTTTAGTAAAGCTTTTTACACTGTCTCACATGACCTTCTCATAAACAAACTAGGGAAATACAACCCAGATGGAGCTACTATAAGGTAGATGCATAACTGGTTGGAAAACTGTTCCCAGAGAGGACTTCGGCTATCCCTTGATGTGAGGATGATGTCTGCCAAGGGCGGGGGGGGGGGGGGGGGAGGCGGTCATTGGTGGGTTTTTAAGTGGCTGAGGAGCCCAATTCGTGCCCTGCAGGTGTAATCTTGGAGGAGACATAGTTGTTGGCTGGATTGTTGTGCCCTTTCTTTCCTCCTTGGTTGCTTCTCTGTCTCATGAGTATTTCTGTTCTCCTCAAAGAGAGCTGTGGCTTGGTGTATGGTGTGGCACCACTGTGTTCTGTTCTGCGCGGAGTCCTTCCAGTTTGTTGGACTGATGTCTCCCTTTTTATGGTGTACTTTCAGTATGTCTTTGAAGTGCTTCCGCTGCCCTCCGCAAGCCCCTCTTCCCTGACTTAACTTGTGAGAAGAGTACTTGCTTCGGGAGGTGAGTGTCGGGCATATGTACAAAGTGGCCAGCCCAGCAGAGTTGGTGTTTCATGACCTGCACCTTTATACTGCTGATGTTAGCTGCAGAGAGAATGCTGATGTTAGTGCGTTGGTCTTCCCAGCTTATCCTGTGAATCCTCCTTAGGCAGCGCTGTTGGAACCACTCCAGCCGCTTGAGCTGTCGTCTGTAGGTTACCCACGTCTCACACCCATAGAGAAGGGTGGGGATGACAATTTCCTCATAAGACAAGATCTTGGTGCCTATTTGCAGATCCCTATAATTGAAGACTCATTTGAGTAATCTTCCAAAGAATGTACTGGCACAATTATGTGTCAATACTGGTTGTTTGGGAGAAGTGGCTGCCAAGATATGGAAAATGGTCCCTCCACTTATGGTGATTTGTGGAGTACGAAGAGCGGTTTGTGCAGGTGAGGGCTGATAGAGTACCTTGGTTTTCCTGATGTTGAGAGAGAGACCCAGACTGTGATAGGCATCTGCAAAAAGATTTAGGGTACTCTGCAGGTTGGCCTCTGTGTATGCGAGAATGGTGTAGTCATGTGCATACTGAAGGTCAGTGATGCCAGTTCTCATGATCTTAGATTTTGTTTGGAGATGTCAGAGATTGAGGAGTTCGCCATCCATACAAGAGTAGTTATTAGTGGTTCGCAGTCAAGCAGGAAGGGCATATCACATGGGGATCAGTTCTGGGTCCAGACAATAGTGTAACACTGTTGCAAAAAAAGCGAACATCATTCTGGGATTTATTGGCAGGAGGGTTGTAAGCAAGATACAAGAAGCAATTCTTCCATTCTACTGCACACTGATTAGGCCTGAACTGGAGTCTTGTGTCTAGTTCTGGGCACCACATTTCAGGAAAGATGTGGATAAATTGGAGAAATTCCAGAGAAGAGCAACAAAAATGATTAAAAAGGATTAAAGGTCTAGAAAACGTGACCTATGAGGGAAGATTGAAAAATTGGGTTTATTTGATCTGGAGAAGAGAAGACTGAGGAGGGACATGATAACAGTTTCAAAGACATAAAAGGTTGTTAAATGGAGGAGGGAGAAAAATTGTTCTTGTTAACCTCTGAGGATAAGACAAGAAGCAATGGACTTTAATTGCAACAAGGGAGGTTTAGGTTGGACATTAGGAAAAACTTCCTAACTGTCATGGTAGTGAAACACTGGAATAAATTGCATAGGGAGGTTGTGGAATCTCCATCATTGGAGATTTTTAAGAGCAGGTTAGACAAACACCATGAGGAATTCTCTAGATAATTCTTAGTCCTACATTGAGTGCAAGGGGCTAGACTAGAAGACTTCTCGAGGTCCCTTCCATTCCTAAAATTCTATGGAAACTGTGTTTTCTCCAGTCCCGTTGTTGGGTAACTTTTGGAAAATGTTGACATTTTATGGTAAACATTGTGGGAAAGGGTGTCTGTCTTTTTTTTTTTTTTTTTTGTAAATAAAACGTTTTACATGTAAGTAAGATTGACAGGTTTTAGCAGTATTTCCCATTAAGGCCCCAGCTCAGTATGTGTCTAACTTTAAAAACATGAGTAATCCCATTAAAATCAATAGGACTATTCACATGCTTAATGATAGGCACATGCTTAAGTACATTGCTGAATCATGATCTGTTGGAACAGATGCTCAAACCAATAGTAATTTACCTTCCAGAAAACAGGTACAATGAACCTTTTAAATTGTGCACATTATCATTTGTGTACATATATGACATGTGAGAAACATCAGAGACTAGATTTTGAAAATTTGGCTCTGCTTGCCTATCTAGAATTAAACACTCCCAAATACGCTGTCACAGAATGAACTGGGTCTTGTGCAAAACCTGATGAGAATTCCTTGGAAGTGATGTCTACTTTGATTGTTTCCAAGTTCTTTTTAGGATTGGTGATCTGAAGAAGGGGGAAGGCAGGATAAGGATTTTCCTGTATATAGTGCAACCCACTGCAATAGTATTTTTCTGTTTTATAAAGTCCTTTGTTTTCAAGAGAATCCAGCTGTAAAGATGCCGAAGTAGGATATTAAAGTGATAGGCATCTTAGATGTATCTATCAGAGATAGTAGTTACATTGTACTCTGATTCCTATTGCTGTTAAAGTCTATAACAAACCTCTGCCTTCTTATTTTGGGTGCATTGCTTCAAGGAAAGGAATATTTTGCTACCTAGAGACAGATCTATAGATTTTTTGTTTTTACAAACAGATCCTTTTCACCACTGTAAATCTCTTTATGTTTGTGAATGACCATAACTAAACATAGCTAAAATTAGCAATTTTTCTCAGCAGTTTAAAAATAAGGTGATTATAAGACACTAATTTTTTAAAAGTTATTTTGAGATAATTTTAAGTTTTGGCTACTAATTAGAAGATTAACATAAATGCTCAAAAATACCCTTGGGATGACAGGGGTTAAAAAAATGGAAATGCCTCCTGAGCATAATTACCAAGGATTAATGAGTGGTAGACCATGTACACAAAGGGGCAGATTCTCAGTTCATGTAAATTGGCATTGCTCCATTGAGTTAAATGGAGCCATGCTGATTTACATAAGTTGAGGATCTGGCCCAAGGTATCTAGCCTATCTGAAGGACAAACATTGTTTGAAGTGCTAACATTAACCTTGAGCAATACAAAGTGAACAGCAGAATTATTTCCATATTATCTTGAAGCATAAAAAGTTTTAATTTCAGTGAAATGAGATTCTTGTAAATTTAAGTCTGTTAATTAAATGTTTACGTGGAAAGTTTTCATATGCTTCAGACAGCAATCATGTAGCTAAAGCATTATTACTGTAAGTATTGTCCAGTCAGATGAAAATCTGCACGGTTCCATGTCCCATGGCAACGGTTTCATGTCCCATGCTAGAATATTAATTATGGATAATACCTTACTTTACAGAGTAGTCAAATACCCTCTTCTGAACCTGCACCCCACTTTGAAAACTGTATTACTATTTCTTGATACTTGACATGTGTGGAAAGCATTTTTCTGTATTTGTAGAGATGTTGCTCTTGCTTTTGTGTGACTGATGAGTGGGAAGACAAGACAAATTGGTCACTCCTGCATTGGCCACAAGGACAGCAACAATACAAAACCAATCTTGAAGATAATAAGTAGAGCTGTCAATTAATCGCTCAGCCATTCCCAGTCCTTATTCAATCCTGAGTTGATTGTGTCTAGTTTGCAAACATTACAAACATTGAATCTATCTCCCCTTGTAAGTATTCTCACACTTCTTATCAAATTGTCTGTACTGGGCTATCTTAATTATCACTTCAAAAGTTTTTTTCTCTTACTTAATTGGCCTCTCAGAGTTGGTAAGACAACTCCCACCTGTTTATGCTCTCTGTATGTGTGTGTATATATATCTCCTCAATATTTATTCCACTCTACATGCATCCGAAGAAGTGGGCTATAGTCCACGAAAGCTTATGGTCTAATAAATTTGTTAGTCTCTAAGGTGCCACAAGTACTCCTGTTCTTTTTATCATTAAAGTGCAACTTACAAATCTAGATTTTTTTGTTACATAACTGCACTCAAAAACAAAATGTAAAACTTCAGAGCCTACAAGTCCACTCAGTCCTACTAACTGTTCAGCCAATCTCTAAGAGAAACAAGTTTGTTTTACATTTACGGGAGATAATGCTGCCCACGTCTTATTTACAATGTCACCTGAAAATGAGAACAGGTGTTCGCATGGCACCACAGCATTGCTAGATAGCTATCTGCCAGTTATGCTAAACATTCGTATGCTGCTTCATGCTTTGGCCACCATTCCAGAGGACATGTTTCCATGCATATGCTTGTTGAAAAAATAATGCATTAACTGAATTTGTGACTGAACTCCTTAAGGGAGAATTGTATGTCCCCTGCTGTTTACCTGCATTCTGCCATATATTTCATGTTATGGCAATCTCGGATGATGACCCAGCACATGTTGTTGGTTTTAAGAACACTTTCTCTGCAGATTTGACAAAATGCCAAGAAGGTACCAATGTGAGATTTCTAAAAGTAGCTACAGCTCTCGACCCAAGGTTTAAGAATTTGAAGTGCCTTCCAAAATCTGAGAGGGACAAGGTATAGGACAGGGGTGGGCAAACACCTGGGAATAGCAATCGTATGGTGGGCCATGAATGCTCACAAAATTGGGGTTGTGGTGTGGGCGGGGGTGCAGGCTCTGGTTGGGGGTGCAGGCTCCAGGGTGGGGCCAGAAATTAGGAGTTCCGGGTGCGGGAGGGGGTTCTGGGTTGGGGGAGGGGGGTTGAGGGCTCTGGGGTGGGGTTGGGGATGAGGAATTTGGGGTGTAGGAGGGTGCTTCAGGCTGGGACTGAGGGGTTTGGAGGGCAGGAGGGGGATCAGGGCTGGGGCAGGGGGTTGGGGTGCGGGAAGGGGTCCTGGCTTTGGCTGGATGTGCGGGCTCTGAGGTGGGGCTGGGATGAGGAATTTGGGGTGCAAGAAGGTGCCCGGGCTGGGATTGAGGGGTTCGAGGGTGGGAGGGGGATCAGGGCTGGGACAGGGGGTTGGGGCGTGGGGAGAGGCTCAGGGGTGCAGGGTCTAGGTGGCGCTTACCTGAAGTGGCTCCCAGAACCAGCGGCCATGTCCCCACTCTGGCTCCTATGCGAAGCTGCGGCCAGGCGGCTCTGTGCGCTGCCCTGTCCACAGGCGCTGCCCCTGCAGCTCCCATTAACTGCAGTTTGCAGCCAATGGGAGCTGTGTGGGCAGTGTGTAGAGCAGAGCCCCTGGCTGCCCCTACATGTAGGAGACAGTGTGGGGCCATGTCGCTGCTTCTGGAAGCAGCGTGGAGTGGCCCCCAACCCTGCTCCCCAGCTGGAGCGCCGGAGCAGGGCAAGCCCCAGATCCCGCTCCCCAGTGGGAGCTCGAGGTCCGGCTTAAAATGGATGGCGGGCTGGATCCAGCCCGTAGGCCATAGTGTCTCCACCCCTGGTGTAGAGCATGTTTTCAGAAGTCTTAAAAGAGCAACAGTCCAATGTGGAAACTACAGAACCTGAACGACCAAAAAAGAAAATCAACCTTTGTGGCATCTGACTCAGATGATGAAAATGAATGTGAGTCAGTCCGCACTGCTTTGTATCATTACTGAGCAGAACCCGTCATCAGCATGGATGCATGACTCTGGAATGGTGGTTGAAGCATGAAGGGACATATGAATCTTTAGCACATCTGGCATGTAAATATCTTGCGACGCCAGCTACAAAAATGCCATGCAAACGCCTGTTCTCACTTTCAGGCGACATTGTAAAGAAGAAGCAGGCAGCATTATCTCCTGCAAATGTAAACAAACTTGTTTGTCTGAGCCACTGGCTAAATAAGAAGTAGGACTGAGTGGACTTGTAGGCTCTAAAATTTTTACATTGTTTTATTTTTGAAAGCAGTTATTTTTTGTACATAATTCTACAATTGTAAGTTCAATTTTCATCATAAAGAGACTGCACTACAGTACTTGTATTAGGTGAACTGTAAAATACTATTTCTTTTGTTTCTTTTTTACGGTGCAAATATTTGTAATAAATAAATACAAAGTAAGCACTGTACACTTTGTATTCTGTATTCTAACTGAAATCAATATATTTGAAAAAGTAGAACACATCCAAAATATTTAAATAAATTGTATTCTATTATTGTTTAACAGAACGATTAATCGCACAATTAATTACGATTAATTTTTTTAATTGCTTGACAGCCCTAGTAATAAAGCAAATGCTACTTTTTCAAGCTCCATCCTTAGATATCTAATCATTTTCAGTTTTTTAACATCTCTCTCTCTCTCTCTCTCTCTCTCTCCCCCAACTTGTTTGGGCAGCGTGGCGTGTGATACATCCCTTGTGGAAAGTCTGGATTACTCTCTCTGATCAAGTTCTAGGATTATTTAAAAAATAAGAAGGTACTATGTTGTCATCTCATTTTATCACCAAAGAGGTAGAGGTAGGGGTGTGTGTGTGTGTTGGGGGGGGGGGGGAATGAATGTGATGGTTATACTTAATTAGCTCTTTCTCTGCAGAATTCTTGCATTCACATTTGTATTAGACTTTGACCCTGTAAACCATCTTTCTTTCAAATGAGGCACAGGACAGAGATCCTAATTCCTTGTGATAATTTCAGATTCTATAGCACTTTTCACAAGATTAACCTGTGGTGTTGTAGTCAGATTCAACTGTTTGTAATTACAATCTGCCTTTGCAATTTGAACGTTGCCACTTCATTTCCTGTCCTAATACCGTTGCGTAGTGCTGTTATGTACTTTTTGGTGGCTGCATTTTAGCGGTGTTTCCGTATGAAAAGATTTGTGCAGTAGTCTATGTTTCTGTATTCTATTATTTGTAAACAGCTTTGTGACCCCTGGGTAAAAGATGTTTGAGTGAGAGAGAGAGAGAGAGAGAGAGAGAGAGAGAGGGAGAGTCAGTCAGGTGTTGCTAACAGATTTTTCGTAGTATATACTGGTAAACTGATATACTCTCAACTTGATACATGATTTACTGTATATGGTCTGAGATAAGTACATACAAGTTTACCATGAGTTACATTATAATGAAATGAAGTATATGTCTGTAAATCACATACACTTCTACCCCGATATAATGCGACCCGATATAACATGAATTCGGATATAACGGGGTAAATCAGCGCTCCAGGGGGGCGGAGCTGCACACTCTGGCAGATCAAAGTAAGTTCGATATAACATGGTTTCACCTATAACACGGGAAGATTTTTTGGCTCCCGAGGACAGCATTATATTGGGGTAGAGGTGTACATAAAAATGGGGCAGATGCTTGTGGAGATCATATGGATCCCCTTGCCAAGATCCTCTGAAATAGCCTGAGTGCAACATTAAAGCAAGTCCACTGTACTTCTGCACAGGAAATAAAGAAGTCCCTCAAACAAAAACCTACATGAGGGAAAAACTACTTATTTGGTTCAATTCAACATTACAGTTCAAATGAATGGCTGGGAGGAAGTTCAGAAAGGGAGGTTACTAGCAGCCAACTTGGGTGGCCCAGCTCTGATAATGCTGCAGATATTACCCTTAGAAAAGAAATGGAATTATCCAGACCTGGAACAAGCCCTTGGCATGCAGTTAGAAGCATCAGTTTGAACTGGCCAAGGCACAGCTAAGAACTAGAAGGAGAGGGAAAGAAGAGATCCCACATGAACCGGCAGAGGATCTGTGGACACTTGTGTTCCTGGGTTTCCAGATACCACTGAGGCCTTCCAGGATAGTTTGGCCATGGACCAATTTACAGATGCTCAGCTGGACTTGCAGATCAAGATCAGTGAAAGGAGACCAAAGAAACTCTGAGAGACTATGGAAAATTGCCACAGAACATGAATCTTTTCTTACTGCTGGATCTTAAAAGTGGGTATTGGCATGTGGAAGTGGATCCAAAAGACAAGGAAAAATCTGCTTTCACAGTAGGACACAGCTTGTGGCAATTTAAAGCAATAGCTTTTGACTTGCACAATGCACCAGCCACATTTATGAAGCTAATGGACAGAGTAGCCCCTCTCAGCCTGTTTGTTATACCTAGATGACATCAAAGTACATGTGGAAACATTTGAGCAGGAATTAAAACTTTAACAAATGATCTGTGACAAGCTGATGGTGGCCACTTTGAAACTGAACACAAAGAAATGTGCAGTGCTCTAAAAAGAGGTAATCTACTTTGGACACATAATTAGTGAGGAGGGAATTGGGCTCTGACAAAAGGTTCATTTGTGGGTTTGCTAATATTGCAAAACCACTGCATAGGTTGGCTGAGAAAGTGAAACCATTTCTTTGATCAGCAGAGTGTGATGTAAAATTTTCAGAGTTAAAAAAAAACAAGGTTCTAGTGACGGCTTCTGTCTTTTCATTTATAGATACACAGAATCCAAAGACAGAAGAGACCACTGTGATCATCTAGTCTGACCTCCTGTACAACACAGGCCAGAGAATTTCCCCAAAATAATTCCCAGAGCAGATATTTTCAAAACACATCCAATCTTAAATTAAAAATTGTCAATGATAGAGAATCCACCGTGATCCTTGATAAATTGTTCCAAATGTTAATTAGTCTCAAACGTAAAAAAATATGCCTTATTTTCAGTCTCAGTTTGTGTAGCTTCAACTTCCACCCATTTGATCATTATACCTTATTCTGTAGGCTGAAGAGCCCATTAGTAAATATTTTTCATTGTGATTATAGACTGTAATCAAATCACTCCTTAACCTTCTCTTTGTGAAGCAAAATAGTTTGAGCTCCTTGAGTCTGTCAATTCAAGGCATACTTTCTAATCCTTTAGTCATTCTTGCAGATTTTCTCCAAACCCTCTACAAGTTATCAACATCTTGTCAGTGACCGTGGGTCTCAAACAGTGGGCTACAGGATTTGTAGTAAGCTCCACTCTGCTACCCAGTGACTGGTTAATGGTTGTGAGGGCAGAAACTGAACCCTGAGAGAGGACTCCAGTCCTGAACACTGACTGGCAGAATGCTGAGGGCCCTGATTCATTCACAGCTTCTATATAAACCCAGCACAGGAACAGGAAGTTGTCCATGCAAATGGGATCCATCCTGCTCCCCTGGCTTGACTTCCTGGCATCCCAGCCCAACTTGTCTCATGGTGTCCAACTCGTAGTTCCGATCACTGGTTTGTCTCCTGCCTCTGACCCCTTGGTATCCCGATCTGGCCCAATTCTGGTTACCAATTTGTGGTTCTGCTCTCAAGTTTGTCTCCTGCTTCTGATCTCTTAACTCCTATCCCTTGACTGTGGACCCCAGCTCTGACCACTAGGTACGTCTGCCCACAACCCAGCTGTGACAGTTTGCATGGACCACTTAGGCCACAGGAGTGGGCTCAGTGCCAGCGAAATGTACCTGCCTAACCCTTTGGGAGCACCGGACATACTTGAGTAGGTCGCCCGCCTGCAGGTGGACAACCAAGCCTTGCAGGCCTGGGTAATCCAGCTGACCTTGGAGAACCAGCTATTGCAGTAGGACGAGTTGGACACAGTTGCGTGCTGAAAATGCCACACTCCAGACATGGCTCGTGCAGCCTGGTTCCCCAATACTGCTGCCAGAATGATTTTATGGCAATCTCCAGTGCTGCCTCCTGTTCATGATGCATCCTCAGACCTATACCACTTATCATGCAAAGGTGAGCCTTGTCATCAGCCTGCTGTCTGGGGAAGCATTAGACTGGTTCTCCTCCTTGGAGTGTGACAACCCAGTACTTTTGAGCTGGGAGGTCTTCCTACAAGCCATGTCGATACTATTCGAGGGTCTGCACCAAACTCAGATGGAGAAGGCTTCCCCAAGGAAGCTCTGACAAGGGCAGAGCACTATAGCCTCCTATGCCACACAGTTCTGCCACCTCACGACCGATACAAACTGAAACGAGGCAGCAGAGATGTACCAGTTCTGATGGTACCTTCAAGAAGAGATTAATGATGAATTAGCCCGGGTAGAGAAGCCTGTAAGTCTGGATGCCCTTATGGATCCCACCATCCATATAGACAATCAGTTATGGGAATGAAGGGAGGAAAAAAAACAGGGGACTTGCAACACTCCAACCCAGTTACTGTGACCTTTTCACCAGTTCCTCCTGCTGAGCCAGTGCAGGTGGATATGGGCCGTCGATGGCTCACCCCCATAGAAAAGGAATGACAATGTCAGCACCATCTCGGCTTCTATTGTGATGCATCAGGTCGCTCCATCTCTGTCTGCACCAGACAAATTCCAAGGAGTCAGGGAAGAGAGCTCCCCCACACTTAGGTCCTGACTGGAAAACACCTGGAAACCTGCTTGAGGGCTCCCCACTTGCAGGTGCCAGTCCAGTTGCACATACCAGGGACACGCCTACAAAATTTCACCCTACCTGCCCTCATCGACTCAGATTCAGCTGACTGCTTCATAAATGCAGTGGCTGCCCAGATCCTGCAGATTCCCCTGCAATGCAGGGCTACTCTTGACCTGGTAGAGAGTACTGAGTTCCTCTTTGTCTTCTGGTCCAGTAACAGAGGAAACATTTCCCTTGGAGGCCATGATTCAAGGGCACCAAGAAGTGTTACAATTTGGTGTGATTCATTCTCCACACTTTCCCCTGATACGGAGTATCTCCTGGCTAGCCTTCCACACCCGCTCATTTGGTGGCAAGCACAGGAAATACGTTTTCCGTCAAAGTTTCGTTGTACACAGTGGTTTACCTAGATCCAAGCTGTCCAAGACTGGCTGACTCCCCACACAATATGTGAACTGCAACACTTCCTGGGGTTTGCCAACTTCTACTGATGATTTATACTCTATTTTTCAAAACAAATCAAGCCCCTCACCACACTCCTCCAGAAAAATGCCCAGTTCCATTGGTTTCATGAGTCCCAGCATGCATTCAACCAATTGAAACTTGACTTTTACTACAGCACCTAGGAAGCTCACCTCTGCAGAGCTAAACTATGAAATATTTGACAAGGAATGTCCAGCAATAAAAAATACCTTTGCACAATGGTGTCACCCTTTAATTAATATAACTGTAAACATAAGTCCTACCTAAGACAAAAGGTATGTTGAACCCACCCAAGAGCTTTTGGTAGGTGTGTGTGGCAGTGTGAGAGACCACACAGATATTGAGGCCACAGATAAGAAAAGAGAGATAGGCAGTGGACAAAGAAGCAAGAAAACCCATGCAGGATGCAGGCACCTGTAAGCACAGACTGACCCTGGAAAAAGCTAGAGAGAGAGATTTTGGGTCTGGTGTTGATTTAAAGAGTTGGAGGAGGGAGGAGGCTGGTAGGCTAAGAAACTGCTGCCTTTTGTTCTTGGTTCCTTCTTCATTCAGAGACATGGGACTTTGCACATTCCCTGTAAATAAACAAGATTGCATCAAAGAAATACCTGGCTGCTACCAATTTCTACTCCCAGCTGAAACACCCACAGTCCTGAATTTTGTCTAGCCACTCGGGTCAAAAAAAGGCAACAAAACAATCTTGTAGGACACTGCAGTACAGAGAACTGCTGAGCTTCTAACTGTCTGGCTTTTGTAGTGAAATAGCCTTTTTTCCCCCCTTCCCCTTGTAGTAATTATTTTCTGTTTACCCAATATATGAAAACAGCTCAGAGCCCTTATCTCATTGCTGCCACTGCCTGCAATGGTTTCAAAGGCAGCAGAATGAATGTATTGTATCACATTGTACCAGCTGAGAGGAAAGTGCTTTTACAAAGCTTGTCTGACACCTCTCTTTTCAAGAAGAAACACTGAAGAGGGAAAATAAGTACACTGATTCTACCTGATCTGTGTAATAAGATGTGTGTGCCTTTGAAATGCTTTTCTGGGCTGTCCAGTGCTTACAGCAGGAGACAGGCAGTCAGTACTGCATTCTCTTCACCAGTCTGCCATTGCATGGAAAATTATATTTCTAGAGGACCAAAGACAACAGAAGATCACTTCCAACATTTAGAAGATTCACAGTTATTTGTGTCTGCCATTCTGCTGGGAATGATCAAAATGACCTATAAATGTTCAGCTGGGGATGATGTAGTAATAAAATAATAATACTTGACACTTCCTTGGTGCCTTTGAGCCTGCAGATCTCAAAGCTCTTTACAAATAGTAAGAGGAGACTGATTTGTTGTGTGACATCAAAACAGTCAATTAATGTAAGAGAGCCAAGAAGAGAACCCGGAATTACCAACTCCCAGTCTCCTGCCCTAACCACTAAGCATGCTTCCTCCCCACTGCTTCATAGTGAGATAGAAGCTGTCAAGTCCTTTTAATTTAATCTGCTCACTATGGTTCACAAAAACAACAAGGAGTCTGGTGGCACCTTAAAGACTAACAGATTTAAATCTGTTAGTCTTTAAGGTGCCACCAGACTCCTTGTTGTTTTTGTAGATACAGACTAACACGGCTACCCCCTGATACTTGACACCATGTATGGTTCACAGTTACACTTGGAAGGGTTCGATTTTTATTGGTGAATATCGGTAAATGTTGACTTCATCATATACACAAACTAACAAAAATGTTTCCATCAATAATAATAGAAATGTACAGTTAGGCAACGTAAAACAATAATTTAGAACTCTTTACAGTTTGAGTTAACTATATTTACTTTCCATATTTTGGCATGTGATATTGACATTTTGTGTTTTAATAGTTAGAAAGCCTTAGCTTTTTGAATCTCAACATCTAGACAAATAATTATTGGCTGACCCCTACTGTTGCATGACCTCCCCCCATAGCCTTCTATAACTATGAAAACTTAAAGCAATACAAACTAAGAACAAATGAAAAAATTGCTTAGAAATAAACATTGATATTATCTGTCAAAATTATATAGAAAAAAGAATTCTGTCAAATCTTTTCACAATCACTTCAAATAAAGTAAGACTGGAGCCAAATCTAAAACCCTGCTGAAAGTCCATGTATGTTGATTAATTAAAATAAAATAATAAATAACCAAACATACACCTCTTAACTACCTATCAAGATATTTCTGCTTGAACAGAAGCAGAGATTTAAGGTATTCGTGTAGTATTTCAGATACAAATAAAATCAGGGAGTCCTGGAAAACTCATGAGCAAGCCTATTTTTGTGAGATTTCCAGATGAATTTCTCAATCAAAGAGGCTGCGCTACGCATTTGTACTGTTGGGAACCACTGACTCTTTTGAGCTTTCACTCATTATTAATTACCTGTCTGGAGCCCATTCTTTCAGTATAGCAGTTTCTGAAATTTAGTTCTAAACACCTGTAAAATGAGATCAACACTAGTATTTTTCTTCTGTTATATCTGACCATAATCCACAGTTCGAATATGGGCTTTTTTCTTTTTTTCTGTTGTTCACTTCTGTTTCTGGACTCAGTTCTCCTAAAAGATGCTCGACTAACAAACCTTAAAAGACTCACATTCACTATATAGGTTAACACAAAGGCAGCAGCAGTGCAAGCTCACCTTTGCTGCCCCAACAGACTGAGTGCCAATTATGAAGGTGGATTTTATGATGGGAGTGTTTGCTCGGTCCACTGGAAACCATCTTGAAGCCACCAAACTCATTACCCATAATCGTCAAACAGCCATCAGATGGTGACAATTTTCATTCATTGCTGACTAGGTCTGGAAGCGAAACTGGGTAGCTAAAATGGAAAACTTCATATTCCATTGGCATTTCTTGGGTCAGCCAGGCCTTCTTTTAAACATGTCCACTCTCTGACCGGATCATTGTTCACAAAAAGCAGCATTGTGACTGTGCAATTATAGATTAACTTGAAAAGACATGCCCTCCAAAACCTATGAGCCATTGAAACAGCTATAAATGTTATAATTATTGATCAAACCAAAGCGGAACCACAGGGGGGAAAAAAAACACTTTCTTTGAGTGGAAAGACTCTTTCTTTTTCAGGAATTATCACTTACGCAGTCCTTTTACATTTGAAAGGGGACAGATGTATGAGCAGCACTTGTGTGGGAGTCCAGGAATGCAGGAGCATGCCAACAGCTACTGGCTTGCAGAGGTCTGGAATAGCAGTCCCTCTACTCTGGGGAGTGTTGGGATTGCTTGCTTCTATTCCCCTTACTGCAAGATGCCGGAAAAGGGGTAGGGGAGAGGCAGGAAGGAGGCAATATTATAGCTTTGTCCCCACTCCATGCTGCTCGGCAGCATAGATCTGGAGCAGTGTGTGAAAAAAAGTCCTGCATTAATGGATGGAGCAGCCGTGCACAAGGAAGCCCCAGGAGAGACTTGTTCCCTTGAGGTGGTGTCACGATCTAGCCCAGTGTTTTAGAAATATTAACTGACCTCTGTGTCACTCACATCTGATATAAATTCTGACCATGCTACACAGGCGGCATGCTTAAAAGTTGACAATTCTTGTGAACACCTTGTATTTCATTGACAAACGTAAATAAGCAACATTCTAGCTGCAAGCAGACAAACCAGAAATTTATATAGCAGGTGGCAACACAGACAAGAAATATGCACAGTATTTTTATATTGTACATAAAAATCAACACAGAAAACTCAGATTTGAAAGACAGATCTCCTGTAATGCTATCTTGCTTCGAGTCTTTACCAATTCTGTCTAGTTCCATTTTTCCTTTGATAGTCAATCTGCTGCTTAATCATCAGATTGATAGTGTCTTCCTTTGTTTAAAATTTTATGAGAGATTATTAAAAAAGTGTAATTAAATTGCAGAATCATTGGCTTTCTTATGTTTTCTAAACTGACCAATTTAACCTATTCTATGTAGGCATGTTGAAAGAAAAGTCAGCTAAGTAGAGAAGCTGCTTTATGGCGCTGGCTACTACAGAAATGTTTCTCAACTGTAGAAGCATAAATGGAATTATGCCAATAATATACTGGAATCTTATTATACCCCTGACACCAGTTTGCAGCTTAGTGGAGTTCATTTAACATTCTGGAAGAGAATTGAATTATTTGGTACTATGCCTGGCAAACAGTGTAAAATAAGATCTATAATTTTCTAGGACTGCAAAGTGAAATATGGCCTTGCAACTGGGAAAAGGCAGTTAAAGAGACAGATGTACTCTTTCCAGAAAACCTTCTTACTACTAATAGTAAGGGTGAAAAGGGCATTAGTTCCTACTGGCAAACAATCTACTGATTAAGAGTGTGAGAACCTTAAAAGCTTCAGTTTACTTTGCAGTGCCCTGCACTTTAGTTCTAACTCCAAGGCTTCTGACTGTGAGCTGTAATAACAGTTAAATAGGAAGTGCCTCTCTTTGCAGTTTGACATATCTATAGCTACATCATGGAAGATGGAATTACATTGGTGACACAAGTATACATACGGAGTTACTGCAAAATACAGCATGGTATTTCAAGATAATGATGTGATAGGTAAGTTTGGTATCCTACCTCTGGCATTGACCAATCTACAACTCTTTAGAGACAAGTGAAAACTCTTACAATGTACCTTGCCTCTTGTGCAATTCTGAACACGGGGATAAAATTCCTTCCTAACTCCTGTAGCCAGCTTATGTTATAAGAACATAAGAAACATAAGAATATAAGAAAGGCCGTATCGGGTCAGACCAAAGGTCCATCTAGACCAGTATCCGGTCTACCGACAGTGGCCAATGCCAGGTGCCCCAGAGGGAGTGAACCTAACAGGCAATGATCAAGTGATCTCTCTCCTGCCATCCATCTCCACCCTCTGACAGAAAGGGGCTAGGGACACCATTCCTTACCCATCCTAGCTAATAGCCATTAATGGACTTAACCACCATGAATTTATCCAGTTCTCTTTTAAACTCGGTTATAGTCCTAGCCTCACAACCTCCTCAGGTAAGTTCCACAAGTTGACTGTGCGCTGCGTGAAGAAGAACTTCCTTTTATTTGTTTTAAACCTGCTGCCTATTAATTTTATTTGATGACCCCTAGTTCTTGTATTATGGGAATAAGCAAATAACTTTTCCTTATCCACTTTCTCCACACGACTCATGATTTTATATACCTCTATCATATCCCCCCTTAGTCTCCACTTTTCCAAGCTGAAGAGTCCTAGCCTCTTTAATCTCTCCTCATATGGGACCCGTTCCAAACCCTTAATCATTTTAGTGGCCCTTTTCTGAACCTTTTCTAGTGCCAGTATATCTTTTTTGAGATGAGGAGACCACATCTGTACGCAGTATTCGAGATGAGGGCGTACTATTGATTTATATAAGGGCAATAATATATTCTCAGTCTTATTCTCTATCCCCTTTTTAATGATTCCTAACATCCTGTTTGCTTTTTTGACTGCCTCTGTACACTGCGTGGACATTTTCAGAGAACTATCCACGATGACTCCAAAATCTTTTTTTTTTTTTTTAGGACACAAGAAATAATAACAGTACTGTGAGAAAGGACCCAGAGTGACTTCCCTTTTATCAGTCTTTGCTTCTCCTCCTCCCATTGCCAACACTGAGGTTTCTTGCCTGTTCTCACCCTTTACTCCTACTTCAGTGACCCCCCACCCTCTCATGCTTTTCTGACTCCTTGGGTCTCATCCCCTTCCATAACCTTTCTCCTCAACCTTTTCCCCTTCAGTTTACTTCCCTGAAGTACACAGTACAAACATGCCATGGTCTCTCCCATACTTGACTCCACCTTCCTCTAGAACTATTGCCCCACCTCTCTTCTCCAATTCACTTCCAAACTTACTGAGTGTACTGTCTATAACCATTGTCTGGAGTTCTTCTCCTCCAGTTCCAGCTTGCACCCTTTCCAATTCAATTTCTGTTCTTTCCAGGTCACCAAAACTGCTCTAATAAACTCTTCCTGGACAGATGTCAGGGCCTCTGCTCCATCCTCATCACTCATGACCCCTTTGCTGTTTTCACACCATCAATCATACAATCTTTCTTGAAAATTTGTCTTTCCTAGGCTTTCATGACTCTCTAATTTCCCAGTTCTTTGACATCTCTGGTTATTCCATCAGTGTGTCCTTTGGTAGATCCTCCTCCTCCTCCTCCTTCCTCCCACTTTCTTCAGGGATCCCACAAAGGTTCCTTATTGGCCCTCTCTTCTTCTCTCTCTACAGCTTATTTCAAGGTCATCTTACTCACTCACATTGCAGCAACTACTACCACCAATACAATACAAACACCAATTACTCACAAATCCTCATGTCTCCCACTGTCCAATCTCACATCTTGGCCTGCCACTGACATTTTATGGATGTCTCACCATTAACCCAACTTGACCCAACTGGACACCATGGCTTACCTCCCTGCTTTCTCTGTCTCTGTTTATAAGACCATCATTCTCCCAGTCACTCAGGCCTGTAACCTGAGTGTTGTCTTTGTCCTCTCTCTAGCCTTGCACTTCCAGGCTGTGTCCAAATAGTGTTGCTTCTTCCTCATTATACTTCTAAGATACAGTTGTTTCTCTCTAGTGACATCATTAAGTTTAAAATCTAGGCCCTCATTATCTCTGTCTTGATTGTTCCAGCCTTCTCCTTTCTGCACATTGTCTTTCTAGTTCATTGAAAAATGCAGCTGCTGCAATCAATTTTCTAGCCCATTGCTCTGACCATATAAGCCCTCTCTTTGATTCACTCCACTAGCTTCTCCTTTTTCACCACAGCAAATTCAAGGATCTCATCCTCTCCTTAAAGGCCCTTCACCACCCTGCCCCTTCCTACAGATCCATGCTTCTATCTTGTTTCTTTGCTCCCCCACTCCCTCTGCTCCACCAGTGGTGTTGGCCGTGACTGCTTGATTTTCCAGTTTCCCCACAAACACCTTTGTGTTTTCTTCCAGGCTCCTCCTCAGTTATGGATTGTCTTCCCTAAATTGGTCCATAAGGCCACTACCTGATGGTCCTTAAAGTTTCTCCTCAAGACTGACTTCTTCCATCCATGTAACTGTGTGCTTCTATTACTCTTACCTTTGTATTATTTTTGTAGGTTGAACTGGTAGCACTATCTATTATTAAGGTTCGCTGACACTTCCTATAAGATCTTATTTTCAGTTGCTTATAAATTTTGCAAATTTTAACCTTTTAGGCTAAAAATGTCCATGCTGTGTTTGCCTCAGGCTTTTTTGTTTCCTTTTATTTCAGCCAGAACAGTTAATCGGTTTCCTGGAAAGAGGCTAGAAGGAAAAAAAAATCATGTTTTTCTTCTTTTTAAAAAAGTTCTTGAGCCCTTTTCTCTGACATGTTCTCTAGTGCCCTCATGCTTTGCAGCAGGTGCTTGAAATTTGACAGGAGCATAGCCTTTCATACCTTTTGCTGTCCCCCTGAAAATCTGTCCTAATTTGCCCGAGTTATAAACCTCTGAAAAATCTCAGTTCACACATGCTCATTAGGGATCTGCTAGAGCTTAACAGCTAAAATCTCCAAAAACTCCAGCTTGTAGGTCTGTCCAGACTGTGCACGAGCCATCCCAACATCACAACTGAACACGCTCCATTCCTTCACAGCTGATGTGTGTGACTGGATTGTACATGTGCCATCCTCCTAAAGCAAGAGCATGCTCCATCTTTTTCCTGTAATGGCTGCTCCGGGTCACGGTGGGCGGGTCATTGGAATGGAGAATGGGGAACCTAACTTTCCTGTGTTCTCAGTTACCACCCTGCTGGCACGTAGGCAGTGGGGAGGCAGAAGCCATTTGATTTGAATGCAAAGGGGACAAGAGCTGGATTGGGAGGAGGGATAGGAACAGATTGGGACAGGGAATTTGGTGAAACTGGGACTGCTGCAGGGGGGGGGGGGGGAGGGGCAGAAACTGTGAGAGGAAGCTGGGGGAGAGGGGAGACTGGGACTGGTTGGGCAGGAAGGCTGTGACTGGGAGCCAAAGGGCGGGGAGGGGAGGTTGGACTAGTTATAGTCTCAGAACACAAAATTCTGGTTCAGACTTTGAACTCATCATAATTTGAGAATGTTTGAATAGAGGATATGGGTTTGGTCCCTTACAAAGATGAGGGACATTTTTATGATTCTGTTTCACCTTTAAAATCCTGAAGATCCAGATACAGAGTATCTTGTTTGAGCTCAGCTACAGTTTAACACTTGCAATTGTTCAATCACTCAGGTTTTTTCTTTTATCTGTTTGCTTGTCTGTTTTTGGTTTTAAACTTGGCAAGTCCCCACTCCAAATCCTTCTCCCCCCCCCCATTTTCTTTTAACATTGAACCAATCCCACTGTGAGAATACCTAAACAATTCAGGCCATATTTGTTAGCACACAAAGTAATGATGTAGCCCACTGGTGAGTACTTGTGATAAAAGTTTTGCTGTTTTTGTTTCAATTTAAAAACTCAAAGGGCTACCAAGGCAGCCTCTAAGTACCAAAGTACAGCAGCATAACACACTTTATCAGAGCTTTATTTAATCAGCCATCTTTGGTGATATATTCATTATGAAGAACTTTTCAGCTACAATCTGGGCTCCTCCTTCCCTTGAATTTCATACACAATCAATCTTTAAACTAGACCAAGGTTCGTCTGTCCAATAAATTTAAAATATCGAGAGAAATACAAATTAATAGCAAGCAGCTTCCTGAAACTTACAAGATGTACAGTATTGGCCTCCTTTCTGACTCTGAAGGGGGAAAACAAAAACAAAATTGAGGAGCAACTTATATTGACGTCCTGTATTTTCACTTTGAGAGGTCAGGAAACTTTCATAAGGTAAAAATGTATACTACATTCCAACATTATTGACATTAGCCATGATCATCAGAGGTTCAGCTTCTGAGCTTGGTTATTTTAAGTTATTTCTTTTTACTTGCATAAAGAATTCCTATCTTCAAAACTTCAAGGGCTTTAACAAAATTCATATTCAATACATCATGTAACAAATAGCCTCATGCTCTCTAAAACCCCAACCCCACGATACACTTCAGATGCATGGACAGAGACCATGTAATGAGCATGAGAACATAAATGGAATAGAATTAAGCTCCCCCAGTGCCTGAGGAGAGATGGTGGAAGCATCTTTGTAGCTCAGTCTGGGCTTTTTGGAGCCAAGATGTGAAACAACTTCCACAGTCAAAGTGCTTTATAGAGAATGTCAGACCAGTACCTGCTTCTCTTTTAAACTGAGTTTACAGTTAAGGATCAATATTGAAGATTTGGAAAACTATCTGAACTATCCACAACATCTTGAACCTGAAAAACTGAACTGGAAGTCTCATTGGAACATAGTTTTCTTGTGAGATTTCCAGCACCTTTGCAGTATGTTGGCACATCCAGTTCTGGTCCTAGCTTGAAGTTGATAGTTCAAAGTCAAACAACAAGAGCAACAAAAGAATTACTAAACATTTGGAACCTCAAAAAGATTTACATTGGGTAAGGTTTGTGTTGTAGGGGAAAGCTGAAGCTGACTCATTTCATCCAAACCAGTTTGCCTTTCCCTAATTATAGAGTTACTGTTGAAAATGGGGCAATTCCCCGCAACATCCTTTAACAACCTTATTGAATTAAGTTTAAATATCTTTGGAGTTCATTGTATTAAACACAAAGGTTATGTATTGTTGTGGGCTGGGACTGTATATAGCTTCTGTAGGGGGGAGATAGGATGTGAACCCTTGGAAGTTTATGAACTTTAAAGGACTATATTAAACAATGGGCCAGACAAGAATGGACTTTTGGGGCATGTGATTTTCCTGGAGATCACTAGGGTCAGGAGAATGCAAATTGCCCAACTCCGGTTGTGCAAAAATCCAGTCTTTTTAAGCTATGCGCTGAAGAGGGGACCACTGATTATTTGTTCCTGGAATCCAATGATCAAAGGCCCAAGCTGCAAAAAAGAAAGACTGAACAATTCAGGGATGTTCTTGTTCTGAGCTAAGGCTGTTATGAACTTGTAACTATAGAAAAATCTTTTGTGGGGTCTGAAGGATTGAGTCCTTACAGAGCCCTTGTTGCTGTTAAGAACACAAGAACGGTCATACAGGGTCAGAAATAATGGTTCATCTAGCCCAGTATCCGGTCTTCCAACACTGGCCAGTGCCAGATGCTTCAGAGGGAGTGAATAGAACAAGGCAATTTATTGAGTGATCCAGCTTCTAACACTCAGAGGTTTAGGGACACCCAGAGCATGGGTTTGAGGGGGTGATCTCTGGTAAACTTAATAGCATGGGTGTAGGTTCTTTTATTGTTTTTAATATATTTTCTCTGTAATATTTTCACATTAAGAATAAATGTGCTTGCTTATAAAGAGCTCTGAAGTAACTTATAACTGCTGGTAATTACACTGTTCGTAAACCTTCAAAGAGAAAGCAAAGAGCAGATGCTGGCCTGTTTAGACAAATCTGGTTTACTGGGGATATCACAGCATAGGCCAAGGACTGTGCAGCCTCGAAAAAACCTCAGGTCAGGAGAGAGACATGGGTCTTTGCTAAAGAGAGGTGATGGCTGAGGGGCTGGGAACCTAGAGTGGATGCCCTTGTTGTACCACGAAGGAGAAATACAGGTGCAGTTGCCCTGAACTGTGACAGTTACCACTTTCATATGTGTTATTGCCAAACAAATTTATCACCACAGTGAGGGCCATTGCAAACAATAAATTCCTAAGTAATTAAATAATGATTTGCCACTCTCAAATTTTTACACCACTTTCTGATCTTTATGTTGGAAAATTAAGCATAGGATTTCTTTTCACTTGATTGAATGAATACTAAATTAATAATATGAAAATCCCAACAAAAAATCAAAATGGGGATAAATGCACTTTTAATCGCTCTTGTTTAAATGGTCAATGAAAGTCTATTAACATTTTACCATGAGAATGTAATTTTGTAGTCCAAATTTGCCCCCTCAGTGGTGGAGCCTATGGAAGATCTGCAAGCCTCCTAAACTTTACAGCTGCAAAAGCTGCTTCCTATTCTTATTCCTGCTGTTCCTGTTTCCTAATCCAAAGGAAAATGTCCTGACACCACCAGGATTTCACTAGTTAAGAGAAATAACACTGCCTTTCCAGGGGTCCTGATAACTTTCTGCCAGGCCTTAGCAGAGTGTGTTTCGGAGAATGAAACACGATGAGAACAGGGAGAATAGAGGCTAGTAGACAATGTTCAGTGTAAACAATATATCAATATAAACTTAAATATTCTGAACGTATTAATAGAATTTCCCCCCCCCCAACAAACCATCCATCTATAGCACCCACACCATGTACTTGGGGTGGAGAGCTAGATGGAGGTGTCACAAATCTGTCCTTAGCAGAGAGCCCCCTTTAGGAGCTATGCGGGGAGTGCAAGTGTGCAGATCCAATTGCCTCCATCCCCGCAGATGCTGTAGGGTGCATCAGTCTAGTGGGGCCAAGCTCAACCCTCCAGCCTAAGCCTTCTGCCTGTTTCTTTCCCCCCTCATAGTCCCAGGTGAAGCAAACAAAACAGTCTACAATCAGCAAAAGTGGCTAAATAAAAGCATAAAGAAAAAGAAAGAAAACCAGTAGGCAGCTTCAGTCAGGATATTGGCCTCTCTTAGTTCAGAGGGCCTTGGAAGTATCACAGTGCAGCCCAGAGTTCACTGGCTCTCCAGTACCTGTCTCAGTCTCTTTCCCCTTCTTAGCCCAGGGGACCCGATGTCCTCCTTCTGCACAGGCTATGTTGGCTGTCAGACCTCTCTCTGGGAGTTAGGGAGCACAACAGCCCGTTCCTTTCCCAGGGTTGCCTGAGCACAGTTCCCTCATTTTAACTCCTCCTTTGGTCCTGGTATGATTTGCAGATGTGGAGGGGCACAGACACTCCAGCCTAAACCAGCTCTTTAACTCCTTCCAGGCTGTTGTGTAGTTTATATGCCCCCTCAGAGGCTGGTAATGTATGATACTAAATGGGATCACACATATTGGTATGAATGACAACGTTTTATCTTTTATATGGGCTCTTCAGTCATTTCTCTCTCTGAAAAAAGTACTCTCTTCCATTGTTTGCAGTATATTTATCACTATCATCAAACAAGCTATAAGCATGTAACGTACACACAGTTTAAAAATTTTGCTTACTACTTGGGGCACTTGAGTATAGCACGAAACACACGTAAGCACGCACAGATAATCATGTCACTTACATGTAATTTTGAAGCCCAGCCATGGATGATTGTAAGATTGAGAATAAACTAGGGCTCTGAAGCAATTAAAAAAATTAATCGTGATTAATCGCACTGTTAAAGAATAATAAAATACCATTTATTTAAATTTTTTGGATGTTTTCTACATTTTCGAATATATTGATTTCAGTTACAACACAGAATACAAAGTGTACAGTGCTCACTTTATATTGATTTTTGATTACAAATATTTGCACTGTAAAAAACAATAGTATTAGATTAATTGAAAAATACAAGTACTGTAGTGCAATCTCTTTATCATGAAAGTTGAACTTACAAATGTAGACTTATGTGCAAAAAATAACTGCTTTTAAAAATAAAACAATGTAAAACTTTAGAGCCCATAAGTCCACTCAGTCCTACTTCTTGTTCAGCCAATTGCTCAGACAAACAAGTTTGTCTACATTTGCAGAAGATAATGCTGCCCGCTTCTTCTTTACAATGCCACCTGAAAGTGAGAGCAGGCATTCACATGTCACTGTTGTAGCCAGTGTTGCAAGATATTTACATGCCAGATGCACTAAAGATTCATATATCCCTTTATGCTTCAACCACCATTCCAGAGGACATGCTTCCAAGCTGATAACACTCGTTAAAAAATAATTCATTAATTAAATTTGTGACTGAATTCCTTGGGGGAGAATTGTATGTCTCCTGTTCTGTTTTACCTGCATTCTGCCATATATTTCATGTTATAGAAGTCTCGGATGATGACCCAACACATGTTGTTTGTTTTAAGAACACTTTCACTGCAGATTTGACAAAATGCAAAGAAGGTACTAATTTGAGGTTTTTAAATATAGCTATAGCACTCAACCCAAGGTTTAAGAATTTGAAGTGCCTAAGAGGGAAGAGCTCTGGAGCATGCTTTCAGAAGTCTTAAAAGAGCAACACTCCGACGCGGAAACTACAGAACTCAAACCACCAAAAAAGAAAATCAACTTTCTGCTGGTGGCTTCTGACTCAGATGATGAAAATGAACATGCGTTGGTCCACACTACTTTGGAACGTTATCGAGCAGAGCCAGTCATCAGCATGAAAGCATTTCCTCTGGAATGGTGCTTGAAGCATGAAGGGACATACGAGTCTTTACATCTGGCACGTAAATATCTTGCGACACCAGCTACAACAGTGCCATGCAAACACCTGTTCTCACTTTCAGGTGACAAGACTTTGTTTACAAGACTTTCTTGTAAACAAGAAACGGGCAGCAGTATCTCCTGCAAATGAAAACAAATGTGTTTGTCTGAGCGATTGGCTGAACAAGACGTGAACTGAGTGGACTTGTAGGCTCTAAAGTTTACATCATTATGTTTTTGAGTGCAGTTATGTAACAAAAAAAAATCTACATTTATAAGTTGCACTTTCACGATAAAGACATTGCACTACAGTACTTGTAGGAGATGAATTGAAAAATACTATTTCTTTTCATATTTACAGTGCAAATATTTGTAATCAAAAATTTTTATTCTGTGTTGCAATTGAAATCAATATATTTGAAAATGTAGAAAAATATCCATAAATATTTGATAAATTTCAATTGGTATTCTATTGTTTAACAGTCTGATTAAAAACTGCGATTAATTGCAATTAATTTTTAATTGATAAATTTTTTTTAGTTAATCACGATTAATCGACAGCCCTAGAATAAACCCTTCTCATTAGTAGCACAATATCTTTTGTCCCTCTCTCTTTATCCTACACACATATAGTTTTTTTCCTGAATTTATTTTGAATCACAAGCAAAAGACACCAGACACATGAATCACCATTCATGTTAATAATTTGTTTGTTATCATGCCCCTCGGACACTCAGGTAAACACTGATACATCTGAGAGAAGGAAAACAACATAATGGGGCTCACCATACCAAAATATTAAAAAAATAAAGTGCAAAAGCATACTGGATAGCACTGTGGTTTCTAGTGACCATGGAATTAATAACTGACAGCTGTAAACTGAAGTGTGGGACTCCCTGAAACTACAAAAACTTGAGGCATAGTTTCCTTGGATCTCAAAAGCGAGCACAAGGTGGCTATGATACAGACTGTGGATAATCCATGATTTTTAGGAAAAATCAGCAACAGGCTTTCAGCCCATGTGGTTGATCTATTTTAGTTTATGTCAGGTTTCATTTTGAAGCTACTTGCAGAGGGAAAGGGCTAGGAACCTTTTTTTCTTCTTCCTAAAACACCCAACCCAACTGCAAAGATAATGTGCTGCATCTTATTGGATAGAAACCTGACCATAGTGATCCATGCATTCCTGATCTAGAGGTCTTGATTATTGCAATGCATTATTAGAATGAATTCATATGCCCTGAAAATAGTTCCCAATGGCACATCACTGCAGTCCTCCATGCTCTTCACTATCTCCCCACAAATTACAGAATCCAGTTCAAAATTTTGAGTTTGTTTATTCAAAGTCCTCCATGTGATAGTTACCTTGGACATCAACTCTCCCTCTTTAACCAGGACCTCCCATGACAGCTTCATTCAGCTGGGACAATTCAACTCTGGAGAGAAATATGAATGGTAAAGACAGAACTTTCACAGTAGCTGGACCTGGATTATGAACTCAGTCCTGTAAGAATGAAGACTGACCACACCACTTTCACAACTAAATGTGAAACTTATCACATTGATTTGGCTTTCCCTCAATTAATTCTTCACATACAAATCTAGACACACAGCATATCCATATATCACTCACATAAACATAAACCAAAAACCTCACTATAAACTAATCACATTCTTTCTTCTATTTTTTAAATATTTGTGAGTTGCTCAGATTCTATTGAGATGTGGGCATATAAACAGACACAGACATTCCCAAACTTGGGCATATATTTCATTTCTAACAAACATTTGAAGCATTGTGATTCTGAACCACCTAGCTAGTTCATACTCAGAGAAAAATAGGAGAAAACAAAGATATAGCATCCGAACACTAGTGGGGTTATAAGTCTAAATACATCCGAATAAGAGATATGCCATTGAAGAACAGATAGAAAAATGCCACCGAACAAAACTGGTGGTAAAGTGGATTTCCACTTATGCAAAATAGAAAAACCATCCTTATTCATTATTTTGAGTAGAAAAGATATGTTATTCAAATACAAAGTATTCATAATACTAGTGTATTCAAAGTATTCTCAATACTCGTGTGTAGGTGGTCTGACCAGATCCAGTTTAGTAACTGAAGAAAGCACTCTTATAAAGTTGAGTCAGTTGCAGAAAAATCTATAAGCACATAACAAAGTTTTTGTAACAGTATAGATAATGGTGACAAATAATGTCATATCCTGGAATCAAATAAATCACAAACAGTAATGAACAAAGAACTAACCCTTACAGAACACTAACCAATATAACTGACAGAGTTAGATATAATTAAAACAAGCCAAAACAAAACATCATAAATCCAGAGGGCCAAAGATGATAAAATGCCACTGGCACCAAAAAGCACAGAAATGTCAGAAAATGATACAATGGTAAACAGTTCAAGAGTAGGCTTTCACACACAAATTATTAGCAACTGAAAATAGATCTTTCTTCTATAGTGTCTAAATCTAGATACATATTTTAAGTACTGCTGCGATCTGAAAGCAAAAGAACACCTTTAAAAACATGCAATGATGACAACTTCTACTGACTTTCATTAAAAAATCCTCAACATATGACTTGGGTTGTAATGGGATTAGTTAGAATTTAAATGCAAAATTCATATAAAAACTTATAGCAAAGTCCAATTTTAAACCGTAAAAGTCTTAAAATGCAAACGTTGAAGATCACATTGTAACTTTAACTCTCCCAAATTAAATATATAAAGTCTTGCCCCTACTAAAGTCAATTGGAAATTCGCCATTGACTTCAGTGGTGTCAGGATTTCATCCACAAGATCCAATATTGCCCTTAGATACATCCATTTGAAGTCCAACTGAAGACAAATCGAGCTGTGTATAACTAAATTAAGGAAGTATTGTGCATGCTACAGATTAAGGTTACAACTAACAGCATAACTAAAGGTGCAAATTTACTATGAGACTGTTCATTTTCACTTTTCCTTTTTCTCTTTAGGGTTTAAAGTTACAAAACTATACATATTGTTAACTTAGGCTTTTGTATTTAATTTCTCTATCATTTTAAGGAATAATACAAGAAAAACTAAAAACCAAAATCCATATGCTAATCTCTCTTCTGATTTCAGTGTGCATGCCATGGTTACATAGTTGAACATTTACGCAACTGTGGAAGTCAACAATGAAAAATGAATGGAAAACCTCACCTACAAAACGAACATCAATATAATTGGCTCAGTTCACACCCACACATGCAAGGGAGAGGAAAGCCTCTGGGGAAGGATTCAGTTTTCACACTGCTACCATCATGAGTTCCACTGTGGGAGGGCAACTTTAACTGATAGCCAGAGATCCATAGGCAGGTCCATGGGTGCTGGCTGGGGAACATTCTGAATCAGCATATTCCCTTGCCTGGCTACACATTTTCCTCAGCCAGCACTTTTGGACCAGTGTCATCTGGCTCTAGGTCCCCAGTTGAAACAAGTGCATTCCAGGGCTTTGGACCCCATAGACAGACAAACTTTCTGCCAAAAGGGTCCCTGAATGATAGCCTCAGAAGTTGTCTCAAGCTCTATGTATTTACATTATTCCATAGTCTGCTTAAATTATACATTAGGCCAGAGTTTTTGCCTGAGTTACACCTATGCAATCTTATTGCAAACAACAGGTTGTGCACAGATGTGACTCAGGGCAGAATCTGATACAGTACCTTAACTAAAAATCTATGGGAAATATCATACTGAACATGGGTGTTAATTGCACTTGAGACTAGGTCCTAGATATTCAACTACGGTCAGGGTACACTCAGTACAGCTGAAGAGGGGGATAAGGCAGGTGGTTTTATACCACCTTTGTGGCCCCCCCAATTATAAATAATACATAAATCTTGGTTGGGCCCTGGCGTATATAATGGTAGTCTCAGGGTGCACAAAGTTGAGTTCAGCTACCTGTGGCCCCAAAAGGCCATTCTGGCAACTGGGGATTGCTGGACCATGGTGATGCTCTGGCTAGGTCCCAAGCACAGCCTTTATACTGGCGGCTAGGAGATGAGCTGTATAGAAACAGCTATGTTGATCCTTCACCACTCAGAGGAATCCTCTGCTGGTGAGACCCATTTGGTTTATGGCCTCCTTTTCTATGGCAAACCAGCATAGCTTCAGAGAACACTAGCTACTAGGAAAGTTTCAGTTTGTAAAATTTAGTTAGTTTTGAGTTGTGTGCAAAAAAAATATTTTTTTTCATAGCTAAAAGTTTTTTAACCACAAAAAATACCCCTCACCTTTTGGCTAGCTTTAAATATGGACTATATTAACCCATGAGAAGAATTTTGCAGAAATTATCTTGTGAAATGGTCCAGGGTTCATAACAGAGGTACCTGTATAACTAATTACTTTTGCTACCAGTGAAGTGTAACATTGCTCAGTGCATTTATGTACATCAAAAGCACTTTACAAGTGAGAAACTGAGTCCTCTTCTAAAAGCAAAGGTCTTTTAATAATCCTGTTCTAGTCCCTACTGGACAAGTGACTACAACACAAAAACCCACTATCATAATTGGCACTAATAGTACCTTGTTGATAGTACAAATACATCCCTTGGCCTGCGCCGCTTCCCGCACCGCCCATTGGCCTGGAGCGGCGAACTGCAGCCAGTGGGAGCCACGATCGGCTGAACCTGAGGACGCGGCAGGTAAACAAACCGGCCCGGCCCGCCAGGGTGCTTACCCTGGCGGGCTACATGCCAAAGGTTGCCGATCCCTGGCTCGGACCAATACTCCCCCATATTGTTGTGCCTGTTCTATAAATGAACAGAGGACCTCAGGTTCCATTTCTGTCAATCCAACCCACTCCACCACCAATAAATTCACTTTTATATATATTTCAAACTATCAACTGAAAGAAAAAGAAAGCAAGTTATTCCATTTTGACAACAAATCAAAGAGGAGCCCATTAGTTGGACATGCTTAATAGGATTCTTAATTCTAGCTTGTTGGCAGGTCACTGCACATCCATTGATGGCAAGAGATTTTTCACACCCAGAATCTAAATCCTTATATTAAGCAGCCAACTGGACAGCCTATGAGAAAAATGATACGAATTGAATTTAGCATTTATTGAATCTATGAGTAGCTAATTATTTAGTTCCTTCAATTTGCACTTTGCCCAACACATTCTGTGCCAAAGCCACTTATGTTATTGCCTGACAACTGATTAACTGGGCTACAGGTAGTTCTGGCTCTGTGTGGAGAGTGGGATCAGGAGGAGGGCGTTATTGTGAGGAAGGTTTTAAAAGGAAGGAAGGTCCACAGGTCTTGAATCTGAGTCTGTGGGCCCCTGGGCAACCTTTGCATCACAGCTGCCATCTGACAGCTTGCTAGTAAGCGGTGGGCTGTATGGCTAGTGGAATTCTAGCTACACCAGAAGCACTGCCCACAGGAGTCCTGATTGGAGGAGTGCCCCGCTCCACAGATTGGTCCAGCTGTGCTATGTAAGCCAGAAAGAGACATAAGAAGTTGTTTGGGCAACTGGATGAATTCCTGGCTGGCTACTACATTGGCCTCTGCCTTCTTGCCTGACTCCTGAGCTCTACTTCCCTTCCTTGCTCCTGGTTCCTGTTTTCCTGACCTGTTCTTGGTTCCTGCATCATTCCTGATCTCTGACTCTGCTTCTTGCTCTCTTCCTTGGCTTCACATTGTCTCCAATTCTGGCTCTGACCCTTGCCTCAGGTTACTGACTGCTGATAGCCACCTCCTGCTCCAACCACTAGATCTGATTGCCCAAGCCTTGGTTGTGACAGTTATTGATTAAAGGTCTTTCATATTTTTTTTCTCAGACTACTTTTCTGTAAAGGTTAAACAAGACTGTGAAGGATTAGAAGTGTCCCTACAATTATCCCACCTACTGCTGTGATTTTGTTAGATTTTGCAAGCTAAGCAAGCTGTGATCAGGTCAGTATTTGAATGGCAGCTTTTCAAGAAATACTTTGCTTCATCAGGAAATGGTTTGGGTGCTTCATTTTACAGTACTATTACTATGCCCCAGAATGTTAGAAAGGGGCACTGTGCTGCTAGAATTTCCATCATTCTTATTGAATATATAACCATGGTCCTGACCACTTGCAACCATTAATTACATTACTGCACTTTTTCCTAAACAGTAATATTGCAGTGATGTGGGCCATATAAGGACACAGATCGAGTGATGTTAACCCGGGCCAAGTTCCAATTTACATTTAACACTCATTAAATTCTCCCTGTAGTTTCAACCAAATAGAACGTTCTTCACTATCACACCTAAACTGATGTGCAGTGCTTCTGAGTGCAATTTAGTTGTTGTATTCCATGTCATATCAATGGTAGATGAAATGATACCTGCTGTAAACTCAGGATTATA
This sequence comes from Chrysemys picta bellii, assembly GCF_011386835.1. NCBI lineage: Eukaryota > Metazoa > Chordata > Testudines > Emydidae > Chrysemys > Chrysemys picta. The sequence continues at coordinate 323,649,986 of NC_088791.1, forward strand.
CACTTTTAATACAAATTCTAGACTCCAGTCCTATCTGATCTGCAGCTGTGCTGAGTGAAGAATCAGGCCAGGCTCTTGCTAATGAGATATAGAGTTCTTAATAATTTATCCATGAGTTATCTGAGCAGCTGTTTCTACTATTATGTACAGCAGTGGTTCTCAAACTAGGGCTGCCACTTGTTCAGGGAAAGCCCCTGGCGGGCCGGGCCAGTTTGTTTACCTGCCGCGTCCGCAGGTTTGGCCGATCGCGGCTCCCACTGGCCACGGTTCGCCACTCCAGGCTAATGAGGGCTGCAGGAAGGGCGGCCAGCACGTCCCTCAGCCTGTGCCGCTTCCTGCAGCCCCCATTGGCCTGGAGTGGTGAACTGATCGTCCAAACCTGCGGACGTGGCAGGTAAACAAACCGGCCCGGCCCACCAGGGGCTTTCCCTGAACAAACGGCAGCCCTAGTTTGAGAACCACTGATGTACAGACCAGTATACTTCTTCCAATACTGTTGACATTGGCTGTCTTCCTTGCATTTCAGAGGTTTTGTTGGGCTCTACTAAAGGCAAGTGATTCTTCGTTGAGGAATCCAGTATATGAAACTTCCTTCTTAAGTGTGCCCTTAAGTTCATTTGTGGCTCTTTTCAAGGCTTACTTTAAGACCCTTCTGTTTTGCCCACATTATCTTTGGCCATTTTGCTCTCACTTTTTCATCATCTCTTCTATTTCAAGGTAACTTTTCTTCTATTATCATTCTGGAGAATTTTTGCTTCACTCTTGGCCACTGGGTCATGGGTCACAGTAGTTACTATTGATGCTTTCAATATTTCAGAGATTCCAGAGACACAGGCTAAGGAATCCACAAAATATATAAATTTCATTTGAATTTTATCATTTATTGTTCATGTTTAGCCCACCACCAGCAATAACCATTTCCCTTTTTAATCTCTATGATCTGCATTTGTATTAACTGATTTAGCACAAATGAGAGAAGAATGTAGTAATTAACTATCTTGATTAATCTGAATGTCTGCATTATCAACTGGCGATTTATTCTGTTTCAGTGGTGGCAAATGACTGTGACTGACATTTAAAAATACAGTACTGAACTCTTTCATTAAATTTGTGATTTTTCACAGGCATTCAGTCTATTCATATGTATTCCACCTAGGAGGCTTAAATTTATTATTTATGAATCTGATTCCTCCTTCTACATAAAATATTAAGAGTAGTTATATATAGTACTGTAGGGAAGGGTTGATTTGCATCTAAGGTATATACAATAGTAAAATTCAGTGGCATAAGCCACTCATTGCTTAAGGGTTTAAAGTATGCTTTACAGACATTTTAGCAAGAACTTTGAAAAAATATATTTAGGTTTTTTCTATTTACTAAATTATTAAATTATTAAAACAGATTGACAGTTTAAAAGTAACATCTTTCAAGGTTTCTCTGTTGTTTTTTCTTTCTGTTATCAGTGACCTGGTGCAGGCAGGCTGCTGTTTGTCAGGCTTCAGAAGCACAATGATTACATGATGAATAAAGTCAGGCAAATGACAGAAGCTTGGAGTTAGACCTTCAGAAAGGGGTACATGCTTCATTTAGTAAGAATATCAGACACTGACAGGGCTGAGATCACTGCAATGGAATTTATCTTTCCTTTGAGGTACAAAATTTAGGGGGTCTGGAAATCTGTCATTGTACTCCAGCTCCTCAACCTTTGATGAAGGAAACTACTTATAAAAATCCTGCAACATTTGACTAATGCCAAAACTTTCCCCAAGAATATCAAATGCAGAAGGAAGAGATGATTATAAAGCCCTGGTTTCAGTCAAACACATCATGGTGTAAAATAACATTCCCTATGTAGAGCCCCCTCCCCACCCGGTTACCTTCTTTAATGTCAATCTGCTTACAGGTTTTGATGGACAGGTCTGGGTTCTTCTGGATCCTGCCACCCACTCAGTAGGGTGTATTTTTTCCTACGAAAATTTATTTGGCAGTGCCTCCGCCCCCCTCGCTCCTTCCTGATAGAGTTATCAGGGCAGCTTGGAAGGAAAATTCTAATCACAGGGTAATCCCCACTTACTTGCCAGATATTTGGAAACTTCCAAGAAATAACACAAACACATACAATATATTCAACACAATAATTAGATTAAACAAGAGACTAATATAACATAACAGGATAAAACACTATTTTTATGTTCACCGGTGCCCACGCTGCTAATACCTGTGACTGTCCCCAGTCACGTGACTTGATGTAGCACACCTTCTTGTCAACTGTTGGAAATGGGCCACCTTGATTGCATTGGCCTCGTTAGCACTACAAAAGTAATTGTCCCTCCCTTGGTATTCACCCCTTCTTGTCAACTGTTGCGAATAGGCCACTTCCACCTTATTTGAATTGGCTCATTAGCACTGACCCCACACTTGGTAAGGCAACTCCCAGCTTTTCAAGTACTATAATATATATTCTGCTGACTGTATTTTTCACTCCATGCATCTGATGAAGTGGGGTTTAGCCCACAAAAGCTTATGCCCAAATAAATTTGTTAGTCTCTAAGGTGCCACAAGGATTCCTTGTTGTTTTTGCTGATACAGACTAACACGGCTACCACTCTGAAACCTTTCAAGATGCTTAAGTGTGGTCCCTAAATTGCTTAATTTTACATATGACATGTTTTGGATCCCATTACTTTCTTGATGACCTGTTCTAACTTTTAAACCTGTTTTTGTTAAAGGGACATCACCTAAACTATTCAGTTTCTCGCTTGAGACAGAACCATGCATAACCATTGGGAATGATTAATGGGTATGATGAAAGGAGAAGTCAGCTCTTTTATATTTCCATGAATGCAGAAGATCACTGTTGTCTCTCTTTCCCCGTTACAGATTTATAACACTGAACACATCACACTATAATAGAACCTGTCCTGATACAGCAGAAATTATAATCCTTTCTATCTGATAGTTACTATCAACTTGAATGGCTGTTTTGATATATTACAAATTAGAGTGCCACAGGATTTGTTAGATGTTTTGAATTATAACAACAAATGGACCTGGTCTCAACTGATAAAACCTCTCATTTTGTTCTACTTCTCTTTGTCTGGTTTTTTTTTTTTGGATTAAATCAGAATCAGTGTACAGTTTTTAATTTAAACTCCATAACATGAGAGATTTTACTATATGCTAACTTTTAACTTGCATCAGCATGTTATATTTCCATGCATAAACACCACAATACAATTTGCTGATGGTTCTCATTCGATTTGGTTCATAGTTAAGTTTATCATTTCAACTGATAAAGCTAAGAAGGGACCTAACTTCACTGCAACTGTCAAACATTGTGGCAAAATCCCACATCAGAATTAATATAGAGAAAGAGCTATTTATATTTTACAGTAAAAATATGTTCATGGGGTCAAATACAGCCCTGCTGAAGTCAACTGAGTTGCACCTGTTTACTCCAGGGTGAAACTGGGCTCTTTATGACTGAGATTATACACTAAAACATTTTCAGGTTCTCTGAATGGGAGAAAAATTTACAATTTTGGTTTACTAATAAGAAACCTCAGATATCAGAAGCTAGTAGGTAATATAGACCAGTGAGAGCCTGTTACAGAGTGTGTTTTCCTATCTTCCCAGTTACAGTCCCTAGAATAATTGCTTCTCTTTGGAAGCATGATTGCCTATTTAATTAATGCTTCCAGAAGAGAAAGTGGATCTTCCATTACATATGGTATTTCTATGTCTTTTGAGTCCAATCAGCCAAAACTCTAATCACATGATCATAAAACTATTTTATTTTAAAGTTAATCTAAATCAGTGCAACATTAGGCAATTACTACAGTACATACTCTTCTGCACAGATAAAAGAGAGCTGATTTAAGAGCTTCAGCTGAGAAACAAGCTCTTGAATACCTGTGCTTAGATTGGGTTTTATGGATGCTTGGATTCATACCCAGCTATTAGAGGAAGACTGCTCACAAATTAAAAACCTTCCCTTGATTGAAGGTTCCAAGCAGTGCTAGGTTCAAAGCCATCTGTTCTGCAAGGAGTCCCAGAATTGTGCCATCCAGGAAAAACTGGGAGATGTGCCTCCTCATACTTGATTACACCTGATGGAGTTTGTGGTGAAAAAAAGGAATACTGGAACAATGGAAGAAAGGAAGGGACAGGGTTCATAGACAGACCCTGCTTCTCTCGGTACAAATTGTACTGCAGCAGCAGATACATGGGAAAACCCTTTTGATTGCTAGGGTTTTTCAGAATGTTTGTAACAGGAAGAAACTGCCTACAGGCAATTGACACACAGGAAATCCAATGCCAATCAATGGCATCGGGAGAGATAATGAACCAAAGAAAATGATTCAGACAGAACTCAAGATTCAAATTGTTCATTTCCCTCAAGAAGTGTACTGAAGTTGCACATAGTACTACTCTGTGATAGGGTGTGCAGTAACCTTTTATGTGGAGGTCAAAAGACAAACAAGAAACTTTGTTTGTGTTATTTCTGCCTGGGAAACATAGGTAAAGATAAAAACAGGTGAGAAATATCATCAACTTTCTAGCCATAATTAACTTGTAATTTGAGGTATTGGCAAAACAAATTGCTATCAGCATCAGAACCTGAAAGGCCTTTAGGTAGCAAAACATAAGAAAAAGTGCTGCAGGGATGTTGTCATTCACAGCCTCTAAGTCTTCCTTCATGAACTGACACCACTGTCATAATAATTCATAGTGGTCCAGTATCCTCAGGCCAGGACCGGCTCTAGGCACCAGCAAAACAAGCTGGTGCTTGGGGCGGCACATTTTTAGGGGCGGCATGGCCGGCGCCAGAATGCCGCCTCTAAAAATGTGCCCCGGCCGCCCTAGCTCACCTCCGCTGCTGCTGCCACGGCGTGCGAAATAGCTGATTCGCGCGCCACTACTCGCCCTCCCTCCCAGGCTCTCAAGCCTGGGAGGGAGGGGCAGCAGCGGCACGCGAATCAGCTGTTTCGCGCGCCGCAGCGGCTCGGGGTCTCCCCCTCCCTCCCAGGCTCTCAAACCTGGGGGGAGGGGAGACTCCGAGTGGCTGCGGCACGGGCGCCGCTTCTCCCCCTCCCTCCTAGGCTTGAGAGCCTGGGGGGAGGAGGCAGGGCTGGGGATTTGGGGAAGGGGCAGAGTTGAGGCGGGGCCAGGGGTGGGGTAATTAAAGAGCCGGGGGTGGGGGGAGGGCAGCCAAAATTGTTTTTGCTTCGGGCGGCAAAAATCCTGCTTTGGGCAGCCCTGCCTCAGGCTACAGAAGCAGATTACTTCTATTTTTAGAAGATAAATGAGTGGACACAGACACTGGATTAATAAATTATCCTACTCTACATTTATTTACAATGTTTACAGTTCCTGTGATAGCTTTGAACAGAGATAGGTATCAGACAGAAACAATCTCAGTGTGTTTCCTCACAAATTGCAGCCAAGGTCACACTTCTATCCTATACAATTAATACATAACGGCTTCTCAGAATTTGTTTTCTCCACAGAAAATTTTGACTTTTTCATGGAAAAAAGAAAACTTAAAAAATGTCAGATTTTTGTAACTAAAAATTTTTGGCCAATTTTTTTCAGGTGTACAGAAGAAAGGAGACACTTTCCTTGGAAATTTTTGCTTAGTTGAAAATCCAATTTTCTGTCAAAATAAAGTTTTGACAGAAAATTTTTGACCAGCCTTAGGAATAATACTGCCTTATCTTTAATCAAATAAATATTCACCAGCAGCTTAAAGATCTCAAATGATTCTATGGAACTCTGACTTCTTGCTTTGCACTACTGCTTTGACGCTGGCAAAATCGTGAGGCTAAAAGCACAATAGTAACCTTTAGGTTGACACACCATCCCAATTTAATGGGTTTATTCAATTAATAGTGACATTTTAATGCCATCACTTCCTCAAAAAGAAGAACAGGAGTACTTGTGGCACCTTAGAGACTAACAAATTTATTAGAGCATAAGCTTTCGTGGACTACAGCCCACTTCTTCGGATGCATATAGAATGGAACATATATTGAGGAGATATATATACACACATACAGAGAGCATACTGATTCTATCTCCCCTTGTAAGTATGCTCACACTTCTTATCAAACTGTCTGTACTGGGCTAGCTTGATTATCACTTCAAAAGTTTTTTTTCTCTTAATTAATTGGCCTCTCAGAGTTGGTAAGACAACTCCCACCTGTTTATGCTCTCTGTATGTGTGTATATATATCTCCTCAATATATGTTCCATTCTATATGCATCCGAAGAAGTGGGCTGTAGTCCACGAAAGCTTATGCTTTAATAAATTTGTTAGTCTCTAAGGTGCCACAAGTACTCCTGTTCTTCTTTTTGCGGATACAGACTAACACGGCTGCTACTCTGAAACCTATCACTTCCTCAGGTGATGTGCTATTGAACGACAAAGCACTGCAACGCAGGTTCCAATTTATCCATCTTCCAAGTACAGTGCTATCTTAACTAATCGTCAAAACCTCCATGAAGTAGGTAAGTATTATTATTATCCTGATTATGAATCAGTGACTCAAAAAAATTAAATCACCTCCCCAAGGTACTAATAAGTCATCATTAGAGCCAGCATTAGGTCTCAGTAGCTTCTTGCAGTCCTGTGCTTATTCTGCTATACAACACTAAGCATTAACAATTTAGAAGTATTTTAATGAAAATCTCAAAAACCAAAGAGATTCAGTCTGGTTCAGATAAACACCCAGAAGTTTGGATGCATATCTAATTAACTGAAACTTTGGAATTCTAGACATTGGTTTGGAAGCAATGAGAAAAGACTTGAGAGAGACTGGTGGCTCAGGATCCAAAAAGTAGATGTGGAAAGGGACATGAATATGTGCTGATTCTACATATCTCCTGTGCTGGAGCTCCGACCACAGCTTTAAGCTGGCCTCCTCTGTCAAAATCCCTGAGAGAGGCCAGAAGTGCATATATCTGCTCCTCTCCCTTGGGGGATACTTCAGAGGGCTCAGTGGTCCCTGCCAGGGAAAGGAGTTTCATGAACACACACGGTACAAGTCAGCTTTCCACTCTCGATGTACATTCACATTTCATTAAGACACCTCTGTTCCACCTTATTAAGCAGAGATGTTCCCTATGATCAGAAGAAAATGAGCTGTGCTGCCAAGCTGAGGGACTCGGATTGCTTGAAATAAAGTCAAGTAGTTGCTCTGAATTCTCCATGTGTTGTTTATCTACCTACACAGAAAGCAGCCAGTCACTTGATGGTATCTGCCAAAAGACCATGGCACATCATTTTCAAAGGAGAAAGAAATAAATGATTTTTAGTTGGTACACAGAATTGGGGGGAAAAACAAACAAAGCAGCTTTTGCTCCAGAGACCAAATAGAGACGACACTCTTTGTGATCAGCAGATTAAGATAGGTTTATTGTGGCTGTTTCAGACTGTAGTTTAATCTTTAAATCCACATTGATGAGCATTTCTTTCATTTTACGTTTTTAATGTAAATTAACATGGTTTTTTGTACTCATATAAGTAAAATAAAGTAAGAGCTACAAATAATTTATAAGGTAAGCCTCTGATAAACAAACAATTTTGTGGTACTGCTAATTAGTTTTAAATTTGTTCTCTGAGATTGTTTGATAAAGGTATTAGACTAAATGCTGTTATCTGTTGCCACATTAGCCATTGAAGTCAGTGTCATTTGACTGGGATCAAACCTTTGCTATGCTGACCAAAGGTCACGCAATTGGTGTAATAAAGATCAATTGCTTAGAAACACACTTTTAAAAACTCTTATTACATTGTGGTAATCATTGACAAAAATGAAGCAAATGAAGTTATCTGAATCTCTTAGGGAACCCAGCAGAGAACTAGAGGAAATGGTTGCAGTGTCACCAAAAATTGTTAATTATAACTAGAATTACTTGTTAAAATTAAAAATAGTAACTAGGAAGAGCTATTTTTTTCATTAACCTCTGATAAAATGTATGACTATTTCTTTGATAACTTGCCTCAATAGCTAAGGGAAAATGGGGTTTGAAAATATCCTGAATAATAATAAGAGAAATATGATTGTCCCTTAAATATATGGACTAAAATTCTTCTTTCAGTTACATGAGTACAGCTCCTAATGGTCTTAAATGAAAGTTGTATCCATGTAATTGACAGGAGAATTTTATTGATTAGCTATATTAGACTTTTGGTATTAATGGGAGAAAGAAAGAACAGGGGAAGAAAACCTGTGAATTTCATTCTATGGTATGTTTGGCATACATACCAAAAAGAAAGAGTTGGACATGATCTAGAGTACTGCAATAGTTGGATTGATGTCAGGTAACATATATCAGTGCCAGCTCAATTACAGGTTGCAGGTGTCCAAAATTAATTAAAAGTAGTTGCTATAAATCAGGCATTATATGCTTGCGAAGAGAAGAGGAAAATGGAAAAGAAAGAATAAAATAAAATTGGGCACTTTATTTATAATGAAAACATGTTTAAACATATAAATGAAAGCATTGGGGAATAAATGCTCTAGGCAATTTCCATCTGGATTATATATATAAAGAACAATTAGTTTGACAAAGTTGTCATTCAAAGAACTAGTTTGAAGAGCTCTTCAGAAATTGCACAAAAATGTACTTCCACTAAACAGAGGGATTTACAAAGGACAACATTGTTGCATTTCAAGTTTCTACCTGTGAGATTAAGTTTTAGAGTTAAAAACAAAAACAAACAAAAACTCTTTATGCTAAATTGCACACACAAAAGGTCCAATGCACTTTCACAAGTACTAACCCATCAGAGTGTGAACAGAGTCCAGGTGCTGCCCTTGACTTGGGGTCTCTAGACACACTCTTGGGGCACAGACCTTCTGTCTAGTATCCTGTCTAGCCCCTGGGACCATTGCTGACCTCCCAGAGTCCTCTGTAATTTAACACACACTCTCCCAGAACTCCAGCCATGTGTGCACTCTGAGTTTACAATTTATCTCTTCAGGGCCATGTGACAGTGAAAGCCAACAGACACTTGACAGACTTAGCATTGGATTTTAAAACAACATTGCTCCTTACTTAACAGCATAAGAGACACACAGATCTAGAAAAAATAATAAGCACACTTATGCATTTCCCTGCCTCAGTTTCATCATCACTCTGGAGAGTTCTTTTAAATTGGGCAAAATCCTACGGGGTGTCTGGAGTCCTTTCCTGCAGCTTATGACTTCCCTTCAGAAACATGGCACATCTCTCTAGATCAGCTATCTTTATCTGCCCTTGGATGGTCCATGGTTAAAAGAGGATCAACCCCCTACTATGAAAGCCTGCTCATCTCCTTCCCCTCTCCTGCCCAAAACTTCCTGTTCCTACCTTAGTGAGTCTCTCAAGTTTATACATCCTTCTACCCACACCTAGTTCCTTTGTTCTGCTGCTGGCGTTTTTCCACTCTTCACTTTAGCAGCCCCATGAAAACAAGGTAAGAAAACTGGTTCTCCTAATACTCAGCTAACCCATTGTCCCAAGGTGCTTTCCACCTGAACAGGCAGCCATTGAGTTCACAGTCACAGGGCCAAAGAAAGAGTGAGAATAACTCTATAGCACTTTGGTTAGGGTACAAACATTTGCCTCTCAGGGGCCAGTCCCTACTCCAACAAATATATAATAAAGTATTTCATATAAAGTGGAACAGCTTCAGCAGGGGAGATTGAGAGAGAACCACCCCAGAATATCCTCTAATCACTGGGCTGTGGCTCTTACATGGGAGATCTGGGTTCAAGTCCCTACTCTATATGATGCAGAGTAGGCATCTGAACCCAGGATCTCCCATATCCCAGGTGAGTGCTCTAACTATTGGGCATAAGGGGTGTGTTGTTTTTTTGGAGAAAGAACTGATCTGGCTTAGTTTCTTAATGCAAGATAAGGGTTCATGACTGTGAATCCCAAGTGAAGGGAGGCACTTCCTGTTAGGTGTTGTCATAAACATACAGTTAAGGGTAGCATAAAATCCCTCCTTTACCTGTAAAGGGTTAAGCAGCTCAAATAACCTGGTTGGCACCTGACCAAAAGGACCAATAAGGGGAGAAGATACTTTCAAATCTGTGGGGGAAGGTTTTTGTTTTGTTCTCTTTGTGTGTTCTCTCTGGGTCAGCAAGGAACCAGGGCAGGGAAAATACATCTCCTAAAGCCATATCTGAACTAAGGATCTAAGATTACAAATTGTAAGTAATAGGAAGGAAATGCGTTAGATTATCATTTGTTTTAACTGGTGAATTTTCCCTAGGTTAAGAGGAATGTATTCCTGGTTTTTTTTGGAAACTTTAAAGTTTTGCCTAGAGGGGAATCCTCTATGTTTTGAATCTGATTACCATGGAAAATTACCTTCAATCCTGATTTTACAGAGGTGCTTCTTTTATTTTTTCTTTAAAATAAAGTTCTGCTTTTAAGAACCTGATTAATTTTTAGTGTCCTAAAAACCCAGGGGCTGGTCTGTGCCCACTTTGTTAACCTATTTGGTTGGTATATTATTCTCAAGCCTCCCCAGGAAAGGGGGTGAAGGGGCTTGGCGGAATTTTGGGGGAACAGGAACTCCAAGTGGTTTTTTTCCTTGAAACTTTGTCTAACTCACTTGGTGATGGCAGCGATACCATTCCAAGGACAAGGAAGAAATTGTGCCTTGGGGGAGTTTTTAACCTAAGGTGATAGAGATAAGCTTAGGGGGGTCTTTCATGTGGGTTCCCACATCTGTACCCTAGAGTTCAGAGTGGGGAGGAACCCTGACAGGTGTCTTACTTCCTTTGAAGGGCAGGGGGGCTTATGTCCTGTTCCTCTCCTCAGCATTTCCTATTGGCTAGCTTAGATGGCTCCCCACTCAGCTTTTGGGAATCCCATTCGAAGGCACCTAATTCTCCCTATGCACTATTTAGGGAGCTTGGGAGCCTAACTCAGGGCTGTGGATTCCACTGGGCAGCAAGGCTCAGTTTACGTCACCTTTGTGGTTCTAGCTCTTCAGTACGGCTATGATGGGGACCAAATAGGTAGACAGACAAAGAGTTGTCTTGGAAGTTAAAAAAAATCAAAAGATTTAATTCTGACGGTTGGTGTGTTTTCCAGATGTTGAGCAATTTCATTTCTGATTCTTTACAGTGTTTAAATAAACAGGAAAAAGGAAAATTTTGTGTCTTGGATTTAGGATAAAAATAATTAATCTTGTTGTCCTGAATACTGTGCAACAGAGTATGTTATCAATAGAAACATCAGACAGGTTTATTCCCCCACTGCAACCACTAAAAACATGACATTAGGCTAAGTGCGTGTCATAGGTTTCACCCCCACTCTGAACTTTAGGGTACAGATGTGGGGACCTGCATGAGAACCCCTAAGCTTAATTACCAGCTTAGATCAGTATGCTGCCACCACCCAAATCATTCAAAACAGCTGTTTATGAGTCATTTGGGAAACTCTGTCTTCCCCCACCCCAAAATATCTCCCTCCCAAGTACTATAACCCTCCCCTGGGTAGCCTTGAGAGACTTCTCTACCAAGTTCCTGGTGAACACCGAGCCAAACCCTTGGATCTTAAAACAAGGAGAAATTAACCATCCCTCCTCCTTTCCCCCACCAATTCCTGGTGAGTCCAGATCCAACCCCCTTGGATCTTAAAACAAGGAAAAATCAATCAGGTTCTTAAAAAGAAGGCTTTTAATTAAAGAAAGAAAGGTGAAAGGAAAACCTCTGGGAGAGAGCATACAAGCTTCTCTCACAGACAACAGATTCAAAACACAGAGGATGTTCCCCTGGGCAAAACCTTAGTTACACAAAAGAAATCTCAATTTGATTATCCCTCTAATGCACAAGACAAGTCACAAAAGAAAATAAACATAAACCTGTTTATTTATTCTCTAATACTCACTACTCTGATAAGAGGCTGATTCCTGGATCTTTTTTCTTTCTGGCACAAAACTTAACGAACACTGAGACAAAAGAAAACTTCCCGCCTTCCTCTTGAAAAATCTTGTCCCCCCATTGATTCCTCTGGTCAGGTGTCAGCTAAACTAGGTGAGCTTCTTAACCCTTTACAGGTAAAAGAGGCCTTAACACTTAACTGTCTGTTTATGACAGTGCGGTTCTGTTGTTAATACAGTAGAAGGATGCTAGAGGATGGTTGACCAGAAAGATCACTTAATCAAAGATAATTGAGATAATGTGAAGGAGAAACAGAATGAAAGAATTGGGTGGAGGGAGGGGGCAGGGAAATCTATATTGTACAAAGGTGCAGGAGGAAGAGAAAATGATAGAATGGGGCTGAAAGAGTCAAAGAGGGCATTGAGACCCTGGAGCACAAAAACCTTTACTCCCATAACTGCTTCAGGGGGACACTATGTAGAGACTTGTTCTGCCTCCGGATTGCAGAGACTAGTCTGATGATATGTACCTGTCAACTTCTATATGGTTATCTCCATATGATATGTTACATTCCCAGTCCGTTCAATACTTTAGCTTCCCTACTCCTACATAATACTAAAGATATCCTATGAAGCTGATCAGATACAGACAACAGATTCAGAGAAAGGGAAACATCTGAAGAGAAGAGTATGAGTGTGGCAGAGAGTTGGCCCAATATTAAATCAATGATGCTTCCTTGCATTCAGACCCAAAATTCCTGTACTCCTATACCATGCTTGGTAAAACTGGAGGAGTTTCTGGCAGTAGCAGAATACAGCCACTTATGAAAAGTGTGATCCAAAATGTTCATGTTTTAGTCATAATTCAAGTTAGAGTTAAAAACAAAAAACAAACTAACAAACACTATCTATGCTAAATTGCACACACAAAAGGTCCAATGCACATGCACAAGTACTAAACCATCAGAATCTGAACAATTAAAACAAGCTTCTGGCCTGGGTTTCAGGTTTGTATATTGGAAACCAGGTGAGTTTTGTTTGCCCTTAGGTTTCATTAAGAAGATACGGCACAGCTCTTAGAATAGAGCACCATCTGCATCAGAGCCAAGCTCTGCTTTCCCCCACTTATATCAAGAGACTTACATGTTGTAAGTTTCTGGGGGCATAATTTGCCACGAAATCTCCCTCTATACCAAATTTAAATTGGCTATTGTTTTTACGGGCAACACCGGTGTGCACCTGTGCACACACACAAATCATCATTGTTATAAACAGTGGCCAGAGATTTGTAATAAAATATTGCAGACAAACAGACATTGTTCCCATATGTCACCATTAACATGGTAAATGTCTCCCATGACCCTTTGCCAGTCTATAAATCACAGACTGTGAAGATGTACCAGGGCAATCAGATTAGTCAGTGGACATTTAATTAAGTGCAGAGCCTTTCAAATTGCTATTTATAAACAAACCCAAATCATTTTTCTCCTACTGTAGAAAATTACAGTCCAGATTACGGTTTACAAAATAGATTAAGATATATTCTTTTATGGGTTCTATAGTTAACAAATTAGTTTGTCTTGTGCTTTTTCTTATAGAAATACACTTTATAGTATTTCACCAAAAAGCACAAATCAAATATTACACTCTCATCATGGACTGTGTTTAGCTCCTAGAGGGAATCTAACAAGAGCTTGAGAATGTATCGGGGAAAATATTTCTACTATTTTCACATGTCATTTTAAATAGCCGTCTCCCTAATAATACTTCAGTCTTTTAATTTGTGTCATGCTTTCATTTCATGCCAAGCAATGTGTCCTGAGACAAGTTGACAATCCTGCCTTTTTACATAAACAAAATACTAATGATATATTAAACCACTGAATTCCTAGAAATTAAATAATTAAATATATTTCTAATATGTGGAATGAAACCTGCCTACATGAGCATCACAAATTGCAAAATCTACACCTCAGATTGCAAGCTGAATACGACCTTTTGTTAGTTGTCTGTACAGTCCCTAGCACAATGGGACACTAAAGCTCTGTTTGTGGTCCTTAGATGTTGCTACACTATAATTAAAAATCAGAATAATATATGTGGTTGGTATTTGTTTTTTGTTTCTGAATTCATCTAGCAAGTGTTTTTATTAAGGAAACATGCAGCAGAGCTTTATTTATTCCTTTCCTTTTCAGTTCATTTTTCTGTCTGGTCAGTGTTTTTCTTTTAAGTATTTTCAACTAAGGAGAATTTTCAGATGTAGGGGTACAACCAGGACCCTTTTCAAGGGGGCAGAGAAAACTAGTTCAAGTTATTGTCTTCCTTATTCAAATAGAATGTCACTATATGCTCTTGGTGACCATTCAAAGATTTGACAAAAAAATGGCTCCTTAAAAATATGGTCTTTTGATTCTATCTGTATTCAACTATTCCATCTTCTGGGATTTTAATCCCATCATTTTGGATGTAATGAACTATAAAAACTTCCTTTGCAAAAGATTTGGGATAGAAATCTGGTATCTGGATCTTCAATTTTAAAGGCTAGGAGAGAAAGGAGAAACTCAGAATAATGTTTTGTCAGCCACATTTCAGCTCTTCTTTCTGTTGTTGGCTCAGTCTATGATTTTTGTATTGGGGATCAGTCATGTTGCCTAAGCAATGGAAAGGTTCCATAGCTGCTTGGAATTGTTTTTCAATCTTGTCCTTCTGTGATTGCAGTTCTTTGCTGTTAATTAGATCAAGCCAGGTTTCCACTGAGAATGAGACAGCAATGTCATCAGCCTGTAATTTGTCAAGACTCCCTGAAATTTCTTTTAATTGCTTTGGTAAATTTAGTGCCTTTCCACACTGTCCCCTGTGTAAAATGCATGTGATTGATCAAAGTCCTCCTCCTGCTAAGTGCAAATATCAGCTTACAGTAGTAAAATGTAAATATAGAAACACAATCTTCCTGAGAGTTCCACTGAGTGTCATTAAGAATCTGTGGCATCAATCCTCCTTTTCCAATCATCCAGCCATGAGGATGATGGTTGTTGTGGAGGAATTTTTGAACATTCACTATGTGCTTTAGGACTGAGTTAGGTGTTTCTTCATTCTCAACAAAGTTTAAATATTGTTTGAACAACCATAAATTCCACATTTAGGAAGAGAAGTTCACTCATCCTTTTCATTTTATTTTCATTCTATTAGCAAATGGAATTGTTTTTCATACATACATTTTCCGTATATTAATGCTTGCGGCCATTATAAAGTCATAGCCTGTGTTTGACCAACCAACTTGACTTGATGTCCATGTTCTTTAATTTTTCCTCTCTTTTTCATTTCCAATGTGTATTCTGGACCTATGATTTTAAACCTGTATGACAACATATATCCACAGTGAGGTGCTTCCATTGCTTCTTTAGATTGCTCATTTTGTGCTATACTGAAGGCAATGTTAGCATTAAAGAAGGTTACAACTTTCTTATCAAGTCAAAGTGTTTGCCTTCAGATGCATTTCAGATGTCGTTTACTTATTTCTAGTTTTCGCATGTTCAAGACAAAACAGACACTGCTACCATCTGAGCTGCAGGGAGGCCCTGAACAGGGAGGAGTTACATTATTATAGTTATGATTTGATGATAGCGTAGCATTGAAAATATCTCATTCTCAAGAATACCTAATTCATCAATGTTCACCTCTTTCACTTCAATAGACAAAGTCTCACTCATCATCAAATTTGGTGTTGAACCATCCAAAAACTAATTTTCAGCACTTTTTGGAAGCAGAGTTCCAGGTTTGAAGTAGAGCTGGTTGGAAATTTTTCATTTCTTTTTAATGGAAAATGTATTTTTTGTTGAAATCTAAACTTCTGAAAAGGTGTCAAATTTGATGAGCATTCGCATAGAAAATATATTTCAAAACTATATATTCATATATAGTATAGATACATATATATATACACACACACCAGAGATATATAGAGATATATGTATGGAAAATTTTCATTTTGGGAAGTCCTGAAATTTCATTTTGGAATACTGAAATTTTGTTTTGGAATTTCATATTGTTTTCATAATTCTATTTTTTAAATATTTTATTTTATGGGCTTATTATGCATAACATGCACTACTGGTGTTGACATGTCATTATGACATAACAAAATATTGTATTTTATTTTTAAAATCATTAAAGGCAGCAGCTGCTTAGTACTGATCGATACATTTGATCAGTTTTTCTAGGTCAAAGTGTCTCCTCAGGTGTCAAAGTGTTTCATTTATCATTTTGTTCCAAAACCTCCTCTATTGACATCTCAGTCTGGGACAATTCCTCAGATCTGTTGCCTAAAAAAGAATGCCTCAGGTGTGGGAATCTCCTTTAATCCTCTGCAGTGGAGACTGATGCAAAGAATTCATTTCGCTTCTCTGCAATGGCCTTGTTTTCCTTGAGTGCTTCTTTAGCACCTCAAGCGTCTTGTGTCCCCACTGATTGCTTGGCAGGCTTTCTGCTTCTGATGTACTTAACAAAATGTTGCTGTTAGTTTTTGTGTCTTTTGCTAGTTGCTCTTCCAATTTTTTTTGGCCTGCCTAATAATATTGTTATTCTTAGAATCATAGAAGATTAGGGTTGGAAGAGACCTCAGGAAGTCATCTAATCCAACCCCCTGCTCAAAGCAGAACCAACCACAACTAAATCATCCCGGCCAGGGCTTTGTGAAGCCAGGCCTTAAAAACCTCTAAGGATGGAGATTCCACCATGTCCCTAGGTAAACCATTCCAGTGCTTCACCACCCTACTAGTGAAATAGTTTCCCCTAATATCCAATCTAAACCTCCCCCACTGCAACTTGAGACCATTGCTTCTTGTTCTGTCATCTGCCACCACTGAAAACAGCCTAACTCCATTCTCTTTGGAACCCTCCCTTCAGGTAGTTGAAGGCTGCAATCAAATCTCCCCTCACTCTTCTTTTCTGCAGACTAAACAAGCCCAGTTCCCTCGGCCTTTTCTCGTAAGTTATGTGCCCCAACCCCCTGATCATTTTCGTTGCCTTCCGCTGGACTCTCTCCAATTTGTCTATAGCCTTTCTGTACTGGGGGGCCCAAAACTGGATGCAATACTCCAGATGTGGCCTCAGCAGTGCCGAATAGAGGGGAATAATCATTTCTCTCTATCTGCTGGAAATGCTTCTAGTAATGCAGCCCAATATGCCAGTAGCCTTCTTGGCAACAAGGGCACACTGTTGACTGATATCCAGCTTCTCATCCACTGTATTCCCAGGTCCTTTTCTGCATAATTGACACTTAGCCAGTCAGTCCCCAGCCTGTAGCAGTGCATTGGATTCTTCCTTCCTAAGTGCAGGACTCTGCACTTGTCCTTGCTGAACCTCAACAGATTTATTTTGGCCCAATCCTCCAATATGTCTAGGTCACTCTGGACCCTATCCCTACCCTCCAGTATATCTAACTCTCTCCCCAGCTTAATGTCATCCGTGAACCTGCTGAGGGTGCAATCCATCCCATCAACCAGATCATTAATGAAGACATTGAACAAAACCGGCCCCAGGACTGACCCCTGAAATGATTCACCTGGTTGTCTGCGTCCCATGAAATGGAGACAGAGTTGGGTGTCATTAGAATATTGATTAAACTGCTTCATTCCTCCCCTACTATCCTTGAATTCACGTTGAACAGGATGAGTAATAAAATAGCATGTATCAGTATCTCCCCTAAGAGAGCCCTCAGGGCACATGCTTAATCATGCAACAGTATGTTTGACTTTTGTCAACTGATAAGTATGCACCCTTTTTCCTAGTGAAATCCTAACATGTTAACTAACATGTGCCATATTTCTTGGGTGAAATCTTAGCTCCATTGAAATCAACGGCAAAAATCTCATAGATTTCAATGGAGCCAGGATTTCACTCTTCATGTACACAAGGCAATTGTAGATTTAATACAGATCAGCTGGCTGATGTAAATCCTAGGCTCCCCATTAGATATGATCCTGCTCACCTAAGACAGTTTAAAACTACAACTGTCTTTTCTACACTTGGACTTAACATGCACTAGCTAACATGTTAAAAACAGGTCTTTAATGAAGACAAGGCGAAAGAGAAATGAGCAGACTCGCTCAGGCGTGACTCTGCTTATCTTTGACAATATTTGCAGCTATGTCAAACCATGTTCTGGTCAGCTGATAGGATCAGCCTCAACCCTTGGGTCCTGATCCAAAGCCCATTGAAGTTAATGGACGAACTCGCACTGACTTCAATGGTCTTTGGATCAAGGTCCTTGGGTTTTTATCCACTGCAAGAAAGAGATCGTCAAACAATGAGACAAGTGCAGTCTCCATTTTATATCTAGGTCTAAAAAGAGTATGATCAAGTTTGATATTAATAGCAAAAAGGGACAAGTGTTCAAGCTTGCAGTAGCCACACACTTACCAAGGATGTTCAGAGTGACCCTAGCTAGGCTAACAGAGAGAAGACCTCACATGTGTGACTCTGTAGAAATAGCTGTGTTTCTGCCTCTAATCCCAGCCTGAAAACCAGATCCAGAGTGCATTCAGCAATATGTGTTGCATTAACAAACTCTGGGGATTACCCCTTGGAAAAGATGTTTTTATTCTAATTCTGGTCCAATCAGAAGCAGGAAGCACTAGCAATCTCAGGACAAAGCCTGAAAGTTGATCTTGCAGGAAAGAAGGGAGGAATCTCAAATTTTCTGCATTTGCGTGCATTCTGGAGTGTCATCTCTAGCTTCCCTTGTAAATTGTGGAAGATGAGCAGGACTCATTGGAGTAATTGCTTAGTACTGCTATGTCATAATGGCAGAGTGGGCTATATGTAGCTGCTCCATGAAGACACCCAGTACTTGTAGAGAAAAGGGGGAGTGTGTTACGCAGTCACCCAGTAAAAAGGATTCAGATGGCATGGTGATGGGCTCAGTATAAACACCTAAACACACAGAAGACAGTGACGTTAGAAAAGGGCAGTAGGACTATCTATTTGGAAACAAGCTGAAGGAGACCTATCAGCAAGGCAAAACAAACCACTAAGCCATTCCTACAAAATGAGCACACAGGAGATAAGAAAAAAGCTGGCCCTTTTGGGCAGACGGGGTGAAGGATCACAGCGCATGGTTGGATAGAAGCCCTTAGATAGTAAATTTGTCAGGACAGGCTATTTGCCTTCTCTTTGTGTGTAGAGCTTAGTGTACATTGACAGCACCATATAAATGTTAAACAGTGATTTTGGACTTAGTGGATCCGTGGGAGTATTTTAAATTTTATTTATTTTTTTTCCTAATGTTCTCACATCTTCACCCCCAAAAGGAAATGTATTACATTAAAAAGTAAGCCAGGGTTCGGGGTTAAGCTGTCCAAATAGTAGAAATAACAGTTAAAAAAATTCAGGATATTCTGAGATTTTCCTCAGTAATTAGACACAAAAGGACGGTGTAGCAGCTTTATTATCTGTTCTATGTAGTGAATTTCATTCTGTAACTCTCTACACAGTGGGATTCTGGCAGAAGTGTCTGAATTGGTTCATGTTAATATTATGTTTATGCAATGAAAATTCTTTCATTAAGTATATTGAGAAAATTACTTCCGACGGAACAGGCAACCCCATGCTAAGCAGGAAATGATTTTTAATAAATAAGAATTCATCTACTGTAGTAGTTCCCAGGATTTCTTTTTATAGGTGCTTGTACTAGGCACCAGGGGCTCTCCTCACTTTACAATCTGGATTATACCTTCCAGTATACACATTTATCTGAATGTCAGATGAAGATACAGTTGAAGCCATGATGCAGGAGCCAGATGTCAAACAGGAATTAAATCTCAAAGGAGAAAGGAGAAAGCATGTGTGTTTAAATTCAGCAATCCGAGGCTCATGAGTCTTTTAAGATGACATTTGATTTTAGGAGCTGCTGTGTATTGATGGAATATCAGAGAGGATGTGCAAGACTCTGGAGTGGGTATGCAATGGACAGCAAAAGGCTATTGTATGGGCTTCATCCTTTCCAAGTGAGAAAGGGCATAGTATATATTAAAAAAAACCAAACCCAACAATAATACCTGTGATTTGCATATTATCATGAATGAGTGTTGAAAATCTGATTCAGGGTGAAACGAATCATCTCTTAGATATATTGTTGCAAGGACTGGTCCTTTTTTTTTTTAAAAGGAGCTTCTGCAGAGTGCACTTTGTTTCAGATAAATTAGGAATTTCAAGGCCCCAGGAAAATTTTTCATCTAAAAGGGAAGTTGTTTAGAGACAAAACATGCAGTGCTGCAAATGGGAACTTGTTATTAAAAATGAGATTTCATAGTGAAAAGAAGAGCAGATCCACTATCATTTTATTGAGGCAAGGTAAACACAGAGGGGCTTTTTCTCCCTTCTGTTTTCCACAAGAAAAATGTAATAAGTATTCAAATTCCCATTATAAGGTTGTCAGAGCAAAATTAGTACATGATGTGCTCTGAGACACGGATTGTTCAGAACTTACCGACGCGTGAAAATCAGAATTAGGCAAAATGCTAGAATTGGGAGGTAGACTGAGGGAGACTCATTTGCAGTTACTGAGGTGTCAATAACGATGTCAGTATTGTTTATCCAAGTTTTCCCCTGAATTTACTTAAGGTCTAAAGTAAATTAAAAGTGCATTCATGCTAAACATTTTTTTTTACATCTTCATTTTAAAGGGTTATTTACTTATAGTATAAGATATTTCACTTTCCAAATTACAGCCTATAGTAAAAGATAATACACTGCATGTGTGTGTTAAATAGCATACCATTTTCAAGATAATGGTTAGAAGCTTACAAATATATGATTATGGGGCATAATTTCACCTTAGTATGACAACATGAACTGCCATTAAGTGAAATAGTATACAACTGCTTTTTGTAAACAAGATTAGAATTTCCTGTAATATGGTCTAAAAAAAGACTTTGTTACTGTTTTTGAGGAGGAATGTATTAATTATTATTGAGACTGTGGTAATACCTACAGTATGATTGGCACTGTATAAACACAAAGACAAAGTCCATATTCCTTTTCCAGTATTATGGAGGTGAAATACATTTTTGCACAGTGAAAATGCATGTTTAGGGTCCATTTCCACAAATGAAGACGAAACATACGTTCAAGGGAAGCAATCACGGAACAGCCATGGCAATCAAGAACAACACTGCACTGTGACAGAGATAGTACAGAATGAAAGAAAGGGTAGGAAAAATAATGGAAACCACAGTGAAAGAATTGATTCCACTCTTGTTGATGAAGGAAACTCACTAGCAGGTTCCTCACAAAGAAAAAAAATCACATTCTTTTGGGCTGATAGCTAAAGACCTGGACTTTTTACTTTTGGTGAAGGAAATCATCAAATGTTCACAGATTGGAATTGCAGGAGGTTAGAGAAGAAAACTGACCTGGGAGATAGGGTGATTGTGAAGATCAGAAGGCTAATTAATGAAGGAGGCTTAAAAGTTGTGTGTGCGTATGTATTTGTGTGTGTTCTGTGTTGAGAGAGGGTTTCTTGAAGAAAAGCGAGGGGAAAGAGAGCAATTTGAAGTTGACTTCAGGAAGGGAAGCAGGAAACATTCTTGTCTGGGGGTGAGGGAATGAGGCAACATCTGAGAAGGAATGTGAGGGTAGCGATTATTTATAGGGCTGGTTGAAATTTTTGATGGAAAATTGAGTTTTTGTCGGAAAATTGAGTTTTTGACTAACCTAACATTTTGTGGGAAGTGTCTGTTTTCCATGGAAATTTTTGACTCTTTAGCCCCAAAAAACCCACGTTTTCATTTGGGGCTAAATACTTTTGGTGGGTTTTTTTTGACAAAAATTCATATTTTCCTTGGGAAGAAACCCATGTTACAATTGGCTCTAGTTATTGTAGAAAACATAAAATCATCACTGAAAAGTTTGCAGATGACACAAAAATTGGAGGGAGTGGTAACTAATGCAAAGGACAGGTCACTGATACAGGGTGATCTGGCAAGCTGTGGGCAAGCAAACCACATGCATTTTAATATGACTAACTTTAAATGTATACATCTAGAAACAAAAGACCATAGGTCATATTATACAGTGGGGGACTCTATCCTGGGAAGCTGATCATGTGCTCACAGTGCGACTTTGTGGCCAAATGGACTAATACAATCCTTGGATACATAAACGGGAATCTCAAGGTAGGAGCAGAAAGGTTATTTGTATTTGGCATTGGTGCGACTGCTGCTGAAATTGTGTGTTCAGTTCTTATGTCCATAATTCAAGAAGGATGTTAATAAACTGGAGCGTGTTCGCAGAAGAGCCACGAGAATGATTAAAGGATTAGAAAATTAGCTCAATTTATTTAGCTTAACAAAGAGAAGGTTATGGGGTAACTTGATTACTGCTGATAAGTAATTACATGATAAATATTTAATAATGGCTTCTTCAATCTAGCAGAGAAAGATACAACAGGATCCAATGGCTAAAAGTTGAAGCTGGTCAAATTCAGACTGGAAATAAGGTGTACATTTTTAACAGTGAGAGTAATTAACCATTGGAACAATTTACCAAGGTGAGGAATTCTCCATCACTGACAATTTTTAAATAAAGCTTGGATGTTTTTTTCTAAAAAAGTATGCTCTACGAATTATTTTGGGGAAGTTCTATACAGCAGGTCAGACTAGAGCAGTGGTTGGCAACCTTTCAGAAGTGGTGTGCCGAGTCTTTATTTATTCACTCTAATTTAAGGTTTCACGTGCCAGTAATACATTTTAACATTTTTAGAAGGTCTCTTTCTATAAGTCTATAATATATAACTAAACTATTGTTGTGTGTAAAGTAAATAAGGTTTTTAAAATGTTTAAGAAGCTTCATTTAAAATTAAATTAAAATGCAGAGCCCCCTGGACTGGTGGCCAGGACCCAGGCAGTGTGAGTGCCACTGAAAATTAGCTCGCATGCCGCCTTCAGCACACGTGCCATAGGTTGCCTACCCCTGGGCTAGAGGATCACATTGGTCCCTTCCTTCTTGGAATCTATGAATTTATAAATTTGCTGGTGGACCTCTTAGTAAGCAGGGCCCACACCAGAGGCACCTCACACAGGATTGTATAGCGACTACAAATGTTGTTAAGTGGTCAAGAATATCTCCAGAAGGGGATAGAAAGAGGGTTTGAGAAAATCACAAAAGAATTAGAAAAATGTCTGTTGGAACAAATGGGGAGATAGAAGGGGGTAAAGGGTGATATAAAGAGAACTCTAAAGAGAGATTCCCTTGAAGAATTAGTATTGTTCCTGCAGAGAAAGCAGTAAGGGATGGCTAAGAATACTCTGAAAAAGGTGACAGCTGCTTCAAAAGTAGGAAAAAGGAGAGCATGGACAGCCTTTGTGCTTGGATTATTCAGAGAGCTTTGTAAAAATCAAAGGGATTTCAGATGCTACACCACATACCTAATAGTCTTTGAAAGTGCATTTTGTTGTTACTATGTTTTCTGACTTACATCACCTTATTTGCCACAATAGCCTCACTTTCCAACAATATTAGACAATGTGATGAAAATATTTTATGCATGGTGTTCTTAAATCAGCATACGTGAAAATAATATACTTTCCTCAGAGAGCTTCCTGAATTTTTAATTAGAATCTGTAAATTTTTAATTCTTTAGGGATGTTAAAACAACTGTTAGCACAGTGAATATAATGGCACTATAGTATATTTCAAATCACCCATTTCCCATCTTTAAGTTGATCAGCTTCAACCCAAATGTACCAAAGAGATAAGAGTCACTCATGTAGTGAGTATTCTGTAAAAAGCCTATTGACCTTTATATACACAGACAATGGGCTGAAGGACAGCTAATAAAAGGCAATCTATCATGTTGGGTAAGGTGTCCAGTGAGCAACAGCAGGTATTAATGCTGGGTTTGGTTTTACTTAACATCTTTATTAATAATCTGGGAGAAAACAGCACATTAGTGTCTGATAATACATTGTGAGGACTTAGAAATACTGGACAAGAAATAATAAAAAAGAATGTAGAGATTGGCATCTGTGAGGGCAGAGTGGAAAATATAAACAAATGTTCATTGAATATCTTTGCAAATACTGTGCTGACAGCTGACTGAATTGTTTCTTTTTTTTTAATAAGTGAGTTTTCTCCTTTTACTGCTGGTATATTTTTAAAAAAGCCTCATTCAATTTTTAACTTGACTACGATGGAAGGCAGTTGCATACACTCTTTAAAAAATTAGGATTCCTTTCTCTCTAGCATTTATATAATTGTCTCTCATTTGTTTTATGAGCAGTAGCAAAAGAGCTCTCTAATGACAAATACAAGGGGTCTTAGATAGCGTAAAATCCTGGACCATTGAAGTTAATGGGAGTTTTACCTGTGACTTCAATGGAGCAAGCATCTCACCCACAGTGTGTGCAACTTGCATAGACATTTATACTGACCAGAGCAGGGTATAAGACTGATGTCATCATGATAGTGCCTGATACCAGCAATACAACTGACAGTCAATAGATATGTGAAACTGATGATGTAGGAAGTGCTATCAAATGCATAAAATAAACTAAAAGTTAAAAAACCCTAGCCTCTTCCAGCTACAATAATCTTAGGTTCTGCTAATAATAAAAGTAGGTACAAACCCTTCAGGTAGACATGTGATGTTTAAATTGACTGCATCCCTTTAAAAGTTAAGTGCATTTATGCTTGTGAAAGCTTTGGGATACACATCCAAAGAGACTGATATTCTCAGTCCACAATACAAACAGATAGTTTAAGTGCAAGGCTCACTAATGTCCCTCCATCCTGACCTGTAGTTTATCATCCTCTAGGGGTGAGAGGGATGTGCAGTCTCCATTCCCATTCAATAGTTAGAAGTCCAGGCAGCTAAGAATGTCAATGGAGTATCAAATTAATGTCAAATATAATTGTGGTTTGTGCAATATCAAACTTGTCCACTAGAAATTGGACCAAGACCTCAAAACTCATTTTGCAAAATTCAGTATTCAGAAGGTTAAGTTGGGTAGGCAAGAGAATGACTGAGTGTATAGCAGTAGAGGGTGCCAAATTAATAACATCGTTAGTCCAAATCTTAACCCAAAGGTTCAGTGACTCTGAATCTAGAAATAGCCTCACATCTACAATAAAGGTCAGTAATTCCTGGTGCTGTAGGTGTTGCTGTGCTGAAAGGGACATGCCAGCCATGTCACATTTATGTCAAATCAGAAAGAATTGCCTCAGGAAAGTGCTTCCTTGGTGCAGAATGAATTTTGCTGGCCCATGTATTAAACTCCCATTGTGTGCAAGCCTTTGTGTCATAGTCTCAAATTTGACACTGGACACTGAGTGCTAGAGCATGAAGAGATGGCAAGCAAAGTTTGAAATATATCTTAAACTTTGTACCATGCCATAAACAGATGGATAGTCCTGAAACCTATACGCTCTCTCAGAGACCCACAGGACTCCCCTCCCCTAATCTTAGTTTGTTTCTTGACTATCTTTCCTTTCTCCGGGACACTTTTTTTTCTTTTTCTAATTATCTTCTTTGCTTCTTAATTAAGAAATGAAATGAAATAATTTTTTGCACCACTGAAACACCTCACTCTGTGTGTGCATGTATTATTATTATTTGTATTAATGTAGTGCCAATAGGCTCCAAATGAGACCACGGCCCTCTTGTACTAGGCACCATGGAAACAGATATTTTCCATTTGGGAGGAGGGATAGCTCAGTGGTTTGAGCATTCGCCTGCTAAACCCAGGGTTGTGAGTTCAATCCTTGGAGGGGCCACTTAGGGATCTGGGGCAAAATCAGTACTTGGTCCTGCTAGTGAAGGCAGGGGACTGGACTCAATGACCTTTCAGGGTCCCTTCCAGTTCTAGGAGATAGGATATCTCCATTAATTTAAAAGATAGCAAGACACATTCCCTACCCTAAAGAGCTTATAATCTAAATAGACAAGAGAAGTTGGGCAGAGAAACAGAAGCACAGAGAGGTGAGTAACTTGCCCAACATCACACAACAGGTCAGTGTCAGAGCTGGAAACAGAGTTCAAAACTGCTGGGTCTTGGTCCAGTGCTTTATCTATTAGATTGCTCTGCCTCTGTATCCTGGATTTAAACAAATGACTCTACTCTGACACGGTTTATGAATGAAGAACTTTACAGTGGTCTGGCATTGTTTCTGAAGACGTTGCAAGTGTCAGAGGATATGAAGAGCTAACTGAATAAAGCTAGTCCCGTCAATACCAGAGAGAGCCTGTCTAGAAGTAAGTCCAAGAGGAGGAGAGAGATATGAGAAATAAAGGAACTCAACTGCCAGCCACATAAAGATGGAGTTCAATTAATTGTTTCTGCCTCCTTTTCTTTACCTCTAACTTTATTTTATGTCTGTGTGGCAATATATATTCTGGAACTAACTATTGCAATGGTGGTAAATGGCTTGAATGAGGGGGTGACTTCAATGTAGGGGTATTATACTACATACATTGTAGCCAGATTGCACATTTTTACTGTTTTCATTCTCCCTAGTGAAGTAAGATAATTGAGATTTTCACATCAGAATAAGAGTTGTTTAAGAGCACAGACAAAAACATCACATGATCTACATTTTTAACCGGTTTAATTTGACCAATTAACACAACAGTGTTGCTGTTGAACAAAGATCCTTTTTTGCTAGGAGATGATCTTGCTATTTGTTTTTATCAGATAGTCAAGGTTATCATTGTGTCCCTTCTCTAATTTATAACTGGATCTCTAATTCCCATTATGAGCAATCCACAGCTAAATTAGACCATGATTTATGCAAAAAGTGAAAAGAAGTGATTGCATAACTCTCCAAGGAAGATAAGAATTTCTGTCATGAAGTGCCTCTTTCTAAATGTCCTCAGAATCTTCTCTCTTCACTACTTCATGATCATTAAAGTGCCATTTGGGGATGGGGGGGAATCAGTTGATAGCATGTACTTAGATGCTTAAATTCCCAAGAATTTAGGATGTAGTTTCTATTAAGGACAAATTAAGCTGAAAGTCATAGTCTAGGGGGCCTTAAGCAAAAAAAAGCCTTTAAGCAACTAATGACTTGCTCAAGTTCTGCCTATGTGGTGCACATACAGGAACTTGGGTAACCATTTATAGTAACTGCAGTAAATGAACCCAGTTAGAATAAATATTTATCAACTGTTAGCTCAACTGGTAATTAGCTTGAGATGAGAATGCTGAAAGTGGAGGTGTACATAGCACAACAGAGCAAGTACCTTGAGATAATTTGCAGCTTAGAATTATTGAGCTTCTCAGCTTTATAGTCTCTAGGGAGCTGTAGGATTGTTTTTGTTTGTTATCCAATAATTAAGAAAAAAAGTTGAGACAGGAAACAAAACATGAATCATCTACCCAATGGAAAAGTTAGGCCATGCACTGACCAGAAGAAGGCTTAACAGGTTACTGTAGGACATGGATCGGCAACCTTTAGCAGAGGCCCATCTAGTAAAGGGCGCCTACATATATTTTCAATTGTGACATAAAATGACCAAAACATATTTGTTTGTTTTGGGGTAAAACTTCACCTACTGACTCAGATCCTTCTTGCCCACTTTTAGTCCCCTGCCCCCCCTTTTTTTAAAGCTATAAATCCTTTTAAAATAGAAACTCAAAATGGAACCATTCATAGATCCTTAAATATAGCAGTGAAGTGCAATGCTGTAATAAGAACCTGTCAAACTTGAAAATGAATTACACTGAGAGACCAAAAGAGTATAAAAGCCTGTCCATTCCTGACTGTTTCAGTTATCCTATTTTTAGATTTAAGTGCTCTCTGTTCTTCAACTAATTGAACAACAAAGAAAGACTGACTAAAATCAGGGCATACAAGATCTCTGGTTCAATGGTTTTAATATCAAACTGAGTTTATGACAAAAGTAGTTGAAAAGTATGCTAAAATAATCTCATTCTTATATCTCACTACAACATTGTAGCAATCCTGAAGTTATGTAGTAACCAATTTCACCATACAAGATATACATATACATACTCACACTAACTACAATATCTGAATTTTTCTCAAATATTAATCAGTTTATTTTCTTAACATCCCAATGACATGAGGGTGCAGTATTATCCCTATTTTACAAATGGGGAATTGAGGCACAGAAAGATTAAGGTCAAAATTATCCATCGGTGTTGGGTGCCTACATTGAAAAGCTTAGGACGTGTATAATGGTATAAGTCTTTATATGTTCAAAGTACAGCTCCCATTGAGTTCAGGTACAGCTGTGAGCACTTCTGCAAACCAGACCCCAGGAACTCAAGATAGGCACTCAGAAAACGAGGAACACATGAGTGACCAGCTCTGCACAGTTTGGGTTAAATGACTTGTCTAGAATCACATAAGAGACAGAGGTGGAATCCATTTCTCCAGGGCAGCATTCAACTGCCTTAATGATAACTGAACTCTTTTGACTGATTTAAATATATATATATATATAAATATATATATTTAGCCTGAGGCAGACACCCAATATGGACACTTTCAATTCAAACAATTAAACTTTGGTAAGGTTATTATAAGCAATTAGAAACAGGTTCTTATAATGGAAAGTGTTGGGCAACTTTAATGACAGGCAATACCAGCCTTGCCTATAATAAACTTGGAAACTTGTATTCCAGCAGCAACTTTGTCACTTTCCAGTAATTGGTGGAGAGATTTTGAACTGGTAACTGGTAACAGCAGTTTACAGATCTCAATAACTAAACAGGTTTAGTCAAGACCAGAATGGAAGCCCTCCAGTGAATATTTCAATGATGCAGGAAGTACAGATGTTAATTCAATATGAAGTCCTTTTCGTTATGGGTCAAAGGCTCTTCTGTGGTGTTGGGAGTACAGCTGGCGGTGTCATCATTCAGATGAAATGTAAAACAAAGATCCCAGTCATTTGCAGTTATTAATGGTGTCATGGCACTCAGTGTAGGGATAGGTGTTAACTTTTGTGTTCTGGCCAAATTGCATCCTAGATAATTACATTCTAACTATCCAAAATTCCCCCCACAGCTTTAACTGAATAAGGTATTCTTCACTTCCTGTCTAAAACTGTTTTGTGTGGCCCTGGCAGGAAGGTAAACAATTGTTGTATTCCACGTGAAAAGTGGCTGCATTGCAGTGGTAGGTGAAGTGATTGCTAGATATCTATCTACCTCAAAGGAATGTTTAATTAATATGTGCAGATCCTTAGATATTTACAATGGGCAGAAATCAGCATTGGATCTGGGGCAGGTGAATATAGCCAGTAAAACAGTGACCTCAGATAGCAGGGGTTAGAGGAAACATGCAAGGGTTGTGGTGCTGATAGTGATTTACTGTGACTCTTGGGTTTCTTTCACAAATCCACTGGACCTTCATCCTAAGGGCAATGTTTTGATGGTGACAAATAGAAAAGGAGTGATTCCTCAAAACTATCAGAAAAATAAAATCGCCCAAAAGCAAATCCATCTATACAAAGGACATTGGTGAAGTCTCCATTATAACGTAGACTCAAAAGAAAAGGAAACTCAGACAAAAATAAAACAAAACAAATTTCACCTGTAAAAACACTGTCTTCCTCAAGTTAGCTGTTTGTTGAACAAAAATTGCTCCCTCCCTCCCCCCACCCCCAGTCTTCTGTAAATAAAGGGAGCTGAATGAGGAAGTAATAATAGAGTCTTAATAGCATTTTTCGCACTGTTAGAGTGCTTTTGGATGATTTTATTTTAACTATAATTAATGGCCATCTAATGAAAATAATGAGCGAGAGTGAAAATCCAATATGAATTTAAAATGAGAAGAATACTTTGGATGCAAGAGAGAGAGAACAAAAACAGATGAACAAAGTCTTATGAAGCTTTTTAACACCTATGATTCCCCAAGCATATCGGTTTAAACATCAGCTATAGTCACTACCGCAAGAATAAATCTAGAGGAGAAAGGTAGGTGACCTTAAAAAAGTGATGAAAGAGAGATTATAGTACACAGAGAAATGGTTTACTAAAATTTCTGAAGTAGTAAATCATTATAAAACTTCATTGGTTTACAGAAGCCTGCACAAAAGGTATTTTAAAGCATTTATAAATAACATTTGCCCAGAGTCTGATCTCTGACTTCAATGGAGTTACTCGAGATTTATATCAGGGTAACTGACAGCAGATTCCAGTCAATTATATTGTATTTTTCAAGGTTTATTGTATGCTTGAAAAGTTTGATCAAAACATCTGTTTTTCTGCTTCTGTAGCTTTACAAACTAGAACCAAGCTAGTTTTCACTAGAAATGGGCTCCAAACTGGATCGTCAATCTGAACAGTCATCCCACTCCCCTGAATTTCAGCAGGGTCTAGACCAGAATCTGATGCTAGAGTTTGAGTGTGGGTTTGATTACAAATGCCTTGTTTTCTGCATCTGGCTGAGGTCTGAAATCCCGTGAGGATAGCTGATCTTGCATGACTTCTGCACTGGGGAGCCAAAACCTTGCAAGAAGAGGTCATGAGAGACCAGAACTTCTGTTTCAGAACTTGAATCAAGTCCCAGCTTTGATTTGTCTCAAACGCAAACACAAAACTTCTTTTTTAAGCCTCCCCTGGATCAAAACACTGCCTCCTTGGTCCAGAGTCCATTCCTTTTTCTAGAAATGTTTACAAAGTTATTATGAACTTAAAAAGACAAAAGCAGATTAATAGCTGGAGCACAAATAATGAAGGACAGTATATAGTGCCAATCCTAAACACTATTTTAAACTATTCTCAGACAATTAATGGAAACATTTATGGTGGATACTCCTGTTAGTGCTTACATGACACCGATTACCATAGCATTTAAGCACCTCCCAAATATTTAAAACTAGAAACAAGAAAAACATTAACTTTTGTGTTCTGGCCAAATTCCATCCTAGATAATTACATTCTAATGATCCAAAATACTTTCATTAATTATTTTTTATTTTGAATGGGTTAAGACTTTATTGAGGGAAACCTACATCAGCTCAAGGATATTCAAAGCTCTTCTAGGTGATATCAAAAGGATTATTCATTTTAGTATCTACCCACCAGGGGAAGTAAGGGGTTTACAAGCTGGGTCTCAGGTAGTTAATCACTTTATATAAAGGAGTTAACTGAAAGAATAATTGAACATATTCACCAAAACAAGAGTATTTTTTCCTTCCTCTCGCTCTCTCTTTTTTTTAAATGTAAAGGTAACTTGTACAAGTCCTCCAAAAGAGTCCTCCATAGCATGGGGAAAACAGGCTCCTTCCCCACAAAATTAACATGTTTCCCAACACATGGGTCCTTCATTTGATGGTCTTACTCCTCTCCACTTCAAAGAGACTCTATTATTATTGTTTTAGGAGTTCTGTACAGAAGGTCAGAAATGAGATCCTCTGTAACTGATTTTGTCCCTAGATATAAACAGTAGAGATAGGTGCACTCTGACTAACATAAGAACTATTCTGTACGTTTGACTGAAAGCTAAATAGAACACAAACCAAACCTTTCTAAGACTTGAAAAAGTTCAGTCAGCTCTTTTTATCTTGAATGCCTCTTCATGTCCCCTTCTACTCATGGTCAAAACTAAGAAGCATAAATAAGATGAAAAAGGCTATTTTCACTATAATATTTCCAATCCAGCGAGAACCAGCATGCATCAGAAATCTAACATGAAATCCTGTTCTCATGAGATTTTTAGACCAGAGTTAGGCTATGTATAAAAAAGCATCAGATAAGTGTCTATAATAACCCTCAGAACCTTCTTCAGTTCACCCATCACTTATAGGCAGACCAATACCACGTATGCTAACAAGTACACATTTTATTTTCCTGAAACTAGCCTTACTTATACATTGTTGTTTTTGTTTTTATTATTTTGAGTACACTTCATCTAGCTTATTGTTAACATACTTCCTGATTTCTTGTAACTGAATCCACTATGTTTATGATAGCATTGGCCCACTTCTGCATGCTGTTGCACCAATGTAAATCAGAAATAACTCTACTAAATCAACAGAGGGCAGAATTTGGCCCTATTTGTTTAATATCAAATATACCATCAAAGTCTTTACTATATTGCAGGGACAAAGGGATCAGATCAGCCATTGTGTTTAGGAATTTCAAATAATTAACTATAGACCTCTGTCTACATCCTACAGAACTATAGTCTACATCTTGGTTTTGTGCTATTATTAAAAAAATAATGAAACTGAGTTGAATCAAAGGCATTTCTGTTAGCTCTGGACTGTCTCTTGTCACCAGCAGACATCAGCTGGCAGGACACAAAGAAGTGTTCGATTAAAATGGTCTGAATAACCACAGAAGCTTAATAACAGTAAATAGTCAGCTTTTACAGATCCAGGCTAAACAAAAGTCTCTATCATTTTGATCACTACAGAAGTTCATCGAAGAATGGCAGACAGCTATCATTATCAGTAGTGCTTGATATGGTTAATATCAGCCTTATAACTTACCTATATCTACACACCCACATTATCAAAATATACCATTACAGAACCACATCTATAAACTAATGGGTAAAATAGTTGATGTCATACATTGCCTTATCTTTCCAAAAGGAATTAAAATCATATGAAATATTGTCCTTTTTCTTTTTCAGAACAAAACAAACAACATGAAACTAAATTGCCATTTGTAAAGATCAAACAAGATAACTTTCACCTTTCACAGCTGACCAAAATAGATGCACTGTATGACTTTCATCAGTATTATATAAATGCACAAAAAGACCTTGCTTTTATCCTTCAGAGTAATGCCATACAAGTCAGTTTAAGTGGTCCATTCATGTAACGTTACAAGAAAGAAGATACGAAGATACAGTGTATTCTTAAAGTCCATGTCCAGCCTGGCAAAACTGCTCTAATGTTTAGTAGTATTTTTTTGTGTAACGCAATTGAAGTTGGCATCTGACCTGCAGCTACTTTAACTGTGTTTAAAGTACAGAGTTGGACAGAATTTACTTAATCAAAGAGAGCCTGTTAAACAGATGTGCCCTTAAGTAACAAAATGATTTACTATGCACTTTAATCTTGTTGTATAACTGTATTGTTGTTCTGTGCAATGTTTTTCAAAGCACCCTTGGACAGGACCCCATAGACAACAAGCTGTCAAGCTTAGCTTGGGTCCCTTGTAAAACTATCTTAAACCAATGTGATGTTCTCATGTCATCACTACAGGAATGACAGCCTACAGACTTTTCATCTCCTGAACCACAAGATGTGTAGCATCATAAATGCAGCATGTCTAAAATGAAGAACAAGGAATAAACAAAAACGGAAACAATTTTTAGCCTTTTCTGCATCATTGTTTAAACCACCAGAGCATTGATCCCAAAGTTAATAACAATGTCCATCCGCTATAGGGAAGATAATTTCACTACTGTCAAACTAATCAGCTTGTCTAGTAACTACTATACATGCACTCTTGTACATACATAGCGTGTGTGTGCCTCTTGTCACTTGCTGTACTTTCCATATGAAACCACAGTAATAAATGTAACTGCATTAATACTTAGTTTACTGAAGAGACTTCTGACCTCTTATTCTCTCTTACTGCTTTGTCTCCTTTCTTCCAAGTGATGGTTGGTTTTGGAGAGGCTTGTGGTTTGCACTCAATGACAACTTCTTGGCCTCTGGTAATAATTATAGTTTTCTTCATCTGATTTAGTGCAAAAGTGGGAGCTGAGGCTGTTAAAAAGAAATATGTTAGTTCTATAGAGAACAATCAGAGCCTTCCATTTCAATGAATTCTAACAGATGGTTCATCATCCATTTTCACTTTTTTGTTAGGAATCTATTATAATACAGATCATATGGCATGTATACAAAAAATGCCATTAAACCAGCATTCAATTCCAATGGCAAGACTAGAATTTAATCAACCTATCAGTTAATAAGAAGTCGTTCATATCAATGTACTAAAATTAGATTACTTGTGCAATCTAGCAGCTTTAGAGAAAGTCTGGAGAAATCAACAATAAAATTAAATACCTTTATTACAGTCATTAGCTAAAACTATTAGTATATTTTAAATTCCACAAATCCACCCAAAGCTGTTAAATACTGTTAGCTGTTACAAAGAGTTTGTTGATGGGTTTTTTATATGTTTTGCCTTTTTTTCCTTCCTGAAAGCCAGCTGTGTAAAATTGAGAATATGTTTCTAGTTTTCTGGAAGGATTTCATTGTTTTAAAATAATTTATTTTAAGATGTTTACAATTTTGGCTGCATTTTTTTTTTCAAATTCAGAGATATTTTTAAAATGAATAGCCCAATTGAGTGCCCTTTTTATGTGTTGAGTAGTACCCTACTCCTTGAACAGTTCCATTGATTTAAATGGGTCTATCTGAAGGGTAAGGTACTAAACAATGCAAGTAAGGGTATTACAGTTTGACTCTAATTTATGGTAATTTTACAATGTGAAGGTTCAGCCATCCCTTTGTAATTCCATGGGTCTGTGTACCTGTTAATCTAGCCTTGCAAAAAATTCACTCACCAGCAAAAGTGATAGCTCATGTGTCCCCCCCCTCCTAACCCTCCCCACCCATTTCTCAACAATGTATGAGTTTCAAAGCCTTATTTTGGACAATTTTAATGATAACATTATTAAAAATGGACAATTCCATTTGTTTTGTTTGCTTTATAAAAAAAATCCAGAAAGGAAATGCAACTACTAGGTTAATCCATTATTATGGCTGCACAGAAAGTCATGATATGAAAAGTTTAAGGTTACTACAGTAGGATTATACTGGACATGTTGCATTCACTATATAACAACAAACACAGAGATATATTAGAGTACATGTTAAACAATGAAAATGCACACTGAAAATGCCATAGCATGGGAACATTGCAATGAACAGGGACCCTGCAGCTGACTGAACCTCAACTAAAACTCTTGGGGCAGGGCATTCTGAGAAGAGGGGCCCTGGCTATGGAATGGAATTTGTGGGTATGAAGAAACATTTGAGGAACTAGCTGTGAAAATATGACCTTGGGTCAGCAGTTAGGTATCTGCCCTCGGTAATCAAAGGTGTCTCAGAATCCTGCACAATTCCTCACTCCACTCAAATATTTACTTTAAATTGGGACTGACCCCATACCAAACTCTTTTTCTAAGTTATTTTCCATCACATAGTTCTGTACTCTCTGATACCAACAGGGCCTTGAAGCAGAATTGTTGGATTAGCTCGAGAGAGCATTTATGACCCATCTGGAGTCGGAAATAGTGTGAACAGCTTGCGTCAGCCTATTCTTATGAGGTGCCCAATCCTAAAATCCCTTATTCACATGAACAATCCTATTCCACTGTTTCCTGTGGGACTACTTACATGAGCAAGAGTTTACAAGAACAATCTCTCAACTTTCCAGCCCAGTTTTTCTGATTCACAAGGTTTGGTTAATGCAGAGAAGGCCAATGGCCCCCAGATACTGAAAATAGGCACTGCATAGGTGGACTCATGTGTCCTCATTTTTTTTTATGGGATCAGGAAACAGGGGAACTTTGTGTGCTTATTTAAACTGAACCCTTTGAAATTCTCCCATCACTATTATCATTGAGTCCATTATGCTACTGTGCTTTAACCAATGCCATAAGCATAGGAAAGACAGATTTGCCAAGGCTCACATTGGAGTTTCTTGGTTTATTTTTTCCTTTCTAAATCTTGTAAATATGAAATATCACCAACCAACATTTCCCAACAGAGACCAGATAAGGTATAAGGCCTTGATTCTGGGAGACACATAAGCATATGCCTAACTTTAAGCATGAGAATAGTCTTGGTGATTTCAGTGGCAATACTGATATGCTTAAAATAAAGCGCATGATTCAGTACCTTCCTGAATGGGGGTTTTATTCTCAAACAATGAGATGCAATGAAAGATAAACAGATTTTAATTTTAGTTTTGTCCATGGGATATGTGATATTATTATTATTATTTATTTATTTTAGTAACTTCAGGTTTTTTTCAATTCTTGATGTAAAAGGGTTTTTGTTCTTGGGCTTGTTTTCACAGATTAGAGGGGGTGAAAATGTATGTGTGTGTCGGGGGATTTGGTTATGCATTTGAACATACAGTTAGTATTTCCCCACTGCACATTGTCCCATACAGAAAATTTGGTGTTAGGTGAGAAGAAATCACTAAGAATAACTGAAGGAGGAGTTTCAAAAATATATCATTCTGGTAGCAAAAGTACTTGTGAACCCCTAGGCAACCAAGGACACACTCACACATGAATAAAAGAAAGAGGAAAAGAGGAACCCAGCCAAATTAATTATACTGCTTTTATCCAATTCTGCTAAGGTTGGAGATGTAGGATCTCTTTCTTTATCATGACAGACCATGGAGCCATGTAATTATCAAAAAGAAAGATGAGAGCAATCCTGTTCTGTTCAGACATTACTCACCTAAAATCTTCAGCTCAGCACTGGCATAAATGGTTCCGTATTTATTTTCTGCTAAGCATTGGTACATTCCAGCATCTGAGAGATTCACACTGTGGATCATCAGTACACCATTAACCATCTCAACCCTGCTCTGTAATGGAATGAAAAAAATAATTCTACAAAAGCAAACAAATGAAGTGGATTTGCTGGGTTCTTAGTTTTAGGCAAGGGAACAATAAAGTAAAATAAAATGATAAAATAAATCAATATGGTTAAAATATAATTTAGCAATTTACTAGAGTGAATATTTTGGATTACTTCCTTTTGTTCTTCAGTTAATGAGAAACATAAAATATTTTGGGCCCTGAAAAGACCACAAAATGAATTTTCCTCTGGGTTATTTTATTTAACTGTAAATGCAACATCCCTGAGCATTGTTTTTTCCCATGATCCACTACACCAACTTGCTTTTTAAAAATGGTTCAGCAAAGAGTACTCTGCCAACCTGCAGCAATGAGTTACCTTCCTAGCTAAGGAACCAGGGTTCAGATGTAGTTTAGGTCACAAGGGAAATGTGTTTGCTGGTCTCAAAGGAGTCCATAGTGAATGTTTGTTTACATACCAAACCCACCATATAATCTAACACGTTACTAGCCCAAATCTGCAATACTTAGTTATGCACATGAGTAGTTTCATTGGCAGGAATGGCACTATTTTCATACAAGACTACTCATGTGAGTAAGGGTAACAGGATCAAGTTGCCTTTGTATTAATTGCAGCATCTCATCTGAAGGCCTATTAATAGAAAATAATTGCTGAAGGTCAGAAGCAAGGTGCACTGACAGCTGTGTAGGGAAATTTGCACTGCATGTGGCTGTATGATGAATAATTGGAGCTGGTGCAATACATTCTTCAGTTTCATTACTAAAGACTATTAGTGTGAGTTAAAATATATTAATAAAATAGCATTTGAAAATGTATATGGGATTAATCAATACCCCTCTCTTTTTTGAGATCCAAGTTTCAAGTTGAAATGCAATTTGCAAAGTCTGTATTGGCTGTTTGGAAAATCTCAAGACCACAAAAGCACAGAAATTAAAGTTGGGGGGGGGGGAGAAAGGCAGATATGGAAAAGCTAAGGCATATAAACTTGTTTGCAGTGCCTCAGGATGACAAAAATAAACTGCCTTATATGTTTGCTCTCTCATTGTTTTCATAATTGGTCGATTTTCACAGATAGATGAAGCATTCACTGAAAAGAAAGGCATAGCACATCTTTTATATTCATAAATCCATTCTATGAATTCATTAACAAATGGAGACATTTTCTACCAGAATTGAACAATTTTGTTTTAATCTGGCAATGCATGAAGAGAGTCTACAAACACTTTTTTTTTACTGCTCTCAGTATTTGGAGGCTAGAAAGGAATAGAAACATGCTGCATAACAATAAAACAACGTGAGATGAGGTGATGACTCAGTTGAAAGAAATAAAAAACAAAATCCAGACCATGCCAATGTTGGCCGTTTGCATAGAGAAACACTCTAAAATAGACCTTATTTTAAAACTTGTAAGATCAGTGCAGTAAGAACCTGGAATTCCCAGATGGAACGGGCCAATGATATTGGTAGGAGAGGTGGGGACTTTGCTTTTCACAGAAGAGTTATTAAACCATCAGATATTTACAGATGCAAAAATCAGACATGGCTATTTAGAAAAAGCCACACTTTGTATTAGTGCATTAATGCTGAGGAACATGAGATCTATAATAAGAATATACCATGTCATATTTAACACACATGTAGCTGGTGATGTTTAAGGGAGTCTGAGTTTATGGACTCTACCCTGGTGTAACTTACACATTAAGGAGCAGGTCCACTTTTTTGCTCAGCCATACAAGGGCCATTTACAATATGACCCTATACACAAATACTCAGAAAGATATAATAAACAACTCAACCATAAACACCATAATCAAAAGCAGAAACAAACAAAAGTTGCCCAGTCTTGCTCAGAAGGATATCACTAGTTTACTGATAGTAAGGGAGAGAATATTTCAGTCATGGATTCTGAATAAAAAAGGCCCTGCCTGCTATCCTGTTTGTATTACAGCTAGAGAGTGAGAATTTCCAGCTCACCTGCTATCACATACTTTGACATAGTTCAACAGACAGACCCCCAGGAAAACTGGTGCTACATTATCCAAGGCTTTAAATATTAATAGAAAAAGATAAATCTCCTTTCTG
This sequence comes from Chrysemys picta bellii, assembly GCF_011386835.1. Lineage (NCBI taxonomy): Eukaryota > Metazoa > Chordata > Testudines > Emydidae > Chrysemys > Chrysemys picta. Next base: position 323,688,511 of record NC_088791.1, read on the forward strand.
AAGCATTTCCTCTTCAGCACTTTTTTCCCAGCTCACTTTCTCTGAATTAAAGAGGAAACTACAATCTACTGGTGGCTTATTGAGCACTATACCTGTGCCCAAAGAGGGACTCCATTCTTCAGCCAATGATAGGTGGGTCGTGGCTTTCCAGTGGCTTTGCATTCCCATCGGAGCTGCTCTCCACTGTCTAACTGAGTATTGTTAAGCTTCTCCACCCAATGTGGGTACGCTGTAAAAGAGAGATAACATGCTAAATACAAACACAAGAGGCTGACATGACTTCAGTTGATGTTCTAAAGACCTAATCAATTAAAAATACAGATCGTAAACCAATGTGCAGTTCATCTTAGTATCAGTGACTGTATTAAATCACATGCAGATTAAACTCATTTAAAAAATACACACTGAGGGGCAAAGAAGAAAAGTGACAGAACCAAATAAAATTTGAGTAAAGGATCCTACAGGATTATGAGCTGAGTGTCACTCTATCTGGGACTAGAGAGCCCTTATGTTTTAATAACATATAATAGACTAATATAGTACAACATAGTTAATGCAGCAATTATTAATATTACACACATTTATTTTTGATGACCATCATCATAGTATCTGGGAACATTGCAGGGCTTAAGTTCAGACTTTTAAGATCTCAGTAGGGAATCTGAACACCATTGTCTCCCTGGTGCTTGTTACTCTGCCAGTCCACCAGGAAATCAGGATTTAATCAACTGTGAAGGCCTGGGCAGTTGGTGAGGTGTTTCATCCAGTTCTTTCCAGAAGTGGTCACCCTTGTGCTCAATATGTAGGGAGTGAATGTCAGAGGTATGGGCTATCTACTCAGTGTCCATACTTGGCACATAACATTCTAGTGCACCTCATAAACATAAATCACATGGTGAGTCAGAGCTAGGAAGGCAGACCCTTAAGGTAGCATGGGACTAGAGCACTGAGGGGCATATATATATTAACTAGCATACTGAGTTTCACCTAGCAGTTAGTTGGCAACAAGTGGAATGAATGAAGCACGGGACTCTAATCCTGTAAATCAGATACCCATGGATAGAACCCTTCCATGTAAAGAGCTTCAGTGGGACTGCATGAGGGTGTAAGTGTCTGCCTATGCAGGTCAGGGTCCAGGTTTAATGTTGAATCAAGGTGACGTTCAGTGACAAGGAAAAAAACCAGATCAAATTAATCTATGAATCTAAAATATTTAAGAATAAAACATTTAAATCCTTTCTGCAAGGAACTTCAGAGACTAAGGAGGCAATAAGAACAGGAGTACTTGTGGCACCTTAGAGACTAACAAATTTATTAGAGCATAAGCTTTCGTGGACTACAGCCCACTTCTTCGGATGCATACAGAGCATAAGGAGGCAATGGCATTGACTTCAAGGAATACAGAAAAATATTTCTGGCTGGGCTGGATAATAATCCAGAGTTAGCGAAGCAAAGGATCTATTCGGGACAGCGGAGAATCAATAAACCACTTAAATAAGCAGAACCTATGGCGGACCGAATTTAAAAATAAATCTAACAATCTATCTAGTGTCTGACAGGTCACCAATCAAGAAGCTGAGAAAATGTGAGCTGGCATGATAGGTAACTAGGTGAGTGTTGAAACCCTAACTACTGCATTGTGCATTCGCTGCATGGAATGTAAATCAAGTCTACTGCAGTGTTGTAGTTGTGTTGGTGCCAGGATATGAGGGAGACAAGGTAGGTGAAGCAATATCTTTTATTGGACCAACTTCTGCTGGAGAAAAGGAACAAGCTTTTGAGCATCAAAAAGTTCTTCAGGTCTGGAGAAGGTAACCAGAGTGTCCAAGCTAAATACAAGATGGGACAGATTGTTAAGCATAAAGGGTTCACACATACTGTAGGAGACCACTTAAAATAAAGTGGACAGTTAAGGGTTAGCAGGCAGTACAGTGTGTGACAAATTGTTGTAAGGAGCCATAACACCAATGTCTCTGTTACATGCTTGGTTTTTAGTGTCCAGCAGAGTTATGAATTTAAGTTCCCATGGTCATCTTTTGAAGATGTGCAGGTTTCCTTTGAGGATGAGGACTGATAGCTCAGATATAGAGTGATCATTGTATGAAAAGTGTTCCCCCAAAGGTGATAAGGTATTTTGTGTTTTATCATTTCTCTGTGTGAGTTCATTTGAAAGCGTAGTGATTGTCTGGTTTAGCCACATAGTTGTTGGGGCATTTGATGCACTACATGAGGTACACCACACGTTATGATAGACATGTAGGACCTTGAAGGTGTTTTGGGGAGGTGTTGATCATCATAGTTGTGGAGATATGTATGCAGGTTTTACATCTGTTGTTCTGGCGGGGTCTAGTGACACTTTGAGTTGGTGTGTCCTGGTCTGTGAGGAGGATATATCCGATAATGAGCTTGGCGAGGTTGTGGGGTTGTTAGAAGGCCAGAAAAAGGGGGTTCAGAAAAGATTTCTTTCAGGATGTGGCCCCTATTAAGTATGGGATATAATTGTTTGTTGCCATTCCAAACAAAAACAAAAAAGTGGAACCAAGTACAACAACTCCACAATGAACAGAACACCACTTCTGGGAGAAACCACGACACCAGGGCCCACCGCATTGACACTACATGATACTCCAACATCATCAACCTGTCAAGACTATCTTAAACTTAAACTGAAGTATATGTACTCTCCAAGGGACTGAATTTCTGAATTTCTGCCCCATCTCAGAACCTTAGTAACCTACTAACATGTGGAGAATTAGAATTTTTCTGTTGACTTCACCTCAAATTCTTTCACAACAAAGAGGACACTACCCATAACTACCACATCCCTACTGGGATGAGGTTTACCTGGCCTTTTGAGGCCCCCTGATGGAGGCCCTGCAGTTCTACTTCACTCCGCCCCAGGAAGGAGCAGCAGAGGTGCGTCCTCCAGGACTGCCTAGATGGTCATTGCGGAAGCTGCCAATCAGAGCCCAGTAGGCTCAGATAAAAGAAGCTGCAGGGCCTGAGCAGGTCAGTTCCTGGCTGGGACCAGAGGAGAAAGGAAGGGTGCTCTGCTCAAGCCAGAGGAGCTCAATGTGCTGATATACTGGCCCTGGGAACGAGAGGACCTGGCAACTGTAACAATAAGGTAATAGGTGAACGGAAAGGGGTTATGTGGAAAAAGGCATAGGGAATAGGAGCAGCAAACTGGAGGCAGGGGTATGTAGCTGCTGTATATAGGGTCCCTGAATTGGGACCCAGAATAGTGGGTAGGCCTGGGTCCCCCCAACAGCCAGTGCTGGAGTAGTCTAAGCCCCAGAAAGGGGACACGGCTAGTTTAAAAACCCAAGAAAAGGAGCTAGATTTAAAGGGCTCAGAGATAAGGCTGAGGACCATGGTGAGGGCTGATCGGCAGTTCCATCTGGTCCTTTTACTAAATGCCTGAGAGAAGCTAGACTCAAACAGCCTAGAGATGGGGCTGAAGACCCTGGTGAGGGCAGATAGGACCTTTTGCTATAGTGTAGGACTTTTGCTACACTGAAAAGGGTTAAGCCGAGCCACTGAAGGCTGCATAATGAGGTTGGCATAATGAGGTTGGACCTATGGGGGGTCCAGAAGCAGGAAAAGATTGCAGCACCACACCCAACCAATAGGAGGCACTCACAAGTGGTAAGTGTAGCCCCTCACACCCACCAACAGTCATAAGAAAAAAAGAATCCTCTCACTGGATGCTGCTCAGTGGATGCTGCTCAGTGGGCAAAACCACACACTGGACCATTACACTGGTTGCTTCAGGAAAAAAAAATCAACTGTGAATTACATCCACAATAATCTCTCCACCACCACAGGGATAACTATGCAGTCCCTGAAATCCAGCCACCAGATAGTGATCAAACCAGCAGACAAAGGGGACACCATTGTAGCCCTTAATCTTGATGACTATGTCAATGAGGCAAACAGACAACTCTTCATCACCATTTACTATAAAGAACTCAAAGATGACCGCACACCAAAATACACACAAGAATTTAAAAATACCATCAAATCCTTCCCCAAAGAATGCTAATGAAAACTACAATCTCATATCCCTCAAATTCATCCCAGAAACCTTCTGCATGCTTCCCAAGATACACAAACAAGGCAATCCAGGCAGATCCATCATACTTTTATTGAAGGAATACCAGGACTCAAAGAAATGGTCCTCAAACCACTCAGCGAACAAAGGGTCAGATTCCTCCAGGACACACTGATTTCCTCCAGAAACTCTGTAACATTAACAACCTCCCTCAGAATACCATCCTTGCCACCATGGATGTCACCTCCCTTTTCACCAGTGTCCCTCACCATGATAGCATTGCTGCCTGCTTCAAATGCCTACAAGATAATTAACAATGCTCAGAAATCTACCCCAAACACATTGCCAAACTCATCCATTTAATCTTCACCCACAACAACCTTACTTTAAATAACAAACACTTTATCGAAATGATGGGAACTGTCATGGGTACAAGGATGGCTTCCCAATATGCCAATCTCTTCACGGGCCACCTCAAAGAAGAATTTCTGGAAAATACATACAAAACCCATGATATACCTGAGATACATTGATGATATTTCCATCCTCTGGTAAGATGACCTAAATTCCCTCTACCACAACTTCAACAGCCACCCCCCATCTATTAAACTCTCTCTAGCACATTCCCACACCAGCACCAACTTACTGGACTCCACAATCAGCTTCAAAAATGGAACCCTACAAACAACTATATACAAGAAACCCATGGTCTACCACACTTACCTCCACGGATCCAGCAACCACCCGGACGCACCAAGAAAACTTATCTACAGCCAGACATTCAGGTACCACAGAATTTGCTCAGAAAAAGTCTGGGACACATACCTAAACACATTTAAACCATCTTCACCAAGCAAGGACACTCCACCAGAGAAGTAGATCACATCATGGAATGGGCCACCCAAATACTCCAGGAGAACTTGCTTCAATTAAAAAACAATAACAAAAATCCCACTGACCGCACAACCATAGTTGCCACCTACCACCCCACACTAGAAACCATACAAGGTATAATCACAAAATTACAACCCATATTTGATGAGGATCACATCCTGAAACAAATCTTTTCTGAACCCCTCTTCTGGTTTTCAAACAACCCTACAATCTCTCCAAGCATCAGAAGTAAGGACATAGCAACTGAAAGTGGCACCAGACCCTGCCAGAACAACAGATGCAAAACCTGCAGACATATGTCCACTGCTGCGATGTTCAATACCTCACACACTACCCCTTTCAAAATCCATGAGTCCTACACATGCCTATCACAACACATGGTGTACCTCATCCAGTGCACTAAATGCCCCAATAACAATGTGTGTGAAACCAGACAATCACTATGCTCTCAAATAAACTCACAGAGAAAAATGAAAAATGAGAAATGACAAAAACATACCATATCACCTGTGGGGGAACACTTTTCACAGAGCAATCACTCTATATCTGAGCTATCAGTCCTCATCCTCAAGGGAAACCTGCACAACGCTTTCAAACAACGAGCCAGGGAGCCTAAATTCATAACTTTGCTGGACACTAAAAACCATGGAATTAAAGAGAGGCTTGTTTTATGGCTCATTACAACATTGTCACACATGTTACTGGCTGCTAACCTTTAATTGCCCACTTCATTTAAAGTCGTCTCCTACAACATAGAATCATAGACATTTAGGATTGGGAAGGGACCTTGATATGTCATTTTATCCAGTCCCTTGCACTGAGGCAGGGCTAAGTATTATGTAGACCATATCCTTCAAAACCTCTAATGACAGAGATTCCACAACTTCCCAAGGTAATTTGTTCCAGTACTTAACTACCCTGACAGTCAGGAAGCTTTTCCTAATGTTTAACCTAAATCTCCCATGCTACCATTTAAACCCATTACTACTTCTGTCCTCAGTGGTTAAGAAGAACCATTTATCACCCTCCTCTTTATAACAACTTTTTACAGCCTTGAAGACTTATCTCCCCCTCCAGACTAAACAAACCCATTTTTTTCAATCTTTCCTCATAGGTCATGTTTTCTACACCTTTAATAATTTTTGTTGTGTTCATCTGGACTTTCTCCAATTTGTCCATATCTTTCCTGAAATGTGGCTATTGGAACTGGTCACAATACTCCAGTTGAGGTCTCATCAGTGCTGAATAGTGTAGAAGAATTACTTCTTGTGTCTTGCTTACAACATTCCTGCTAATACATCCCAGAATTATGTTTTTTTTCTGCAAGAATATTACTTTATTGACTCATTGAGATCCACTGTAAACTCCAGATCCTTTTCTGCAATCATTTTGCATTTGTGCGATTGATTGATTCCTTCCTAAGTGGAGTACTTTGCATTTGACCTTCCTGAATTTCATATTATTTATTTCAGACTATTTCTCCCTTTTCCCATTTCACAAATCCTTTCCCTCTCTTTCACGGTGTGTGGGTCTATATAGAAGCAAACTAATGAAAGAAGGATGATAAAAAGAGGTAGGGAAGAATGAAGGGCAGGAGAAAGGGGGGGAAATGAGAGGGGGAAGAGAAAAGAAGGGAAGAGGACAAAAGCTATAATGCATTCCTCCTGCGCTTCTACATCAACTCACTCAACCTAAGGGCTTGTCTATACTTACGCGCTGGTTTGGCGGCAGGCAATTGAACTTCTGGGTTCGATTTATCGCGTCTTATCTGGACACGATAAATCGAACCCAGAAGTGCTCCCCGTCGACTCCGGTAATCCTGCTCGGCGCGAGGAGTACGTGGAGTCAATGGGGGAGCCTGCCTGCCCTGTCTGGACCGCGGTAAGTTCGAACTAAGGTATACCTTAGTTCGAATTGGGGGGTTAGTGTAGACCAGGCCTAAGAAAGTGAGTAGTAATGACTAATTATCCTTTTGCAATGCATATGGAAAATTCCACAGATCCTAAGGAAATCAGAATTTGTGAAGTTCTGTAACTAGTTTGCTAAGGGGAATGATCTATTTTCCCCATGCAAATAAGCATTTTTTTACTGTTAATCAGTTTGAGCCTCAATAGAAGTCACTACAAATTACAGGATGACCAGATCATTTAGGGAAAATCACAGCTGTCAAAATGGTGTGCAGGCAAGTATATTTAGTCTGCTGAGGATATCTTCGGTTTTATCAAAATTAATTTTTAAATGGTTTTGTTACTCTCAGAACTGAATTTCAGCCAAGCACTGAGACAATACAATAATCATTTCCAAAATATCAGCTGCATCACACAATCATGCTACAGCTGGATTTGGCATTAGGTAAAACAGAATTAAATTAATTTGTGATTGCATCAGACTAGCCAAGCAGACCTGGTGTTCTGGACACTCCCAAAATATCCCTTAGTGAACCAGATCAAATGCAACTGCAAACTGAGTAAGATTAAAACTGACAGCAAGCTAGTATCTATCTAAGGACATATGTAAATCAGTGTGACCCTCAGTATGACAGTGTTAGTACTGCAACCTGGTTTGAAGCTGTAAAAGAAACTCTCTTGTAAGAAATGATGGCTTAAATATGAGCCTGTGACCCTAAGACAACCATCTCCTATTCCAGAAACATGAGTGCCTGAGACATGACAATATATTCTACTATAAATCATTCAATTTAAGTGTATTTTAATTTAAGAAGTATAGTAGCAAACTCTGTTCAAAGTGACGCTAGACAATCCAACCATAACCATGTTGTTTGCAGTACCGTTGGAGCTGTGTTGGTCCCAGGAGAGTTCTGCATAGCTCGAAAGCGTGTACCTTCCATCAGCAGAAGTTGGTCCAATAAAAGATATTACCACACCTACCTTGCCTCTACATAACAATATCAACAGCAAAGCAAACTGAGATTGCCATATGTAAAACCTAGCTGAACTGCACTCTGCTCAACCACAAACCCACAAATCAGCCCTGAAAATGGATTTCTGATTCTGTAGAATCCATGAGACTCCACTGCTGTCTCCAGAATGGGCCAGTGGGAGTGAGATCATGTGTTCCATGGCCAATGGCGGCACACTTCACTTCCTGCACCCTCAATTGATTTGTGGGTATGTTTAAGTACTTATGGTAGGTGCTTATAATTTGTCTTTAATCATATGAGTGCTACTTTCCACCCTAGGCACTTGCTAGTGTGCAGACCTTAGCCTGGGTCTTCTTTCCCTTAGTGTGGATAAGTGAATTTCGGCTGTGCATTTGGTTTCTTAAATCACATTTTCTTCACATATTCAATAGGCTGTAAAATACAATAATCTGCAACAGGTCTCCTTATGTTAGAGAGCTTGTTCTACTGTAACTCCACAGGCTGCAAATTAACACAACCTGTAAAGTGTCCACAAAAGACTGGTTGAAAAATAGCCTTTTGGCAATCACAGAAACATAAAGGGACTAGAGAGAACTCATGATGGTGTGGGGTTTGGGACAGCAGAATTATTCAGGTAAGAAATGTTCTCTATAGACTGATTCCTGACCTTCAGGAGCAGCATTATGGGCACCAAAGACTACTTACTTCCTACTAAGAAACAGAATCTGCATCCCTGCTAATGAGAGCGGTAGTGCTGATTAGTGGGTAGAGCACTGGATTGTGACTCTGGAGATGTGGATTTGTAGTCTTAGCTCTGCCACTGACCTGCCGGGTGACCTCATATAAGTCACTACACCCTGCTGTGCCTGTTTCCTTATCTGTAAAATGATACCTTCTTTGTAGAATGCTTTGAGATCTACTGATGAAAAGTGTTATGTAACAGCTAGTATTATTATTTGAGGAGAACCAGGGACACATCTTGTAGCTCAGCTAAAATGTACTGGAACATGAGTGCCTTTACCAAATACCGTAGAAATAGAGCAACGATATTGGTAAAAAACAAGAGCTGTCACGCTTAAACAGAGACCACTGACAGTAAGCATTTGTAATACCTGGAGAAGTTTTGTATTCTTGTCAGTGGAAGAGATCAGAGTGGTTCCCAGCCCTGGAGTCTTGTTTTCAGTGGAAACCTCAGAAGATTAGGGCAGAAATGGCATTATGAATGACATGCCCAGTCAGACTGGTGCAAGCCACTGCATTTGAGAGAGAGATGGAGCAAGCCCTTCCCAGCATCCTTGTGCATAATAAAAGCCACAAAACTGCCCTTGGTCCTAGCTGGAGGAGGTATGAATAAAAAAAGAGGGGAAGCCTCATCCAATGAGATTGTGACACTCACTCATTATAGGCCTGAGGTGCGATCAGAAAAAAATGATCAACAAGCTAGAGGGGAAAGGGATGATTAGAAAATTGGAAGATATGAATGACATGGAAAATGAACTTAATCCATCCTAGCAGTGTATCCATATTTGAAAGATGTAAATACCAACACAGAAGACTTATTTATTGTGATTATCCTATTCAGTGGAGAATAATGGAATGGAATTAAGAAAGGGAAAATTAAGGCTGAATATCAGGAAAGACTTTCTTTTAGAGTGATCTATTAGGCTGAGGAACAGTCTCCAAATGAAATACCAGAACCCTGTTGTTTGGGACATTTGAAATGAGACTAGAACACTAGAGAAGGTACTGAATAGAACAATACTGCATTAGCAGAGAGATTTGCTAGATGACCTCATGAGGTAGGTCTCTTTCACCACAGATGTCTATGACTATATGATTCAAGGTGTGGTGAAAACCCATATAATTGACAGATATAAAAGTAAGTGTGTGTTAACAAAACACTGTATTTATCAATAAAATACTGTGAAACAAGGCATCTGACTGTTAAACACGTACACTGTGTAGGTATCTGATATTCTCACACAGGTAAAAATGTGCCAATCCTGAAATAATATCTTAAAGTCAGCTTTCCACAACATTTTTTTCTCTCTCTCTCAGCTGTGTAATTTCTCCAACAAATTACACCAGCTTTGAACAGGGAAGATCTCTAGCTTTGCAGTGAGACATGCACCACTTGCTTCTAGCCCCAAAAGGTTATCTACATTATGAGATATAAAGGGCTTGTCTACACTTGAAACCTTACAGCTGCACAGATGCAGCACTGCAGCTGTGTCACTGTAGCACTTCAGTGTAGACACTACCTATGTCAACAATCACAATTTTTTTATATATAAGGTCATATGTTTTTAATATTTTGGTCTAAATTTTCAAAAGTGACAAGTGAGTTTTGGTTCTTCAGTTTTTGGGTGCCCACCTAGACATACCTTAAAAGGGCTGATTTTGAGAAGGCAAGTGTTCAGAACTTTTTGAAAATCAGACCCTTTGAAAGTGCCAAGAACTGAAGCATTGAAGATGACTTTTGAGAAAGTAAGCTGTTCTCTCCTTCTGATCCTTGTACAGTCAGACTCAAAATAATTGGGATTAACAGGCAGGGGAATACAAGACATAACTGCAATATAACCATTAAAAAAATCTTTTCAAGACATTTCTAAAAAAGTTTTTCTATTACACGTATCATGAGATACGTCATGAGAGAGTGGTGTAGGATATAGTTTTTATTGCCAGCGTAATTTTGAGAGGGGCAGAAACAGTAAAATATTTTGCAAACATTTTTTTAAAAATAATTACTAGTTTTAAGATATTTCAACCTGCTGTAAAAATGGGAAAAAATCTGGGGGAAGAAACCCCCAATTTTTGTTGGATTTTTGAGGGAAAATGTAAAAAAATTCAGCCAGCTCTACTTGCAACTCAATATTTAATGAGTCATTTACTAACAAATATAGGTAGTGATAATTTCAAATTGATTTTATATAAAGAAAGAACCCATTCTTTTTTAATTGGCTGCAGCTTTATTTCATGTGTATCTGCAGCCTTAAGTATGAACAAGTTATTGCCGAATGTTGCATAGTACTTTCTGGACACACACTTACTGTACACTTGTAGCTGTCCTCTGAAGACATTCCTTCCACGTGAGTTTTCAGCTTTACATTCGTACATCCCTGCATCCTCTAGCTGCACATTAGGTATTTCAAGAACAGCTTGGGACTTTCTCAGACGGGCTTTACTTGGATTATGATCATTAACTTTCCTCCATGAGATTGTTGGAACAGGGCTGAAATATTTAGTAGAATTACTGTTAACACTTTTCTACTATTAAGAATATAGATTCTGTTATTTGGTAATTTAAGTACTTAATAGTCTAAGTGGCAATAAAATGTAATCACAGTTAAGGCCCATGTACTGCTTGATATACTTCACATTCCATAGGGAATGTCTAATAAGTGGTGCTGCTGTATAGGAGACATCCCTATCTTCCACAAAGGAAGTTAACTTTTAATTCAGATTAAGTAAATCATTCCAAATGCTCTCTGCAGGAATGCTCTCTGCAGGGTTTAATCTGCTCTCCGAGTTTTACTATTGTTACCTTGAGCTTCTTCATTTAATGGTTAAAGGAAATAACATCTCTTACGCCTGGGTGAACTTTATAAGTGCAGCCACTCTACCAGCTTCCCGTGATGTTATTTTCAAGAATGATATTAGAACACAGTAGGCTGGCAAGTATTTGGGGTATGCCTGTCTATAAACGCAGATGGGGGTATTATAATACTGTCACATTTCAGATAAAATATAAATGTCTCAATCATTTTATTGGCCTCCTAGGTAAGGTGACCATATTTTTAAAAAACTATGATATTTTTGTAGAAATATTTTTAAGGGTAAAAATAGTCACTTTTAAAAAAAGAAATGTACTCGTGTACTGGTGTCACTATTACTAGCTACAGACTCAGTGACATGGACATATTTCTTGAAGCGCAGGTTTTTTTCCCCCAGTAGCTTAGTGTTCTGAATAAGTGTATCATGAAACACTGAGCAAGTGTCTTTTAACATTTATGTTGAGCAAAAGAAAGATTTGAGAATGTCTATACTCATTCAACTTTTCTCTTCACTCCAAACACTCAGCACTCATTCTTTTGCACTATTTTTTCCACTACTTTCAATACATTCTACTTGGTATAGCAATACAACATATTTTGTAACTATAACAACAACTCCAAACATTTTGAAAGCCAGGGTATTTCAGGTCTTCTGGCAGAAGTTCCTAGGACACAGAGACATCATATGAAAAAATGGGATCAAGCCACATAGTCTCTCTAGTCATATGATATCTACTGGGTATTTACTAAAGGAAGACCTCATGTCAAAAGCTGGATATAAACACCACTGAAATTTGGGAGAGTTTGGATTTGGATCCAAAATTCATAGATTAGGCCCAACTCTAAAATCATGCACACTTCTGACTTCTCTTATAAAATCTAATTTGCAGGGCTTGCACTAATCTGACAAGAAAAATGATTTGGTGCCTAGAACAGAAAAACATCAGCAGTAAAAATTATACTTTTGTGCCTCATTTTTTGGCTTCTTAACTTGTGTCATTTACCTTGGGGCTAGTTATATAGAGAGATACTAAGCACTCACAACTCCAGCTCAACTCTTGGAGCTTTAGGTGCTTAGCAAATGAAAAAAATCAGGCCCTGGATGTCTCAAGCTCGGCAGCCAAAAATTATGGTGCCCAAAATTAATACATGCATTAATACATACATTCATAATGATTCATAGAATTCCCAGGTTTCTTTTGTTCTTCATATACATAACCTTCTTCTTATTGACCTTAGCCTTGTCAGTCAGCCATGGATTTTTCTCTGATGTCTTTAGCTTCCCTTTTCAGTTTTCTATACTTTATAACATCAAATGTATATTGATGGCTATATATTTCCACTTTTTTCCATTGATATACTGCTTTTTTACTTCTAAGTGATGCCTTCACTTTGCCACTAAATCAGCATGAGCTTTCAGCCAAACCTGTGCCCTTTGAGTTGTGGAATATTGGCTTTTTGGCCATCTAATACATTATTCTTAAAGATCTCTCATTCATTCATTCATTCATGATCACTGGTCAAAAGGCAACTACAAATTTCCACTACACTAGTGATTAATTCATATTCATCCTTCATAATGGGGTTCAAAACAGAGTTATATCATGGTGGCTGTAATACAATGTTGACTCGGCAACTGCTCTGTGAGCAAGACTGCATAGAGAAACATGGAAATCTTTCACTTTCTATAAGATTTCAAAATTTTTTGAGACAGCACTTTTATCTGGGCTGCAAACCTGATTTAAATGAAATCAACAGCAAAAGACCCCTTTATTTCAGTGTTTCAGAACAGAGTCCCAGTTCAACTGAATAACATTGACTAGTAGAACTTAGTAGTGTGTCTACACTACGGGATTAATCCGAATTTACGGAATTCGAATTTTGGAAACAGATTGTATAAAGTCGAATGTATGCGGCCACACTAAGCACATTAATTCAGTGGTGTGCGTCCATGAACCGGGGCTAGCGTCAATTTCCGGAGCGTTGCACTGTGGCAGTTATCCCATAGCTATCCCATAGTTCCCGCAGTCTCCTCCACCCATTGGAATTCTGGGTTGAGATCCCAGTGCCTGATGGGGCAAAAAACATTGTTGCAGGTGGTTCTGGGTACAGCCTCACCCCTCCCTCCATGAAAGCAATGGCAGACAACCGTTTCGCGTCTTTGTTCCTGGGTGAACAATGCAGACGCCATACCACGGCAAGCATGGAGCCCGCTCAGCTCAAGACAGCAGTCATGAACATTGTAAACACCTCGAGCATTCTCGTGCAGTTTATGCTGAACCAGGATCAGAAAAACGAGGCGAGGAGGAGGCGGCAACGGCAGCGCGGCAACGAGAGTGATGAGGACATGGACACAGAATTCTCTCAAACCCCGGGCCCCGGAGATTTGGAGATCATGTTATTAATGGGGCAGGTTCTAGCCATGGAACACTGATTTTGGGCCCAGGAAACAAGCACAGACTGGTGGGACCGCATAGTGTTGCAGGTGTGGGACGAATCCCAGTGGCTGCAAAACTTTCACATGCATAAGGGCACTTCCATGGAACTTTGTGACTTGCTTTCCCCTGCCCTGACGCACCAGAATACCAAGATGAGAGCAGCCCTCACAGTTGAGAAGCGAGTGGCGATAGCCCCGTGGAAGCTTGCAACGCCAGACAGCTACCAGTCAGTTGGGAATCAGTTTGGAGTGGGCAAATCTACTGTGGGGGCTGTTGTGATGCAAGTATCCAAAGCAATCACTGAGCTGCTGCTTCCAAAGGTAGTGACTTTGGGAAATGTGCAGGTCATAGTGGATGGCTTTGCTGCAATGGGATTCCCTAACTGTGGTGTGGTGATAGATGGAACCCATATCCCTATGTTGGCACGGGAGCACCAAGGTACATAAACCGCAAGGGGTACTTTTCAATGGTGCTGCAAGCACTGGTGGATCACAAGGGATGTTTCACCAACATCAACGTTGGCTGGCCAGGAAGGGTTCATGACGCTCGCATCTTCAGGAACACTACTCTGTTTGAACGGCTGCAGCAAGGGACTTACTTCCTGGACCAGAAAATAACCATTGGGGATGTTGAAATGCCTATAGTTATCCTTGAGGACCCAGCCTACCCCTTAATGCCACGTCTCATTAAGCCGTACACAGGCAGCCTGGACAGGAGTCAGGAGCTGTTCAACTACAGGCTGAGCAAGTGCAAAATGGTGGTAGAATGTGCATTTGGATGTTTAAAAGGTTGCTGGCACACGTTACTGACTCACTCAGACCTCAGCCAAACCAATATTCCCATTGTTATTGCTGCTTGCTGTGTGCTCCACAATCTCTGTGAAAGTAAGGGGGAGACCTTTATGGCAGGGTGGGAGGCTGAGGCAAATCGCCTGGCTGCTGATTACACGCATCCAGACACCAGGGCGATTAGAAGAGCACACCAGGAAGCGCTGCGCATCAGAGAAGCATTGAAAACCAGTTTCATGACTGGCCAGGCTACCCTGTGAAAGTTCTGTTTGTTTCCCCTTGATGAAAACCCACCCCCTTTATTGACTCACTCTCTGTAAGCAACCCACCCACCCCTTCGATCACAGCTTGCTTTCAAAGGAAATAAAGTCACTATTGTTTAAAAAGCATTTATTCTTTATTAATTGATTATAAAAAGAGGGAGAGAACTGACAAGGTAGCCCGGGTGGGGTTTGGGAGGAGGATCGGAGGGAAGGAAAAGGCCACTAAAAAAAGCTTAAAGTAATGACAGCCTTTTGCTTGGGCTGTCCACTGGGGTGGAATGGGAGAGTGCATGGACCCCCCCGCGTTCTTACATGTCTGGGTTAGGAGGCTATGGAACATGATGAGGGGGGAGGGTGGTTATACAGGGGCTGTAGTGGCACTCTGTGATCCTGCTGCTGTTTCTGAAGCTCCACCAGACGCCGGAGCATGTCTGTTTGCTCATGCAGCAGCCCCAGCGTTGCAGCCTGCCTCCTCTGATCTTCCTGCTGTCACCTCTCATCTCAAGCGTCCCTCCTGTCCTCACGTTGGTCCCTCCTGTCCTCACGTTCACTGGCATCTTTCCTGTACTTTGATACCGTATCCTTCCACTCATTCAGATGAGCTCTTTCATTGCAGGTCGATTCCATGATTTCCGAGAACATGTCATCTCACGTCCTTTTTTTTCTCCGCCTTATCTGAGATAGCCTTCGGGATGGAGGAGGGAGGCTCAAACAATTTGCAGCTGCTGGAGGGAGGGAAAAAAAGGGAGAGAAGTATTTAAAAAGATACATTTTACAGAACAATGCTTATACTCTTTCATGGTGAACGACACTATTCACATTACATAGCACATGTTATTTCAATGCAAAGTCGCATTTTGCATCTTAATATTGAATGCCTGTGGCTTTGGTGTTAGAGATCACGGACGCAGGTCCGGGCAACAGAATTAGGCTTGCATGCGGCCATTGTAAGCCATTGTCTTTCGGCTTCTGCACCCTCCTTTCCCATATACCAAGCAAAGCCTGTTGAGTGCTGCGGTTTTCCTGTTAACCTGCAGCAGCAGAAAACAAACTAACTCCCCCCAATCCAATTCTCTGGGATGATCACTTTATCCCTCCCACCACCGCGTGGCTGGTATCAGAGAAGATCCCTGCTAGCCAAATGCGAAAAGCTCAGCGCCAATTATCCCCCGTCCCCTGCTTGGCTAACTACAGGGAAGGATTTCTTTTCAGCCACAGGCAAACAGCTCAGTAGGAATGGCCACCTCTGTCCCCTTAATTAAATTCCTGTATTTCAATCAGGTTACCATGAGCGATATCACTCTCCTGAAGATTACACAGCGAGATAAAGAACGGACGTTGCTTGAATGCCAGCAAACACCGGGACCATACGCTGCCAGGTTTTGTCATGCAGTGATACCAGATTACTTGTTACATGGCGTGGTAAAGTGTCCTACCATGGAGGACGAAATAAGGCTGCACTGCCCAGAAACCTTCTACAAAGGCTTTTGGAGTAGCTCCAGGAGAGCTTCATGGAGATGTCCCTGGAGGATTTCCGCTCCATCCCCAGACACGTTAACAGACTTTTCCAGTAGCTGTACTGGCCACGAATGCATCCCAAGTCCTCAGGGCAAATTAATCATTAAAAATGCTTGCTTTTAAACCATGTTTTATAT
This sequence comes from Chrysemys picta bellii, assembly GCF_011386835.1. Taxonomy (NCBI): domain Eukaryota; kingdom Metazoa; phylum Chordata; order Testudines; family Emydidae; genus Chrysemys; species Chrysemys picta. Next base: position 323,705,038 of record NC_088791.1, read on the forward strand.
TTTAAAAGGTAAACTCACCTGAGGTCCCTTCCATGGGGTCATGGTCTTGGATACTGCCTTGGGAGGGTTTGGAGGGTACTTCAGTCAGGCTGAGAAAAAGATCCTGGCTGTTGGGGAGAATGGAGTGCTGTGTGCTCTCCGCAAGCTCGTCCTCCTTCTCCTCCTCCTCTTCCCAGTCCACAGAATCCTCAGGTGTAGCTGAGATTATCCCCGCCTCAGAATCCACGGTCAGAGGTGGGGTAGTGGTGGTGGCCCCCCAGAATTGCATGCAGCTCAGCGTAGAAGCGGCATGTCTGCGGCTCTGACCCGGAGCGACCGTTTGCCTCCTTGTTTTTTGATAGGCTTGTCTGAGATCCTTAACTTTCACGCGGCACTGATATGAGTCCCTGTTGTGGCCTCTCTCCATCATGCCCTTGGAGATTTTTTTCAAAAGTTTTGGCATTTCGTCTTTTGGAACGTAGTTCTGTTAGCACTGAATCCTCTCCCCATATAGCGATCAGATCCAGAACTTCCTGTACGGTCCATGCTGGTGCTCTTATTCGATTCTCGGACTGCATGGTTACTTGTGCTGATGAGCTCTGCGTGGTCACCTGTGCTTTCCACGCTGGGCAAACAGGAAATGAAATTCAAAAGTTCGCGGGGCTTTTCCTGTCTACCTGGCCAGTGCATCCAAGTTCAGATTGCTGTCCAGAGCGGTCACAATGGTGCACTGTGGGATAGCTCCTGGAGGCCAATACCTTCGAATTGCGGCCACACTAACCCTAATTCAAAATGGCAATACTGATTTCAGCGCTACTCCCCTCATCGGGGAGGAGTACAGATATTGATATTAAGAGCCCTTTATATCAAAATAAAGGGCTTCGTTGTGTGGACGGGTGCAGGGTTAAATTGATTTAATGCTGCTAAATTCGAATTAAACTTATAGTGTAGACCAGGCCTTAGTATATGTTTCAGAGAAACACTGAAGAAGTCACAAAGTATTGAAGTTAACTTGTACAGAAGTATTATGCCAGTCAATGTATCAAAAACTTTGTATAAATTGCACTAGACTTATTTATTTTATTTTATTTTAAAATGTACTTTAATTGCATGCTGTACCAAGTTAGTGCTTATAGTATGGAAAATACTAAAAGAACTTTTTGCCATTGCCTAGATCATTAAGAAACATCTTTTAAAAAATCATGTTTTTTCTCATGATGATGAGGTAATAAGTGGCATTTTTCAAGGAGATAAAAATACTTGGCTGCAAAGATCTAATGATTTCAAAGGAAAGTGCTCCCAAACTGCAAATCACTATTCATGGACAAGTTGGAGCTCCATTTAATGAAGCTTCTTTTTTTCCTTGCATAAGTCACAAGTGAGGTATGAATTTTACATCTGAAGTGAAAAATACATCTACATATATTTATCCTTGGTGACATTTATTTAAAAAAAGGAAAGAAAAGAAACACTGTATACCTCAGTGAGGATATCAAAGAATAAAGTTTACATCTTTGCTCTAGAAAACTGAACTTCTAGTATAAAAAAGTTATGTGATGCATATATTTTTTTCATTTAAAAATATTTAGAGCTTTTAAAAAAGATTTTGATGATTGGTTGCAATTTACATAATTAGTACAAATCTATGGGGATGTTTATATTTGTTTATATTTTATTAAAAATATTTTTTTTCAAACTTAGACCTTTACCTTTAAGTTAATGCACTGAGTACAAATCAGAGGGCTTGCACATCTTACCCCTGAAACAAAGCTACATCTCTGGACATCTCAAGTGAAATTTTAGCCCTCTTAAAGACAACATCAAACTTCTGTTGATTTAAACAGGGCCAGAATTCAGGTCTAGCCTTAGGTGTGGGTCACCTGGGACACCGCTTAGGGAGCCATGGTCATGGGCCACCGTGTGGCAGCATAGAGATGCATGCTGCCAGTAGGTGGAGGAGCTCCACAAACTCACTGAGGCAACGTGTGGGGGAGGTGTGTGCCCAGATTTCTCCCTGCTTCTTTCCGGCAGAGGAATGTGGGTGGAAGGCAAGCAGTGGCACACAGATACTGCTTGCCCCCTCCAGTGTTCCTCTGTGCCTCCCTACGGGTTGTGTGTAGGGGGAATGAGGAATAAAGCCAGGACTCCCTGCATCCAGGTCACTTTCCCTACCTGGGCTGTGCTGTGAGGTGAGCGTCAGGAGCTGTTGCTTTCCTGCCTTCCCCTTACACAGCCCAGATAGGGAAAATGACCTGGACACAGGGAGCCTGGTGTTGCTCCTTGCTCCCCCCTCCCAGCCACCTAGGGGGGCCCAGAGGAGCAGCATTCGAGGGAGGAGCGAGCAGCCACTCTGTGCATCCAGGTCAGTTTCCCCACATGGATGCAGTTAGGGGTACACCAGGGGGATGCAGGGGTTGGGGCAAAGAGGTCACCGTGCAAGGGTTAAGGGAGAAGGGGGCACAGGAGGGGCATGCAGTGGTTTGGGGCACAGGAGTGGGTGCAGGGGTTAAGGGAGAAGGGGGCTCAGAAGGGGGGGGTGGGGAAAAGGGACACAGGAGGGGTTGGGGAGAAAGGGTTATTCATTATTATTATTATGCATTTTACAAATAATTTCAGACATATGTCTCAGATTAGATGCCTGAAATCATGTTCAATTTATCAGTGACTACCATCTCTCAGCTTTCCTGCACTAGCACAAGATGGGTCCATCTCCCACTCTGTCTGGGCAGGAAGGGCCAGGGGTGATGGGGGGTGGGAGCCTGTGGGGGTCTGGGGTAATGGGGGGCAGGGGAAATGTGGGGCACTATGCCCACGAGACCTTGGGGAAATGGGGGCCAGGAGCACCAAAACACAAGTTCGCCCATTTTCCCTAAGGCTGGCCCTGCCAGGGTTACACTTCTTACCCAGTTTAGCTGAAATAAACGTTTTGTGTAAAGCTCTCTTTGTGACTATTGGTACTTCATTCCTAGCTCAAGCAGACATACCTGTGCTAGCTCTGATCAAGGTAGCACACTAAAAACAGTCCAGCTGTGACAATGTGAGTAGAGGGCGGTGCTAGTCACTCCGCATACAAACCCTTCTGAGATGCATGTATTCAGGGTGGCTTGCCCCTCCTGCTGCTGGTGCTATCGTTGATATTCTCTATTTTTAGCACCGTAGCTCAACCAGAGCTAGTGCAGGTATGTCTCATCAAGGTGGGAATCACACTGCCACCTCAAAGGGCAGACATACCCTCTGAGAGATGAGAATTAATTCTACGTGAATGTCTGCACAGTATGCATATGAATATGAATGCGAAGAAAATATGAGCTGGATTTCATCTCAAATAGACTCTAAGAGTGGTGTTTTCAAAAGTGCTCAGCGCTAATTCGGCTTCCTTTGAAGTCAGTGGAGCTTTACCATTGACTTGAACGGAAAAGTGCTAAACACTTTTCAAAATCCCACCATAAACAACTCTAGTGTCATGACCACCCAATTCCTCATGAAAAAGAAGTTGCTAGGATCCATCAAGAATATACCTATTGCAGTGAGAGGTAGGATAGGAATCAAGAAAATTTCTCTCATATCTTCCTGCTTCCTAAACATTCTTTTCCATGGGTCTAACTTACTCAATATTCTGCAGCATCATAGGTAGGAAATGCATAGTTCCCATTTTCTGTTCATTTTTTGTAATTTGCATTATCCTTTGTATCAAACATTATTTACCTTTTTCTGTAGTTTCAATCATTTTTGTGTGGTTTTCCTCCAACTCTCATAATAATTTTACAAATAAATCATTGGATTTAATATTGCCTTCAAATGCTCACCTGCACAAAACACCACGTTGCAACACTGCATGGCTGCACATTTGAGATTACAAAGACCCACTTTCTCCTTATGCCCTCCAGCCTTCCAACTGTGCAAAATGTCTGCTAATTATTATAGGATAATTATGTAGGATTAAAATGTCAAGGACTATCATGAAATTCTCCCCATCATATGCCTTCTAGAAACGTGCATTTGTCAGACACATAATTATATATTTGCAATGTCCACATAATTCTATTCTGATCAGATATAATATAGAGCATTAGCATAGAGTTTCATTCAAATATACAAGACTAAACAATATGTTGTCCTTTCTTTTGGTCAATAGAGGCTATTCAGTGGTCATGAAGGGTAGAGGTTGCTAGCACTGAAGGCTTAACCCTGAGAATGGTAAAAAAGTCAGAAATTGTATAAGCTTCCCCCCGCACCAACCACCTTGACCTGGGGAAAACATCTATATCAGTCATCAACAAATACACAAGTCATATGTCTTCTATGTTTGGGACAATTTGTGGTTCGATTTTCAGAGGTGCTGAGCACATGCAACACTAACTGACTTTAACAAGAGTGGTGAGTGCTCTGAACTTCTGAAACTGAGGTTTTTAAAGACTAACGCTCTTCCTAAATACAGTGATCATTCTGATTAAGACATGACAAAACAAGAAAGCAGAAGCAGCCAAGAATGGTAGTGGGTTTAATTTTAAAAGTAGTGAGCAAAAAGGAAGCACAACTTTCCTCCCTCCTCGTTTAAAAATAGGTTATTGTCCGTTTCTTTTATTGAAAGTTAATATAAGGCAGATTTTTCAGCAATGTCACTCCAGCATTAAGGAAGGGAGTTTGAGGGAGGTTTGATCAGTGTTGATTTTCTGCATTAGACATACCGCAGAGTTCTTTATTATTTTGTCTTCTAACTAGAATAACGTTGATCTCATTCTTGTTCTTGGGGTTTTTTGTTTTTTTTTTGGTACTACAAAGATGCTGCAGATTTTAAAGCGGAGCAGAAACAGGCTCAGAACTATCTTACATCGCAAGAACCTCCACAATCATCAATCAGCACACTGGTGCCGCTCATGGCAACTAGTTATACCTCACTGTGGGAGCTTTGTGGCTCAAATGGTTAAAAGAAAGAATTTTTAAAAAATTAGTTTGTATACACATTATATTTGCTCACAAAGTCAAACCTCTGTTTGTAGTTTCTCTGTATCATTCCCCGATTACACTGTTCACTGGCTGAAGGCAGTCAGATATGTCAAGCTTAGTTATTAAATAGTAATTTCCAACAACAAAAATGTCACCAACCAGTGACTGCATCCAATCAACTTTGGCCAAGAGAACCTGCAGGCATTTTGGATAAGGAACAGCTAGTGATGCCCATTGTGGCGGTGTGGGAAGCAGGAAGACAAAATAAAAAGTCAACACCTCTAAGTTTGAGAGCATAGTTTTTTTTTGGAAGTAGGAAACTTGCCAATGAGTAGAGGGTACAACTGAGGCAGATTGGTCCATGCCTATGAGTCTAGGGAGTACCTGTAGAGGAAGGTTTCTTCAACACCACCCCTTACTGGCAGAAACTGAGAGTGAGCAGCAGGAACTGCCAACAGGGATGGGAGAATTTTGATAAAATGTTTGACTAGGCCTTGTATACATGTATGCTCAGAGATATTTTACAGTAGCTACAACCTGATTGCTTACCCTGAGGAGCTGCCATTGGCAACATGCCAGAGTCTGCAATTACTATGGCTTCCTGAGTTCCCCTCCTTTTCTGACAGCAGAAGAAAACTCTGCATGTGTGGTTCTGGTTGGAGGATTGGGAATGGAAGTGGCAGGAGAGAGGTTTCTGCAGCATGAACTTACTTCAAATTTAAGGCCACCCCAGATCCATTAGTGCATGACTGGCAAGAATCTGCTAGATAATCCCCTCTCTCTCTATACCTGGGACAAAGCAGAGTAAGTTATTGTAGATAGGTTGCAGTAACTTGCATGGATTCTCTCTTGCACTGAGGATTCCAAAGGCAATTGTGGTCAGTGCTGGGGGAGGGTTGCTGTGGGATTGGCAGCACTGCTCCTTCATGAGCTATGATGCCCAATTGGAAAAAGGTGCTGCAGGTTTTGGGGGGACGAACCCTTTGAGAGGGCAAATTTCACCTCCTTGAAAGAAGAATGAGGAAGAAACTTGCAGATGAAGGTGATGGAATGAAGTTGAGAGTGTTTAACCAGTGTACAGGAGAATGGGGCCTTATGCATTTACATGGAATTTACCAAATAATCTTAACTGAGTTGTTGTAGAAACAAATCATCATTGATTGCAATAGTTACTCTAAAAAAAAAAGTATAAGAGCATGTCTCATCGCTAAGTTGAGAGGCAAGGTGGGAAATCTCTCTCATTGGACCAACTTCTGTTGGTGAGAGCGACAAGCTTTCAAGCTACACAGGGCTCTTCTTCAGAATCAATCCAAAAGGGAAAAAAATAGGAACAAACATCCCTTTCCATTAGCATTTTGTGATTAAGATACTTATCTGGTATTGTCTGAAAATGAATTTCAAAAAAATTTTGAATGTTTTTTTTAAAAACAACATCAGTAGAAACTTGATGTCTACAAAGCATTTTGGACCGAGCCTCCCAGCCTGGGTTAACAGACTTGGGGTAGCAGGGAGTGTAGTAGTGCTCTAAAAAGAGCTATACAGACAGAGTTTGAAGTTGTGGCTCAGGGTCTAAAGCTCCCTCCCCCCCCCCGACTTCAGAGCTTGAGCTCCAGTCCAAGCTGTAACTTCAAACCACTTTCTATACCGCTATTTTTAGAGCGCTAGTAGGAGCCCCGCTAACTTGAGTCAGTTGATCTGGGATGGGAGGCTCACTCCCGCTCAGTCCAAAATGCTCTTACATACCCAGAGAAGTTTATTTGTCTGACAAACATGCACCATATATCTGCCAAAGGTAATACTGACCAAGGGCAAAATCCTGGCATTGCTATTTCTCATGTAAGGAACATGAGATGGAAACTGCTAGGTTTATGTTTGAAAAGATTCTTTCTTCTCATCAGCATCTAGTCTCTTCAGAAATAGTCATCATAGCCATACAACTGATAAATCCAGTTCTAAGAAACTTCCGAAATCCTGGTGGGATTATGCTGTATCAGTGAATTTGAAGCATGACTTCCACTCCCTAAATGCAAATGGATATCCAATGCAATTAAATATGAAATATTTATGTTAATGTCCGAAGAAGTGCTCAGAACACTGAGTGATAAAGACGATGTTTACACCACTGAGGGGATTCTACCATGGCGCCATAGCTATGCCAACGTGACATACTGTAGACAAAGACTACATCAGTAGAAGGGTTTTTTCTGTCAGTGTAGGAATGCTAGGTCACTGGAAGCATTCTTATGATGGGATAGCTGCATCTGTACTGGGTGTTAGGTGTTAGCTACTACACTCAGGGGTGTGGATTTTTCACACCCCTGAGTGACTGTGTCAAACTAATTTTTAAGTGTAAACCAGGCCACATAGAAGCAGGACCGAGACTCTGGAGAACTTAATTTTATTCCTGAGTCTGCCACTGGATTACTGTGTGACCTTGGGAAAGTCATTTCACCTCCCTATGGCTCAGCTTGCCTGTCTTTAAAATGGGGGAAATTATATTTTCCTCCCTCGTAAAGCTTTGAAATATGCCATATAATAGCAGGTATTTAACAGGGGAGGCAAAAGTAAAAACCATGGACTGGTACAATGCTGTAGACTAAGGTCCCAGCACACAATGCTGCAGCTTAATGCAATTGGTTTTCCTCTCAGGCTGAGCACTGCATGCTTGGATTGCTAGTCTCAACATGCTGCAGCTATGTAATGAAGGGGATAGTGGCAGCCATTTGTTCTATTTAATTTAAATTAGGGACACTGGCAAGTCACAAATTGTGGCTGTCATTCTTCATACAGTGATAACTGATTTGCCAGTAGATATTAAAAGTCCCAAACAAACTCTTTGCATTTCCATTGTGGATAAAGCTTCTCGATTTAGAATTTCCCCTTGCCCCCATTTTTTTTTAAAACAACATCAGCAGAAACTTGATGTGTGGCTGGTGCAGTGATCTATCTTAACTCTTCCAATTTGTTTTCCCCAGTGAGTTTCTGGTGCAGTGATCTGGACTGTCTGAACTACAAGTGCAGGAAAGCCTGAGGAAGTGAGACTGGTTAGTGTGCACTCCATGTCTTGTGCACAGAAACAGGTTAATCAAGATGTCATACGGCAGAGTACCTCCGCGTGGCACTTGTTATCCTTATTATGGGAGCAGGCAGGATTTGTTCAGTGTTCACTGAAAAGACTAGGATGATCTGAGTCCTTTCAAAAAGCAAATGTCAGAGGAGAAACTGATGCTGCTGGATGATTTTAGCCATTCTGCCTCATCAGCCTTTCTAAACTAAACCTTCGAGATTAAGTGGCACCGAGCTACAGATGCCTTTTGTCACATCTCAAGGAAGTGTCCAGGAAAGAGACCAATAAGGCTGGAGTATGTTCCATACCGATCACTCTTCGCTTTAGAAAGTGAGGTCTGTTGCATATCACAGATGCTAGCATCAGTATGTAACAAAGTACTGTTGATCTGGATCCTCGGCTGCGGCCAGAGCTCTGCTCAGTACAGCTGAGGAAACAGGTGGGGAACAAGAGGGGCTCTGAGCCTCCTTTGTTCTTCTTTCATCCCCGAGGCTGTCAGGGGCCAGTCTAGCCTGCTGCATAATTTAGTGCAGCCTCAGGGCTGCTTTAAATTATGCCCACTGTAATGGCCTGTGATCACACTCTCCCTCCCACAGCACATGCCTGACACAGGGGAGGCTGGGTTATCATACTGCCAGCTATGGAAGCTTTAGGCCACCCAAGGATTCAGCCTTGGCAGGGGAACCCTCAAGCTGCCTAGTTTATGACCCCTTTGCACTCCTCCAGTTGGAGCTAAGGCACGGATCTGGCCCAGTGACCTGACAGCTATTGGCTGGAAATGCTAAGTGTTTCCTTCACACCCAGAACAAAAAGATGGTCCCCAACACCAAATGGTTTATAATCTAAGTATAAGTCAAGAGACAAAATATGAATATAGACAGATGGGGGAGTACACGGCATAGTCCCTGACACCATAGGTGCTCCAGTGCTGGAGCACCCACGGAAAAAAATTAGCTGGTGCTTAGCACCCACCAGAAGCCAGCTACTGCCTCCTCCCCCAGCGCCTCCCGCCTGCCGGTGGCCCTGCCGATCAACTCCTCACTCTCCCTCCCAGTGCCTCCCACCTGCCGCAATCAGCTGTTTTGTGGCATGCAGAAGGCTCTGGGAGGAAGGGGGAGGAGTGGGGACGGGGAAAGCTCAGGGGAGGGGGCAGAACTGGGTGGGAAGAGGCAGGAAGAGGCGGGTCAGGAAGAGGCGGGGCAGGGGTGGGGACTTGGAAGAATGGGGAGGGTGGGGGCAGGACCTGGGGTAGAGTAGGGAGTTGAGCACCTCCCAGGCCCAGAGGAAGCCGGTGCCTGTAGTACACGGAAACAATGAAACATTGTGATAGGCGGTGGTATCAGGGTACCAATGGCCTAACAGTTGTCAATTTTTTTGTAGGCACTGTGGCAAAGGAGAGTTTTAAAGAGGGATTTGAAGGCAGATAATGAGATAGTTTTGCAGCTGTCTATGGGGTTCTCCTCCCAAGCTTTAGGTGCAGCTTTGCAGAAAGCATGAAGGTGCTTGTTTGAAAATTGAAATGAGTGGGCGATGGAGGCTGACCCCATGGGCCGATTGGAGGTGAGAGTCAACATTTCAATTGTGAATAGGAGATGATAGGTAGGGCGGGGATATGCAATGCATGGCCTTGCAAGTGAAGACAAGTTACTTATGTCTGATACGATAGAAAACAGGAAGCCAATGGAGAGATGCAAAGAGAGGAGTGACATGGTCAAAGTGGCAGGCTAGGAAAATGAGCTTTGCAGCTGCAATCTGAATGGACTGGAGTGGGGAAGGATTGTATTTATCAAGGCCAGAGAAAATTATGTTGCAGTAATCAAGATGCAAGATGACAAGAGCCTGGCCAAAAGTTTTAGCTGCATGGAAAGATAGGAGAGGCTGTATCTCAGCAATTTTATTTAGAAAGAATCTGCAAGATTTAGACATAGCCTGGATGTGATGGTCTACAGAGTGCTCCAAGCCAAAGATGACATCCAATTTATAGGCAAGATGAGTGACAGCCAAGATACTGGTGTTATCCACAGTGGTCCAGAAAGGAGTTGGGAAGGTGGTGGGCTTGGAGGGAAAGATTAAAAGCTCTGGCTTAGTCAAGTTGAGCTGGACATCCATGAGGAGATATCAGAGATACAGGCAGAGTTTTAGTATGGACAGAAGAAGAAAGATCTGCAGTAGAGAGGTAGATCTGTGAGTCATCAGCATAGAGATGGTCGTTGAGTTTGTGTCTATGGATGAGATTACCCAGAAATAAAGTGCAGTGGGGTAAAAGAAGGGAATGAAAGACAGAACCCTGAGGAACCCTGTCACGTGGTTCATTCACCGCTAGTGGGCGCCTCCTCCTGGCCACTCTGGGGATTAACTCCTTCCAGGTCTGGGACCCCCTTCTGCTGCTCACTTCACACCATCCTGCCACTGTCTCTCTCAATCTCTGCGACTTCAGGTGTTCCTTCTCCGTCACTTGGCCCTCCAGCCAGGTCACTATACATATTTGCCCCTCCTAGGGTATCAAAATCTCTTCTCACTAGCAGTCTCTGGCACTCTTTCTATTCACTGCCCCTATGGTGCCACTTCCCCAGTGGCTTGTAGGGGAACCTGGACCTGCCCTCTACTCTAGGTTCCAGCTCAGGGACACTCTAATCAGCATCCAAGGTCTGTTCCCTCCTGGACCTTACTGTCTTTTCCTGAGCCATTTCCTTACCTTCTAGCTCTCCCCGCCTCTCTGGGTTTGCCAACCTCACAACTCCCTCTTCCCCGGGAGTAACTGTAGGCTACTTGCCTTTGTAGCTCCAAACACACCTCCCTTTTTCCAGGGACTGACTGCAGAACCCCTTTTTCCTATGAGTTTCCTTGCTTTACAGAAGCCCCGTCTATTTCTACACAAGTGCGCTTCCCTTAACTCGGGCTTTCCTCACAGCCTTAATTCTCCCATCTTATAGCCTAAAAGATTAATTGGCCCATCTGTCTTCCCTTAACCCCTCTGGGGAGAGTGTGGGGTGAACACCCCATCATAAACCCTCAGGGAAAGCTGGAGCAGGGATGAACTCCCTGAATAGCTCACATTTTCCTCCTTTCTGGAAGCTGATCCCACTCTTGCACCAATTACATTGTTTGCCAAGTGCTGGCCAGACATCAGTGCAAATTTCAAATTAGACGAGTGGCCAATCTAGTAGCTGGGCTTGAGATACAATATGGCTACCCCAGTATCTCCCAATCCTTCCTTGCTCCTTTTGATCCATGACCTTCAAATCTCCAGACAGATCCCCAGCACCTCTCAATATCTTCTATTCCAATCCTGTCATCCATCACCTCTCTCTCTCACCCTAAATCCCAATCCAGCTCCTCATCTCCTTCTAACCTCCACACCTCTCCACCCTGTAGTTCCTGAAAAATGGAATTATTCACGGGGAGACCACATGGTCTGAACCTCACCATCTCCTGGTTACTTCACCTTCTCCTCCCTTTTTAGTAGTAGTGCCCCTCCTCACTTTGTCTTACCAAAGGTGGCAGAGGAAAATGGCTTCCTGATCTTCCAGGGGGCACTGGTTGACTCCAGAGCTGAAGAGGATGTAAGAGAGAGGGAGTTGCCTTATGGAGAGATGACCACCACATGTGCCCCCACATTCCTCAGCTAGGACTGATGGGTAGCTGTATTGCTTGCTCCCATGGCAGAAGCAGGGAATGCAGAGTCCTTCAAAGCACCCAGCTATTTCCCCACACTCCATGACAGATGGGAGGGAGCCCTTCCTAATGTAGTTGGTTGGAGGGTTTCTCGACTTCCTGCCACTCCTCTCCCCACTGTACCCCTATGTACACTCTGCAGCTCTTACCCCCAGACATACACACATTACCCTGCTCCATATGCAAGAAGCAGAGAAAGTGAAACTGATCTCAGTCATGAACTCTAAGGGACATGGTTGGGATATGGAATTCTCTTTTCTAATTACTGTCTAGGTTTAGAATCAGAAGAAGTTTTGCTAATCAGAATCAAATCAAAGAATTTTGTATTTCAAAATACTATGAACATTTTGGATCACGCTTGGGACTATTAATTGCTGAAATCCATTCTCCTGTGTGAGTAAAAATGTATTTTATTTTTATCTCATTTAGAAAACATGATTTAAAAATGGACTGTGCGGCTGAAATCTTTCAGGCCAAATTACAGATGGAATGAATGTTTAGGACTGAGCTATAAATCTCAAAAATAGAGTTTATGATGGAATTACTAAAGCAACATTAACTGCAGAGGTATGAATGATGGTGCTATCATAATAGCCTCATCATAACTCAATACTAAAAGGTAGTCAATATCTCTATTTTATTCTGACTGCTAACTAAGAATATTTCACACAAAAGATACAGAGCCCTGACATCACTTGTATCAATAATGTGTCCTACACCACTACTTTACAAAGAATATTGAAATACTGCATAGCTGTTACTGATGTGCAGACATAGCATTAATGTAATACAATCACCCACCAATATAGAGAAACAAATATACTGGATGTAAAATAATTTAGCCGTCAGCACTATTCTCTTGGTTCCTATTGACTGAATTCTCTATCTGCTGATCTGTATGGTATGAAACCAATTGCAATGAAAAAAAGGATGCATGAAACTTTTTCCCATCAAAGCAATTCTTTGTCACCATTCCCAGCTTTGGGACCACTGTGACACAGGCATGCCTCGATGGGTATATTTGCCCCTGCGTCTGACCATCTTCTCAATATTTCACCAAAGGGGGTTGTGTGTGGTCTCTGCCAAAAGCTAAGAACTAGTTGATTTTCATGGTTATTGTGAGGTGTTGGTAGGAGAAACAATTTTAGAGTTATGTAACATGTAGGATATTGTGTTCCAAAACTGTTGTAAGTAAAACTTGTCACCCAAGGTGGGGGAGTCTCAGACCTGAGTCAATCAACACTGAGAACAATGGACAGCCATGAAGCCTTACCAAGCTACTGTTTACTGTCTGGACCAGATGCAGGTTTGAGCATTTACAAAGACAAAAGAACCACAAGGAAAGTCCTGAATAGGGAACCCCCTGGGCTAAGAGACATTAGTCTGTAACTACATAAGATAAGAAGAAAGGGCATAAGACATTATCCATTATGGAGGAGACACTCTACCAACGGAAATGTCTCATGACAGGTGGAACCCAGTTTTCTGGACTGGACAAGTTCAGTAAGGACTGGCCATTGGGTAAGGAACACATTCTTAGACAGGAAAGAAACTTGTTAATAATTATAGCCTACAGGTTGTGTTCTGTGTTTTTCTTTTACCTATAACCTTTTGTCTCCAAATCCTTTTACTTGCTTTTATTTGAATCTTTATCTCAAGCTCTGTCAAATAAACTTCAATTTGGTTTTACTATAGACACATTTAAGTGCCTTATACTCAAGAGAGTGTTGAATGGAGGTGAAACCAGTGAAGTGGAGTGCCCTGTCTCCATGGAAGCAGTGGATCGGGGAATGCTGAGGGTGTCCAGATGATAAGGCACTCAAACGTAACAAAGTGGGGTGTGTAAATTGCTAGATTGCATTGGGAATGAGTGGGGCTTGTGAATCCTGGAGCAGAGTGCTTGTGTTGCCAGTAGCTGGTAGTTAGAGAGGATTTCCCCTGATGGGCATAGACAAGGCTCTCTCCTGCTCTGAGTAGGTGGTAGGGATTCACTCCTCAGTTAATTCCGAAAAGTGTCAAAGTGGTGTAAGCGGCAGTTTATGAGCTAAACAAAATTCACACTCAAGACACTTACAAAGTATACTGATACATATAACCTAAAGATTTAAAAGTAATAAGGTTGGAAACAGGAAAGAAAATAGTTACATTTTGTTATTTACTGTTTCTTTATTTCAGGAGAAGGAAATAGAACAAAAGACAGTGCAAAATGAACACACAAACACGACACATATTCCAAACTGACTAAGCTACAATTTGAGCAGCTGAGTACTGGTCGTGCATTAGCAGCTACAGGGAAAAATGTCGAGGAAATGGTGTTTATGCTCATGGAACGTACAGCAGCCAGATCCCTCGGGAAGGAATGGTGCTGTAGGGAGTGCAGGCTTGACTGCAACTGCCCAGTGATGGGGTACCAGCCTGGCACAGTCCTCAGTGAGGCAGCCATTCAGCTCATTGGGGCCAGACTGGAGATGGTGAAACTGGAAAAAGAACGAGAAGAAGGCCTATGAGAGAGAGCAGGCAGCAGGTGAAGAGAAACAGGCAGCGGAAGAAGCTGCAGATTGGAGACTGTTGGAGTTGGATGACTGAAAGCATGGAGACAGAGAGAGCGCAAGCTCAAAATGCCAGAATTACAAAATAAAACCCCACCTCCTGCAAGTAATCCTCCCCAGGGATCAACCAGCTGCGATAAACAACACCCATGCTACAGGGAAGGGGATTGCATCCAGCGATACTTGTGCATCTTTGAGAGCATATGCAAATGACCGTCTTGATTCCCAAACTGTCTGGGAAAGCTTTGCATATGTCTAATGATATGGATTGGGGGAGGCTATGAATTATCACAATTAAAAAAAAAACCTGTGTTGTAAAGGTTTCAAATCAACCCAGAGCCATATCACCTAATATTTAGAATTTAGATTGGAGTCTGTTGCTCATAGATGTTGAGTACGTACTTCACTTTTCAGCATTTCAAGCTTGCAGGAAAAGTGGTGATCTTTGGAAGTGGAAACAAAGCAGTCAACACATTGCTTCCCTGCAGAAAAAACTCTGAGTGAAGGCAGATAGTAGCACTGCCACTTGTACTTCTTTGGCATGCTTCTCCCTAGGGGGGACAGGGTCCATGCTCATGGTAGGGGTCTACTACAGATTACCTAACCAAGAAGAAGAGGTGGATAAGGCTTTTTTAAAAAAAGTAACAAAATCATCCAAAGCATAGGACTTGGTGGTGATGGGGGACTTCAACTACGCAGACGTCTGTTGGGAAAATAACACAGCAGGGCACAGATTACACAGATTACATGAAATGGCAGAGTTTGTGATTCTAAGGAATGGTAAGTGGGAGAATGGCAAAATAAAAACAATGGATTTCAAGAAGGCAGACTTTAGCAAACTCAGGTTTCAGAGTAGCAGCCGTGTTAGTCTGTATCCGCAAAAAGAACAGGAGTACTTGGGGCACCTTGGAGACTAACAAATTTATTAGAGCATAAGCTTTCGTGGGCTACTGCCCACTTCTTCGGATGCATATAGAGTGGAACATATAGGACCTAATCACATCAGCCATACCATCAGGGGCTCGTTCACCTGCACATCTACCATCATGTGCCAGCAATGCCCCTCTGCCATGTACATTAGCCAAACTGGACAGTCTCTATGCAAAAGAATTAATGGACACAAATCTGACATCAGGAATCATAATACTCAAAAACCAGTGGGAGAACACTTTAACTTGTCTGGCCATTCAATGACAGACCTGCGGGTAGCTATCTTACAACAGAAAAACTTCAAAAACAGACTCCAACGAGAGACTGCTGAACTGGAATTGATATGCAAACTAGATACAATCAACTCAGGATTGAATAAGGACTGGGAATGGCTGAGCCATTACAAACATTGAATCTATCTCCCCTTGTAAGTATTCTCACACTTCTTATCAAACTGTCTGTACTGGGCTAGCTTAATTATCACTTCAAAAAAAAATTTTTTTCTCTTACTTAATTGGCCTTTCAGAGTTGGTAAGACAACTCCCACCTGTTCATGCTCTCTGTATGTGTGTATATATATCTCCTCAATATATGTTCCACTCTATATGCATCCGAAGAAGTGGGCAGTAGCCCACGAAAGCTTATGCTCTAATAAATTTGTTAGTCTCTAAGATGCCACAAGTACTCCTGTTCTTTTAGCAAACTCAGTGAGCTGGTAGGTAAGACCCCATGGGAAGCAAGTCTAAAGGGAAAAACAATTGAAGACAGTTGGCAGTTTTTCAAAGAGACATTATTAAGGGCAAAAGAGCAAACTATCCCACTGCGCAGGAAAGATAGGAATTATGGGAAGAGACCACCCTGGGTTAACCAGGAGATCTTCAATGATCTAAAAATAAAAAGAGTCCTACAAAAAGTGGAAACTAGATCAAATTACAAAGGATGAATATAACCAAATAACACAAGTATGTAGGGACAAAATTAGAAACGATCTCAAACTAGCTAGAGACATAAAGGGTAACAAGAAAACATTCTACATATACATTAGAAGCAAGAGGAAGACCAAGAACAGGATAAGCCTGTTACTCAATGAGGGGGAAAAACAATAACAGAAAATGTGGAAATGGCAGAGGCGCTTAATGACTTCTTTGTTTCGGTTTTCACCAAGAAGGTTGGTGGTGATTCGAGTCTAACATAGTGAATGTCAGTGAAAATGAGGTAGGATCAGAGGCTAAAATAGGGAAAGAACAAGTTAAAAATGACTAAGACAAGTTAGATGTCTTCAAGTCACCAGGGCCTGATTAAATGTATCCTAGAATACTCAAGGAGCTGACTGAGGAGATATCTGAGCCATTAGCGATTATCTTTGAAAAGTCATGGAAGATGGGAGAAGATCCAGAAGACTGGAAAGGGGCAAATAAAGTGCCATTCTATAAAAAGGGAAATAAAGACAACCCAGGTGTAGCAGGCTGCTGGTGCAAAAGCACCTAATTAGCCCCTGCCCAGTCAGCTCCAATCAAAGGAAGCAGATCGGGGCTAATGGAAAAGGCCTGATGCCGGCCTGAGGATTGGCAACACCTGCTGGCCTGACAAACCAAGGGCTATAAAGGCTGGGAGGGAGCCAAAAGGTGGGGGGCAGCCAGGGAGAAGTCAGTCAGTCAAGGAGGGAACTGGAGGCCTCCTAGCTGAAGGCTGACGCTGCCTGTAAAGGAGGTGACTAATCCTGCAAGGCTTGTATATAGATAGACACTGGTGGTGAGAGAACCTTATGTAAATAAAGACACGGGTGTTGCACAACCCTGAAGCCTCTGTGAGCCTTACTGGGGGCAGCAAGCAGGCCCCACGAAGAGGGGCAGGTTGTGGTCCCTGTTACATGGGGGAATCACAGACCAGTCAGCTTAACTTCTGTACCCGGAAAGATAATGGAGCAAATAATCAAACCATCCATTTGCAGGTTTCAGAGTATAATAAGGTGATACGTAACAGTCAGTATGGATTTGTCAATAACAAATCATGTCAAACTAACCTGATAGCTTTCTTTGACAGGGTAACAAGCCTTGTTGATAGGAGGGAAACAATACACTTTAGTAAAGCTTTTGATACTGTCTCACATGACCTCCTCATAAACAAACTAGGGAAATGCAACCAATGTGGAGCTACTATAAGGTGGGTGCATAACTGGATGGAAAACCATTCCCAGAGAGTAGTTATCAGTGGTTCAAAGTCATGCTGGAAGGGCATAACGAGTACGGTCCCACAGGGATCAGTTCTGGGTCTAGTTCTGTTCCATATCCTAGAATTATAGAACTGGAAGGGACCTCAAGAGGTCATCTAATCCAGTCCCCTGCACTCTTCATCAATGAGTTAGATAATGGCATAGAGTTTATATAAACTCTTATAAAGTTTGCAGATAATACCAAGCTGGGAGGGGTTGCAAGTGCTTTGGAGGATAGGATTAAAATTCAAAATGATCTGGACAAACTGGAGAAATGGTCTGAAGTAAATAGAATGAAATTCAATATGGACAAATGCAAAGTACTCCACTTAGGAAGGAACAAGCAGTTGCACACGTACAAAATGGGAAATGACTGCCTTGGAAAGAGTACTGCAGAAATGGATCTGGCGGTCATATTAAACCACGACCTAAATATGAGTCAACAGTGTAACACTGTTGCAAAAAAAGCAAACATCATTCTGGGATGTATTAGCAGGAGTTTTGTAAGAAGACACCAGAAGTAATTCTTCCGCTCTACTTAGTGCTAATTAGGCCTCAATTGGACTATTGTGTCCAGTTCTGGGTGTCACATTTCAGGAAAGATGTGGACAAACTGGATACAGTCCAGAGAAGAGCAACAAAAATGATTCAAGGTCTAGAAAACATGACCCATGAGGGACGATTGAAGAAATTGGGTTTGTTTAGTCTGGAAAAGAGAAGATTGAGAGGGGACATAACAGTTTTCAAGTCCATAAAGGGTTGTTACAAGGAGGAGAGAAAAAAAATTGTTCGTCTTAAGCTCTGAGGATAGGACAAGAAGCAATGGGCTTAAACTGCAGCAAGGGGGGTTTAGGTTGGACATTAGGAAAACTTCCTGTCAGGGTGGTTAAGCATTGGAATCAATTGCCTAGGGAGGTTGTGGAATCTCCATCATTGGAAATTTTTAAGAGTAGGTTAGACAAACACCTAGATGGTCTAGATGATTCTTAGTCTTGCCATGAGTGCAGGGGACTGGATTAGATAACCTCTCGAGGTCCCTTCCAGTGCTGTGATTCTATGCAGAAGGGTATAATTTACTTCTCTGTATATATCAGCTTGGGTAAACCTAGTTCTCTGTCAGTATTTGTACCATCAACCTTGCTCTCCTCAAGGCACTTTCTAAAAACTCACTTCTTCTATCTATTGCTTTCAAGTCCTGTGCCAAAATCCTAGCATTGAACTCACATTGACAAAATAGATGTACTACAATGTTGGAAAAATGCCAAACTTGGGGATGCTCTCTGTGACAGCAGCCACTGGAAGCCCTCTTCATGTAATCTTCATCCAGATCATGTGTCTAGGGCCAGGATATAAAGGGTGGCACATCTGGTTGTTACACTCCTATTATGTGGAGTCCAAAAAACAAGAAAATCTTTGATAAAAATGGAGTAAAATAAAGCCCACCCGAATCCTTCAATTTGAAAAAGTATGAGGGCAAAGAACTGGGGGAGCTTGTTAATTTGAAATATTCCTGTAAGCCAATGCTACTTAAGAAAAAATGTAGAAGATGAAATCCTACTACAAGTGGCAGGACCAGAGTAATTCTGAGAAGACCGTGAACTGAAAGACAGAGCCATTCAAAAATGTCACGAATACTGCAATCCATGCACAAATCTGTCACTTGGGAAAGGCACATTTTCTTTACAACAAACCAACCGCAAAATAAAACCAGTGACCGTTGTGTAGCAGATCTACATAATAAAATTAATTCATGTCAATTTAAATAGGCAATAGATGGACTAGTTAGAGAGGGGGAGGGTCAGATTGGATTATTGTACTATAAGTGATAACCAGGTAAAAGCATGGTTAGTGCCAGAAATTTACTTGACTTTGAACACAACAATAGATATTTATATTTATGTGGGGTAGTGAAAACTGTGCTTCCTAAAAGGAAGTGTTAACTTAGTTCTGGTTGAAAAACAAGAACTCTGTTTTACAGAAATTTCAAAATGTTACATTTTTCAAAGCTTGAAATGGACCCATTTTTTATTAAAGTTTGTGTTTTAAGCAAATGAAAATGTTCAATAACAATTTTTAACATGATTTTAATAAACATATTGTGATATTGCACTCCATATGTTTTATGGAAATATGCTTATGAGTGTGAATATGATGTAACTGGAATATGCTTTATGCAAAAGGTCTCTTGTAAGGTATCATAACAAAAGTTATAACCTACTGAATATATTCCACCTATTTGTATGCATGTATCATTCTTGTATCTGAAGCTAGAAATATGAAGTATAACTCTGAGGTCCTATTGTAATTATGCAGAGCATGGGCCGTTAACATTGGTTTACAATCTTGATGGCTTCCATTGACTATGACAGTTGGTTGTAAATGGTTTATTTACCTGCAAGGCTTTCTGTGTACGTGTGGGCCAACCCAGGAAGAATGGAGACTAGGGGTCTTACAGTGACATGTGACCAGGTCACCTGATAATGAAATCCATCTTAAATCTTGTACTTTTCCATTTAGAAGGAGGGGTGGGGACCCAGAGAGAAAAGATTCCTGCCTCATGCCAAAGCTATAAAAGGGGGTGGAGCAGGACAAAGGGGAAGAGGTGGAGCAGGACAAAGGGGAAAACCCCTGCTTACCACTTGAGATGTCTGCTGAAGCTAACAAAGACTGTACCAGGGGAAAGAATTGGGCCCATACTAGCAAGGAGTCTAGTCTGTAAAAGAAGCTTATTGGAACATTTTTGAAGGTGAGATATTACCTGTAATCAGTTTCTTAGACTCGCGTGTTTTGTTTTATTTTGCTTTGTGACTTACTTTGTTCTGTCTGTTATTACTTGAAACCACTTAAATCCTATTTTTTATCCTTAATAAAATCACTTTTGTTTATTAATAAACTCAGAGTAAGTGATTAATACCTGGGGGAGCAAACAGCTGTGCATATCTCTCTATCACTGTTATAGAAGGTGGACAATTGATGAATTTACCCTGTATAAGCTTTATACAGAGTAAAACAGATTTATTTGGGGTTTGGATCCCACTGGGAACTGGGTGTCTGGGTGCTGGACACAAGTAACCTGCTGAGATGTTTTCAGTTAAGTCTGCAGCTTTGGGGGCCTGGACCAGACCCTGGGTCTGGGTTGCAGCAGGCTACCATGTCTGGATCAACAAGGCAGGGTTCTGAAGTCCCAAGCTGGCTTGGAAAACAGGCTCAGAGGTAATTTCAGCACATCATGTGACAGTCCCAAGGAGGTCTCTGTGACCAAACCCATCACACATATCAATTATAAAAATATAGCAAAAATGTTATGGTAACTAGTGAATAAAATAGAAAATTTGGCAGATGTTGGACATTTTGTGTGTGAAAAGTTCTGGATTTTTTTTTTGTCTTTTAAGGCCATAGTTAGTCAGAAAAAAACTTTTCAAGCAGATAATTTTGATCAGCTATTGTGTACAAAGCAGTGAAAGAACTGAAGTGAAGAATTAAAATGGCATAACTATCGAAAGATCAGGGACCAGATGTATTTTCATTAACTGTGGCGGTAATCACAACACAAAGGTGTCCTGTACAGGAGATGTGATGTCATGCATGCAATAAATGAAACTTGTTTCACTAAAGTGAATCATTCTCAGCAGAAGTTGAAAAAACACACTAAAGCAAAATACATTCATTAACATGCAGCAGGTAGATGAAAACCTTTTTTCCTGACTCTTGTATCCACCTGTCATCTTAGACAGATTTTTAGCTCTTTAGGACAGGGACTGTCTTTGGTTCTGTTTGTACAGAGCCTAGCACAGGGGTCGGCAACATTTCAAAGAAGAAGAGCCATTTTTTTGTTTTTGTCTTTGACCAAAATATTTCGAGAGCCACATCACATGCAAAGCTACTTGTAGAGTTAGAATTTATCTAATAATAATTGAACATATTAAAGTTATTACTACTCACCAATACTTGTAATGCAACTTCTGCCACTTGAATTTGAATATAAACAGGAGGGGGCTCCGGGCTGGGGCAGGGGATTGGGGTATAGGAGGCAGTGTGGGGTCTGGGAGGGAGTTTGGATGCAGGAGGGGGTTCTGACCTGGGGCAGAGGGTTGGGGTGCAGGAGGGGGTGCGAAGTGCAGGCTCTGGCTGGGAGGTACTTACCACAGGCGGCTCCCGGCCTGCAGTGCAGCCTTCTAGTCCCGGAAGCGGCTGGCTGCTGGCATGTCTCTGCGTGTCCCTGGTTGGTGGGGAGGCAGCTCCGTGCAGTGCCCCCAGCATCGTCCTCACAGCTCCTGTTGGCCAGTTCCCAGCCAATGGGAGCTGAGAGTGTGGTGCTTGCAGGCGCGGGCAGGGCAGGGAGACCTGCTGCCCTCCTCCCGCTAAAGGGTGCCAAAGACATGCCAGCAGCAGCCAGCCACTTCCGGGAGCGATGTAACGCCAGATCTCCGCTGGCCGGGAGCCGCCTGTGGTAAGCGCCTCCTGGCCAGAGCCTGCATCTCACACACCCTCAAAAACCAGCTGCCCGCAAGTGGGCAGCCAAGGAGCTACAGGTTGCCAACCCCTGGCCTAGCACAATGGTGTCCTGGTCCATGATTAGAGCTTCTAGGCACAACACTATATAAATGATTAATAATAACAGGAAACATTGAGTCATTTCTCTCTGGTACCCATATAGGATAATTCCTCACTATAGGAAAGGCCACCAATAACTGGCATTGATAATCATGTCCCAGATCCCCATTGCAGTTTCCCCCTATTGACTGCTTGGCCCAGGGACTGAATCCTTCCCTGAGACCTTGTCGATCAAGCAATTAAGTCATTTGATTTTAGTTTGATCGACAAATGCAGCACCGCTCCATTTTTTTTTAATTCCAACAGCCCTTAGTGACTGACAGTTCCAAATAAACACTATTAATAAATCATTACTCTGTAACTAAAGACCTGGCTTTCAGAAGTACTTGCAATTGCCTACCGCAGGAAATCTCTCAGGAATATTCGTCATTTTCACAGTTACAATGCAACAGAAGAGCAACCATTTGAGACAGCTAAGCTAAAGCATGAGGAAAAACAGAAGCGCACTGGTTTAGGGACTGGTAGTAACGAGTGTTTCTTTATTTGCACTAAGAATGCAAAAAAGCAGAAAAAAAGAACTTACAACCTCAGTTCCCTAATGAGCATTTGATGGAGTGCAACAGGAAAAGATTTGTGAAAACTACCAGGAATAAGAGATGGGGGGAAATGAAAAGGAACAGAGAATGTGATGCCTTTTTAACGCCCCCCTCTGCCTACAGGTGTCAGATGAGGCCCAAAATGTCATTCATATAATTATTGCCGTATCTGGTCAAAAGCAGTCTCAGCACAGCTGATCTGATTGTGTGCTAATGGCTGTGAAAGCACGATAAGGAATGTGCACAATAAAAATATCTGTCCCTTACTGTATTAGCAGATGGGGGTGGCTTATTAGATAATCTTAAACTGCTTGATGGTGCAGGGTTTTTGTTGTTGTTACAGGTTAACACCAAATGTTAAATGTCATGGGGTAATTAAAGCATCTGCTGTCAGCCTTATTTCTCCTTGTGTGGTTACCTGAACATCCCCTGACTTGTTTGAGAGAGGTTATTAAATCTTGGGATTCAGGACGAAAGATATTCAGAAAAGCTTTTATTCTTTGTTAGTGTCTATTGTAAGAGACTACACTTTGTATGCATCCTCTTTGCTGGGAAGATGATAATTGACTCAGAGATAGTCAGCAATTAAATTTTGGTTCCAGCAAGAATTTTTCAAAAAATACATAATGGTTATTGTTTCTAAGGTAGTCAAGAGACTACAGGAGTCTGGTTGCCAACTATTAACACCGCAGAAGGTAGATAGTACTGCAGATGCAAGAATGTCTGGAGCCACCAGGGGTACGTCTATACTTACCCGCTGGTTCGGCGGCCAGCAATCAATCTTCTGGGATCGATTTATCGTGTCTTGTCTAGACGTGATAAATCGATCCCGGAAGTGCTCGCTGTCGACGCCGGTAATCCTGCTCTGCGAGAGGAGTAGGCAGAGTCAACAGGGGAGCCTGTCTGCCACCTGTGGACCCGCGGTAAGTACCTTTAAGTTCGAACTAAGATACTTCGACTTCAGCTACGTTATTCACGTAGTTGAAGTTGCGTATCTTAGTTCGAACTGGGGGCTTAGTGTGGACCAGGCCCAGGTCTCTGGAGAGCAGCAGTCTTCCTCATCTGTCTCAGTGTTTCAGGAAATCTCACTAGAGTTGTTGCATCCCCCACTCCACCACCCGATCACCTTCTTCCTTGAGGTCCATAGTGTAAAACATATAGCAAATTACTTACTCTGCATACTTCATCCCAAAGTATTTGCTCTCCAAACCATTGCTTTCACCTATATGGAGGCTAAACGTATGAAAACCTTCAACATTCACTGAATACAATTGATTTCAATGGTAGTGGAGGCTGCACAGCACCAACAGAATTAGGCCCATGTTGAGCACATCTGGAGGCTACAGATCCTAACTGAAAAACACTCCTTGAGATATCTTTCCTACTCTAGGATTAAGCAAAACAAAACAGAAAAATAGTGTTCCAGATTGGTAAGATTTCTCAAACCAGCTGATCCCAATTCCGATGTAAATGCTTAGTTTGTCCAGGTGTGTACAATGTTCTAAAAAGACAATCTATCCAAAGTGCTAAGTATCGTGATTAGTAACTATGCACAAATTTGACAAAGTTACTGAAAAGAAAACAAAATGCAATACCTTGCTCTGAAATATGGGTATGAATAGAGATAGTTCTAAACTGTAATAGAAGTGAAGCTGCTCTGTAATAATTCATGAATACTATATGTTATCAAGATATTTACTGTATGAATGTGTTGGTTTAGTAATAGGGGGATTGTCAGGGAAAAACAAATAAGAAGGAGTACAATGTCTCAAGATAAACCACCCATTGGTAAATACTTTAGGGTTATTAAGAGACAATGTTGGACATGAAAACACCCTGGAACACATGATCAAAAGGACTCTGGCAGTGAGAGGGAGGCAGTTGTTGACAGAGACATACACTGGGGGCCTGAAGGAAATTAGGCTTGCCTAAGTGATCATCAGGGGATGGTAAGCCTTAGGTAAGGTAGACATGAGTGTAGACGGTGCATTCCCAAGATGTTTGTAACTCTGAGGGGGTTCTACTGTATTCCAAAAGCTAAGAGCCTACCACTTGAGTAACAGGAGAAGCTTGGTTTAGCTGTAGGAGTGTAAAGTGTAGTATATTTAGCAATCTTTTCATTATTGCTGAATTCTGGCCAGGATTAAAAGACGCCCTATGTGGGTAAATGATTTATGAATTAGAAAGCCAGAAAGGACAGTTGGCATTCGGCAGCCTGAATAAAGAATTATCTAGACATTCATTACAACTGAGAATTGTCTCTTCTGTGATGCTACATGGAGCAAAAAGGCTGTAACACAGAGATAAGCAGTTCTGATTCCATTCAGTAGTAGCCAGTGGTGTACACATGCATAAATGTACACACGCGCACACACACTCAGTGAGATTATTACAGTGAGTAATTATCAAACATTTTGCGATATCTATCCATGTCTATCTGCGTTTGTCACTATGTATAAAGAGAGAGAGAAAGAGAGAGAGAGAAATAGAAGATGCTTTCTCTGAGTTATGGACAGTGCTTTTCTGCTCTGTCTGATCATATATTAACCCAGCCTCACTTTACTTCTGGCAAAAACTGCATTTCCTTTAATAACATTATGAACTTCATCCTGTATCATCAAAAAAGTACCTTGCGGCAATCTTATTCTTCATGAAAGGAGCTATAAAACTGCAAAGTCTTAATATTTTTTAAAACTAAATACCCTTGTTTCCTTATTAACCAGTCTATTGACCTGCATACAAAATTCTAGCCAAGGTGAGATATTAAATCCAGAACTTTGGCAGTGCTAGTGGGTCTGTCATAACTAAGATGACTGATATCACCATGAATTAGAGGTTTTACAGGGAAATAGATGATACTTCCATTAGGTTAGTTAGAGGATGCAAAGTAATCCTGGGCTCATATATTATTATAATTATATATAGTAGATTCTTAGGATGTTTGGAACATTATTTTATTGTTTCTATTTAGAATCTATGTCCCAGGTTGGAACAGGTAACTACACAATAATCTTGTTTTCTTTTCAATTAAGAGATTTTGCAGGGGAAAATCAACACAAGACAAAAAACCAATAACAAACACCACTGGCATTATATAGCCTGATATGTGCTAGCAAGCAGTGAAAAAGTAGCAGAGGGAAAATGTGTGGTAAATAGAAGAATACAGATGACAATTTTTTTCTTTTCATTTAAAATAACTTAACTTTTTATGTCGAACCAGCACATTTTAAACTTGTATATATTATTGTCTGTAGGAATGGCTAGGTAGGGAATTCATAATTGGTTACTTAGTCAATTCCCACTTAGCTGTCTTATAAAAACTTGGTATATGCACCAAGGAGTTTCTGTGAAAATGAAACCCTGCAAAATAACTGAACCAAAAATTAGATGTCACATTTTAATAAACAATGGTGTCTAATTATGGAAGAATATGTACTTACTTGCCCAACGCAAAGCACTCCATCTTAACGGTAGTTCCCTTAGCAGCTGTAACTGTGTAAGGAAAATGGACCTCAATTTTCGGCTCATATTCCCCCATCACACCTGGGAAATAAAGAATGGTCTTTAAAAATAAAATGAATGTCACTACTTCTTTCCAAACCTAGAGACGTTATTGTGAAAAACCACTGTGGCATGATTGTTAATAGTTATATAGCCAAAAAGCCTGTGGTGGGGGGAAATAGCTTACATTAGTTTGACTTGCTCTGCTCAAATCCTATTCATCCCCTGTTTGATGGTATCTTCAGTGCTATTAAAACAGCAGCACTTTTAAAAGAAAAGATTTATTTCCTCAAATATGGGTTCAAATTATATTTCAAAAGATTGCCATGTACAATCAATTCTAGAGGGTTGGGAAATTTTGCGTACAATAGCTTTGTGCATTTAATGATGCAGTGGTGGTTAGTATGGATAAATCAACCAAAAATTTAGCAAATATTCTCTTAACAGCCAGACAATATAACACGTCCCTTTATATCAAGGACATCCTGACATTTGTAAAAAAGCAGTCAAATGGTATGAAAGCATGTGTCTCTCCCATCGAAAATAATGTACAACCTCATAAAGCTCTCCTAAAATTTCAGATGCATGGCTATCATTATTTATTTAAGTGCTGACAATGTGCTTAGTGCTGTTAAAGATGTACAGTAAAGACATTCTGGGTCTCTTAATAAACTAGATATTGAAATCAATGGAATTACTCTAGGTGTAACTGACAGCAGAATTTGACTTGCAAGAGGGAATTGAGAGAAGTTAAGGAATGGGAAATGAACAGTAAATGGAGAAATATTATGTAAGGTGAGGTGAGGAGTTTTAATTTGATATGACTCAGAGACTGAGATTGCGATACAGTGGCTGGCGAGGAGTATGACTTTCGCAGTAGTGGTTTGGTTAGACTGCAGATGTGGGTGGGGGAGGGAGATAGCTGAGAAATGGGGAGGCTAGAGGGGATTGCTCCAGGCATGGACAAGGTTCTTGATCATGGGGAAATTGAGGAAAAAGGGAATTTAGGTGATATCAAAGATGCAGCAGTAATTGGACTAAGGGGCTGGTACAAAGCCCATGGGATAATTCCCACTGAATTCAAGAGTGGGTAATAGGAACAAGTGGGAGGCAAAGCAAGGAAACAAAAGAGGGATATTGAGGGAGGGAAAAAATTGGAGATATGGAGAGAAGAGAAAGGAGAAGAGCATGGAAGATAGAAGAGGGTATGTCTACATTACCCGCCGGGGGTCGACTTATTGCGTCTAGTCTAGACATGATAAATCGACCCCCGAGTGCTCTCCCGTCAACTCCTGTATTCCACTGCCACGAGAGGCGCAGGCAGAGTCGACGGGGGAGCAGCAACTGTCAACTCACCGCAGTGAAGACACTGCAGTGAGTAGGTCTAAGTATGTCAGCTTCAGCTACGTTAGTCACATAGCTGAAGTTGCGTAACTTAGATTGATCCCCCCGCAGTGTAGACCAGGCCAGAAAGAGAGTGAACCTTGCAGAGGGGAGAGAGAGGAGAGAGGCTGAATGGCAAGAGGTGGTTGGAACAAACAACCAATTTGCAAAGAGAAAATAATGCCTAGAGTTCAAATGGTAAAAGCCCTTTATTGATGTCACTGTGATGTTACTGATGTCACAGGGTGTAGGGCAAGGGGCTCCAGCTGGGTCATGTTCTGTTGACTATTGTCCCTGCAGCTCCCAGCGGCTGGCTCTATTTCTGGCAGGCCCTGCTTTGTGTCTCCCCCATCCATGTGGTATGGAGTTAGGGTAGGGTGACCAGACAGCAAATGTGAAAAATTGGGACAGGGGGTGGAGGGTAATAGGAGCCTATATAAGAAAAAGACCCCAAAATCGGGACTGTCCCTATAAAATTGGGACATCTGGTCACCCTAAGTTAGGGAGAGGTGCTGAGGCCTGATGTCCCTGCATAGTGCATGAGATTTTTCTAACTGCCTTAGGAAATGTGCATTTAAATACATTTCAGGGACCTAAAGTTAGTTAGAATACTTGAAGACAGCTGATGTGGGAATCAAATAGCAATGAAAGTGGAACGGAAAGTATATATTCTATCTAACTGAAAGAAAGTCATACATTAGTGGCATAAAATGTTCTTGCATACACGACACCCAGACAACTTAATTCCATAATGTTGCTTTATGAATATCACTGGATTGCTTTACACTAAAATATACTTTCATACAACCACACCACCCATATGATGTACTCTTTTCAAAATTCACGGACTAAATAGGGTTAAAGGGAAGTGTTATTTACTCCTTTACATAACACAAGTACCAGTGAGTCACCTAATGAAATTAATAGGCAGAAGGCTTAAAACAAACATAAGGAAGTACTTCTTCACACAACGCAGAGTCAACTTGTAGAATTCATTGTCGGGAAGTTCTGAAGGCCAAATCTATAACTGTGTTCAAAAGAGATTTAAATAAGTTAATGGCTATTAGCCTATATGGTTGGGGATGCACCCCCATGATCCGGGTGTCCCTAAACATCTGACTGCCAGAATCTTGGGCTGGATCACTTGAGGATGGATCACTTGAGAAATGCCCTGTTCTGTTCATTCTCTCTGAAGCATCGGGCACTGGCCACCATCTAAAGACAGGATACTGGGATACATGGACCATTGGTCTGACCCAGTATGGCCATTCTTATGTCCTGACGTTCTTATGATTCAATTCAGTGCTTGAATGGGAAACTGCTAATAAACATTCAGGTACTGCAGGAAGTGATGTTGATACATTCTTGTCTCTAATTAAGTACTGAATCAATGTCCCAGCACAGTTTTATAGGCACTATGCTGTTGTAGAGAGACTGTCTCTTGTATTAGTGCAAAACCAAGGTCTTGACCCCTTGCAATCATAAAAAATTCAGTAATATTTTTGCAAAAGTATGAACATAATCCCAGTGTCCTGGCCAAATTCCAAGAGGAGCAATTAAAAGCCAACTAACTAAAATGTTTCTGAATTTGTGATTCTTCACTTTCTGTCCTAAGCCGATTTGTTGTATGCTATTAAACAATTGCCTTGTTTCACCTCTAAGTGGTTGCACTTCAAAATGAATGAAATTGTCTCTCAATTTGTACAGTGCTTAGGAATCCTTTGGTTTAGAAGATACTATTGGTCAAATTCTGAGGCCCAAATTTGGCTTTTACTCACCCTTCACTCAAACAAAGGCCCATTAATTGGAACTGCCCTGTGTAAATGTAAGTATCAGGTATTTTGTGTTGACACATTCAGGTCATGTCCTAAGGAGATGCTGATCTGTCAACATTTTGTACCATGTCATGTTAATGTCAGCTATTGTAATGTAAACAATGGGTCATCCTGATTGCAGACACTCACAGTGAGATGTAAGCAGAAGTATTATGCTATTCCTTGTCACTCCACCAGGTTACCACTGTTTGTGAGAGGAGATTGGGAAAAGAAAGGAAAGGCTACTATTTCAAAAGGATATTTTTCATTTTGATTATTTATGATCTTGGAATTCAGGGAGGCTGCTAGATTTGTCTGAGCATCAAGGGCAAATTTATCAAGGCCTTGTTTTCCCATGTTATAGTATAATTGCTCTGCATGACTGCTGTACCTCGCTCCAGCTTGTTTTTCTTTCCTATTTCTGTTCTGGTCACTATGATTCAGCAACAGCAATCTAGACAGGATTTGCATTTTCATCTGCAGTTTCATTTCATTTGTATCATAAATGTAGGAAGGTGATAAAATAAACCTGAATGTTTAACAAATATAGACTGCATATATAATGTGTAAGTCAATCATTTTCAAACTTATAAGCATGTCTCTTTTTTGGATACTTGTTTAAGTGCTTCCTAAGTCATCTACAGCTCTAGTTATCAAACTAGAAATGTAAACCTATACTGTATATGCGACTTTGGTAGTGCAGGGCTCAAAAATTTAGTAGCACATACAGTAAAAACATAGTATACAATTCTGAAATTAATAACAGGGAAACTGCAGAGAACACATGACCCAAATATTATGGTTCAGGGGCAAGATGCACCCTTCTGTCTCTTCATGAGCATTCTTTCCAAGTCTGCACTTTTCCCAGAGTGGAAATCCACGGTTCATTCCACGTTAGTCTGGATCACCAGGCTACAACACCTCATGTCACCAATCATATATCCCTCAGCTGGCCCAACTAGATTTAGGTCCAGTCAGGGGCGGCTCTATGTATTTTGCCGCCCCACGCACGGCAGTCAGGAGGCTTTTGACGGCACACCTGCGGGAGGTCCGCTAGTAACGTGGCATCGGCGGCATGTCTTCGGGAGGTCTGCCGGTCCCGCGGCTTCGGCGTACCTGCCGCTGAATTGCCGCTGAAGCCACGGGACTGGCGGACCTCCCGTAGGCATGCCACCGAAGGCTCCCTGACTGCTGCCCCCACGGCGACTGGCAGGCCGCCCCCCGCGGCTTGCCGCCCCAGGCACGTGCTTGGTGCTCCTGGCTCCAGTTATAGAATACTCTCTGGGACCTTGTGACCAATATGAAATGCAGTTGCTCAGCACAGCTTCTTCAAAAACAGATACGATGCATTCAAAGAAATTTAACATGTAGAGAGATACAGGTTAAAACAGTCAAAACCTAAACTAGGGTTACCATACGTCCTCTTTTTCCCAGACATGTCCGGCTTTTCGGCACTCAAACCCCCGTCCGGGGGGAATTGCCAAAAAGCCGAACATGTCCGGGAAAATGGCGGCTCTGCTCCTCCCCTGACTCTTCGGCTCTGTTTAAGAGCCGGGCTGCCTGAGCGCTACCGGCTTCGGGCAGCCCCCGTGCCTCCGGACCCTGCGCCGCCGGAGCCCGGGAGGGGAAGTGCCCGGCTGGGGGCGCAGGGTCCGGAGGCATAGGGGCTGCCCAAAGCCCGAGCGCTACCGGCTTCATGGTTTGCCGGGCAGCCTCCAGACCCTGCGCTCCCGGCTGGGCGCTTCCCCTCCCGGGCTCCAGCTGGGGGCGCAGGGTCTGGGGGCTGCCCGGCAAACCATGAAGCCGGTAGCGCTCGGGCAGCACTTTCCGCGTGGCTGGGAGTGGGAGGGAGGAGGGCGGAGTTAGGGTGGGGCCAGGGCCGTGGAGGGTCCTCTTTTTTTATTTATTAGATATGGTAACCCTACCTAAACTCATTTGAAACTTAGCTTTCCCATTTCCTTCTAGTTTGAGCAGGCCTTTGCTTATTCCAGCCCCCTCTTTTTAGGTCTGAGGATCAACAGTCATCTCTCCTGACATCCTCTGTATCTCACAGAGTTTCTTCACTGTCGGCTTGTCAAGCTGCCTTTATCAGACCCAAAGCTCATTGTTTCAGTGTCCACCAGAATCTTCCCCCAAGACCGTTGCCAGGCAGAGCTGAGTGAAAATGAAACTTCAAAGGGAATGAAACCTGTAGTGTCATGTCCAGTAGTGCCAACAGGACCACCTGCTTTCCAGGCCTAAGTGCAGCCAGTCCTGGCAGGAATTAACTCTTTGTTAGTCACATAACCAGTAACACAATAACAATCAAATAAACATAGTCACATAATATGTATAAAGGTACAACTTGTTTCCCCATTTGTAACACTGAGAAAAGATGCCTCCACATTTGCTAAACAGAGTATTTCTTAACCACAAATAAGTGCATTTAAGAAACAGTGAAGCCAAGAAAATCAAATTTAAGCTTGGCATTTCCCACTTAATAAAGAAGAAGGGTGCGTTCAGTGACTAGGGCACTAGCCTGAGACTCAGGAGACCTGGATTAAATTCCCTGCTCCGTCACAAACTTCCTGTGCTTTCTTGGGCAAGTCCCTTAGGCTAGGATCTATGAAGGGACTTAGGTGTTGCAATGCTGAGAGACACGATGACTAACTTTTAGGCACATAGAAAATCGCAGGAAGAACACTGTGATCTACAAAGCCAAGTTAGGTGCCTACCTGCATTCACTCTAAGGTGCGCAACAGTGCAACTGCACGAGTGGGCATCAAGGGCCACGCACCTAATTAATGGAGCCGCGCAGGCACGCAGCTACAGGTGTGCCTGGACCCTGGCGAGGACGTCTAAGGTGAGGTGGGGGGAATAGGTGTGGGTGGGGGCACTGAGGTCACGGGCGGGGAGGTTGGGAGCTTGGGCCTGCAGGGCTGCGGTGGCCGGGAAGAGATGCCTCTACCCAGCTCCGGGGCTGCAGCAGGGAGAGATGCCTCTCTCCCAGCTCCGGGGCTACAGCAGGGAGAGACTCCTCTTTCCCAACTCTGTGACTGCAGCAGGGAGAGACTCCTGTCTCTCCCACAGTGTTCTTCCTGCGATTTTCTATGTGCCTAAAAGTTAGACTCCTGTCTCTCCCTGTTGCGGGGGTGGGCTGCTGAGGGGAGAGAGGGCTGGGGGGAGTCCTCTCTCTCTGCCGTAGCTCTGGGGCTGGGGGTGCCCATTCAAATCCCCAAACCTATCCCTCCCAAACTCCGTGCTTCAGGGTTTGTGAAGGGCCCATAGAGGTCAGTGTAGATGACAGAATCATTCCTCTGTGTAACTACAGCTCTTAATGTCATTTTGCCACCACAGTGGTCTTCAGTGTGACCCCTTTTCTCTCCTGGGCTGTCTCAGCTTTGTTATGGTTATAACTTTTAAAATATATATATATTATATCTAGGTTTTTTGTTTCTACTGGTGGCGCACATCCACAAATTATCTCGATATTGGTGCTTTACATAACAAAATTCATTCTGCACATGGATGGAAAAAATTAGAGGGAACATTGGTGCCTAGGCTCACTAGGCAGTGAGTCGCTTAAGCTAGCCAGTGAGAGATGCTGAAGAGTGTGCTAAGCTCTGACACCACTCCCCTCACCCCTGTGACAGGTGCTTAAGTTCAGGTGGCTGGGAATCACGTAGTTCTACTTGCCAATTCATGAATGGGCACCTGCAATCAGACAGCTTAGACGCTTAAGGCATTCTGCGTAGGAATGAGTTAGGGCCCTGCCTTGCTCCACACAAGAGGAGGAGGGAAAAGGGAAGGAGAGAGGGGTAGTGGCAGCAGCTGCAGCAGCAGGTTTACATGGCGATGATGTAGCCATGGTGGCGCGTGGAACGGACTTCCCTTAAATAGTCCCCTGAAATCATCTTCCTTCAGCAAGAATCAGTATGGGAGGATGTAGGCTTTCTTAAATCCCTCAAAATTGCATCTACCAATCTCATTCATGGTCATCCCCATGTGGGGCTACTTCCTTCAACCTAAGCTGCATAAACCTTATAAGAGCATAAAAAAAAAAGAACAACCTTACTAGAGCAGACAAATGGTCCATCTAGCCCTATATCCTGTCTCTGGCAGTGACAAATACCAGATGCTTTAGAGGGAATGAACAGAACAGGGCAATTTCAAGTGATCTATCCCCTGTCATCCAGTCCCACCTTCTGGTAGTCAAAGGATTAGGGATATCCAGAGCATGAGGTTGCATCCCTGACCATGTTGGCTAATAGCTATTGATGGACCTATACTCCATTAACTTATCTAATTCTTTTTTAACCCAGTTATACTTTTGGCCTTCATAACATCCCCTGGCTAAAAAGTTCCACAGGTTGACTGTGCATCGCATGAAGAAGTACTTCATTTTGTTTGTTTTAAACCTCCTACCTATTAATTTAATTGGGCAACACCTAGTTCTTGTGTTATGTGATGGGGAAAATAACACTTCCTTATTCACTTTCTCTGTAACATTCATGATTTTATAGACCTCTATCATATCCCCCCTTAGTCATCTCTTTTCTAAGATGAACAATCCCAATCTTTTTAATCTCTCCTCATATGGAAGCTGTTCCAAACCCCTAATCATTTTTGTTGTCCTTCTCTGTACCTTTTCCAATTCTTATATATCTTTTTTGAGATGGGGTGACCAGAACTCCATGCAGTATTCAAGGTGTGGGCATGCTATGGATTCATATAGTGGCATTATGATATTTTCTGTTTTATTATCTATCCCTTTCCTAATGGTTCCTAATATTCTCTTAGCTTTTTTTGACTGTCACTACACACTGAGCATATGTTTTCTGAGAATTTTCCATGATGACTCCAAAATATCTTTCTGAATGGCAACAGTTAAATTAGACCCTATCATTTTGTATATATGGATGGGATTATTTTTTCCAATGTGCATTACTTTGCACTTATTAGCATTGAATTTCATTTGCCATTTTGTCACCCATTCACCCAGTTTAGTGAAATCCCTTTTTAATTCTTCATTTAACTAGCTTAAGGGATTTCATATTATCTGCAAATTTTGCCCCCACTGTTCACCCTGTTTTCAGATCATTTTTTGAATATGTTGTACGGCACGGATCCCAGTATAGAGCCTAGTGGGGCAATTCTAATAGATTGGTGACGCATGATTTCTCTTTACAAAAGCCACATTGACTTTTCCAAAATATATAATGTTTATTTATGTGTCTGATAATTTTCTTCTTTACTATTGTTTCAACCAATTTGCCTAGTACTGAAGTTAGCCTTACTGGCCTATAATTGCCAGAATCACCTCTGGAGCTTTATATATAAACCTCTACCTCGATATAATGCAACCCGATATAACATGAATTCGGATATAACGCGGTAAAGTAGTGCTCTGGGGGGGGGGGGGAGGGAGAGGGGCAGGGATGCGCACTCCGGTGGATCAAAGCAAGTTCGATATAACATGGTTTCACCTATAAACAAGGTAAGATTTTTTGTCTCCCGAGGACAGCGTTCTATCGAGGTAGAGGTGTAGATGTATATACATATATAAATAATAAAAATAGGAGTTATATTAGCTACCCTCCAGTCATCTGGTACAGAGGCTTATTTAAGGTAGAGGTTACATATCACAGTTAGTAGTTCTGCAATTTCATATTTGAATTCCTTCAGTACTCTTAGGTGAATACCATCTGGTCCTGGTGATTTACTACTGTTTGATTTATCAATTTGTTCCAAAACCTCTTCTATTGACATTCAATCTGGGAAAGTTGCTCAGATTTGTCACCTAAAAACAGTTGCTCAGGTGTGGGGATC
Source organism: Chrysemys picta bellii (assembly GCF_011386835.1). Lineage (NCBI taxonomy): Eukaryota > Metazoa > Chordata > Testudines > Emydidae > Chrysemys > Chrysemys picta. The sequence goes on from NC_088791.1 coordinate 323,740,053, forward strand.
TCTCGCATGTACTCTTCAATCAAGATAATTCATTTAACTTTCTCTGCAACTACACTGTCTTCCTTGACTGCTCCTTCAGAACCTCAGTCATACAGTGGCCCCAGTGACTGTTTGGCAGAATTGCTGACCAGGATGGTGACAGTGACTTCTGTAAAAGCATGCCTTCTTCTGCACATTGGACACAATCCCACCTTTGCAGAAGTTTTGTTCTCAATTGGTGCAAGACTGCAACTTGCTGGGATCATCTAAGTATTTTCTCATTGGTAACAAAACCAAACCAATGGATGTTAAGAAAATGCCGTAACTTTTGACACTGAAAACTGTTCAGTTTCCTCTCCTCAGCTGTTTTTACTGGCCATGTTTCTGCTCCATATGACCGGAGCGTTCACAAAAATGCTCACACCAACACATAAATTGTGCATCAGTTTCCTGGCAGTATTTTTGTCCTTAACTGGAAGAAGCTGAGAGAATGGACATTCAATTAGGACCTTTAAAGTCTAAAATACACATTACTGGTCATACCTCTCAGAGGCTTCCTCAATACACTGTGCCATAAAATTCCACCATTGGTTATGATCATTCCTCTTACAACAGGCCCTCTTGATTGCTTGTTCAAGACATTTCTTTTCTTCTATTGCCCATTTCCTTCTCTATTAGTGCATCCATTTAACTCCGTGCCTCTTTTTTTCCCTCCCAAAATTTGATGGTATCATCTCCAATCCAACATTGCTTTTTCATTCTCCTTTATCCCTGTTGTTCTCTGGCAATCTCTCTGAAGGAATCCTGAAATAAAGTGGCTTATTCCTCCATGATAGACATCTATTCATTCAGTACAGAATAGTTGTTGGAAATTGCTACTGTATATTTATTAGCAGTTGCTTCATGATGAAGCTTATCAACATTGACTTTTTTGGTATAGTAGATACCTCTCTCCAGAACTTTGTTAAATTGAAGATTATCATTGCTATTAAGAGCTGATGATCAGATTCCAGAGCAAGATCAGCACTCCTAACTATTCAAACATTCTATATGAGTTTAGCCCAGGGTTTCCAAATTTGAATATGATCCAAGTTGCATTATCACCTGCTGGATATCAAAATGTATGTTTATGGTAATTCTTGTGCGGAAACCAGGTAGCCATTAAAAATAGTTCACTTGTAGAAGCAAATGTTAAAAAAAAAAAAAACGTTATCTGATCTCTTTTCCGCTAAATGGTGTGGTCTCAGTACCAGTCCTAATACAGTTCTATCGTGGCCAATTCTCACAGTCATAGAATCATAGAATCATAGAATATCAGAGTTGGAAGGGACCTCAAGAGGTCATCTAGTCCAACCCCCTGCTCAAAGCAGGACCAATTCCCAGCTAAATCATCCCAGCCAGGGCTTTGTCAAGCCGGGCCTTAAAAACCTCCAAGAAAGGAGACTCCACCACCTCCCTAGGTAACGCATTCCAGTGTTTCACCACCCTCCTAGTGAAATAGTTTTTCCTGATATCCAACCTGGACCTCCCCCCACTGCAACTTGAGACCATTGCTCCTTGTTCTGTCGTCTGCCACCACTGAGAACAGCCGAGCTCCATCCTCTTTGGAACCCCCCTTCAGGTAGTTGAAGGTTGCTATCAAATCCCCCCTCATTCTTCTCTTCTGGAGACTAAACAATCCCAGTTCCCTCAGCCTCTCCTCATAAGTCATGTGCTCCAGACCCCTAATCATTTTTGTTGCCCTCCGCTGGACTCTTTCCAATTTTTCCACATCCTTCTTGTAGTGTGGGGCCCAAAACTGGACACAGTATTCCAGATGAGGCCTCACCAATGTCGAATAAAGGGGAACGATCACGTCCCTCGATCTGCTGGCAATGCCCCTACTTATACAGCCCAAAATGCCGTTAGCCTTCTTGGCAACAAGAGCACACTGTTGACTCATATCCAGCTTCTCGTCCACTGTGACCCCTAGGTCCTTTTCTGCAGAACTGCTACCTAGCCATTCGGTCCCTAGTCTGTAGCAGTGCATGGGATTCTTCCGTCCTAAGTGCAGGACTCTGCACTTGTCCTTGTTGAACCTCATCAGGTTTTTTTCGGCCCAATCTTCTAATTTGTCTAGGTCCCTCTGTATCCGATCCCTACCCTCTAGTGTATCTACCACGCCTCCTAGTTTAGTGTCATCTGCAAACTTGCTGAGAGTGCAGTCCACACCATCCTCCAGATCATTAATAAAGATATTCAACAAAACCGGCCCCAGGACCGACCCTTGGGGCACTCCGCTTGAAACCGGCTGCCAACTAGACATGGAGCCATTGATCACTACCCGTTGAGCCCGACGATCTAGCCAGCTTTCTATCCACCTTACAGTCCATTCATCCAGCCCATACTTCTTTAACTTGGCGGCAAGAATACTGTGGGAGACCGTATCAAAAGCTTTGCTAAAGTCAAGGAATAACACATCCACTGCTTTCCCCTCATCCACAGAGCCAGTTATCTCATCATAGAAGGCAATTAGGTTAGTCAGGCACGACTTCCCCTTCGTGAATCCATGCTGACTGTTCCTGATCACTTTCCTCTCCTCTAAATGTTTCATAATTGATTCCTTGAGGACCTGCTCCATGATTTTTCCAGAGACTGAGGTGAGGCTGACTGGCCTGTAGTTCCCCGGATCCTCCTTCTTCCCTTTTTTAAAGATGGGCACTACATTAGCCTTTTTCCAGTCATCTGGGACCTCCCCCGATCGCCATGAGTTTTCAAAAATAATGGCTAATGGCTCTGCAATCTCACCCGCCAACTCCTTTAGCACCCTCGGATGCAGCGCATCCGGCCCCATGGACTTGTGCACGTCCAGTTTTTCTAAATAGTCCCGAACCACTTCTTTCTCCACAGAGGGTTGGTCACCTTCTCCCCATGCTGTACTGCCCAGTGCAGCAGTCTGGGAGCTGACCTTGTTCGTGAAGACAGAGGCAAAAAAATCATTGAGTACATTAGCTTTTTCCACATCCTCGGTCACTAGGTTGCCTCCCTCATTCAGTAAGGGGCCCACACTTTCCTTGATTTTCTTCTTGTTGCTAACATACCTGAAGAAACCCTTCTTGTTACTCTTAACATCTCTTGCTAACTGCAACTCCAAGTGTGATTTGGCCTTCCTGATTTCACTCCTGCACGCCTGAGCAATATTTTTATACTCCTCCCTGGTCATTTGTCCAATCTTCCACTTCTTGTAAGCCTCTTTTTTGCGTTTAAGATCAGCAAGGATTTCACTGTTTAGCCAAGCTGGTCGCCTGCCATATTTACTATTCTTTCTACACATCGGGATGGTTTGTTCCTGCAACCTCAATAAGGATTCTTTAAAATACAGCCAGCTCTCCTGGACCCCTTTGCCCTTCATGTTATTCTCCCAGGGGATCCTGCCCATCTGTTCCCTGAGGGAGTCAAAGTCTGCTTTTCTGAAGTCCAGGGTCCGTATTCTGTTGCTCTCCTTTCTTCCTTGTGTCAGGATCCTGAACTCGACCATCTCATGGTCACTGCCTCCCAGGTTCCCATCCACTTTTGCTTCCCCTACTAGTTCTTCTCTGTTTGTGAGTAGCAGGTCAAGAAAAGCTTTGCCCCTAGTTGGTTCCTCCAGCACTTGCACCAGGAAATTGTCCCCTACACTATCCAAAAATTTCCTGGATTGCCTGTGCACCGCTGTATTGCTCTCCCAGCAGATATCAGGGTGATTAAAGTCTCCCATGAGAACCAGGGCCTGCGATCTAGCAACTTCTGCTAGTTGCCAGAAGAAAGCCTCGTCCACCTCATCCCCCTGGTCTGGTGGTCTATAGCAGACTCCAACCACGACATCACCCTTGTTGCTCACACTTCTCAACTTTATCCAGAGACTCTCAGGTTTTTCTGCAGTTTCATACCGGAGCTCTGAGCAGTCATACTCCTCTCTTACATACAACGCAACTCCCCCACCTTTTCTGCCCTGCCTGTCCTTCCTGAACAGTTTATATCCATCCATGACAGTACTCCAGTCATGTGAGTTATCCCACCAAGTCTCTGTTATTCCAATCACATCATAGTTCCCTGACTGTGCCAGGACTTCCAGTTCTCCCTGCTTGTTTCCCAGGCTTCTTGCATTTGTGTATAGGCACTTAAGATAACTCATCGATCGTCTCTCTTTCTCAGCATGAGACAGGAGTCCTCCCCTCTTGCGCTCTCCTGCTTGTGCTTCCTCCCAGGATCCCATTTCCCCACTTTAGTCATATCTCCTAAAATGACAATATGAATTTGAGGTGATGTACTAGATTCAGTGTCATATAAATACTTTCTGAGCATCAGGCCTTGTATCACGTGGAGCATATGCACTCATAACTACCACATGTCCTACCTTCAAACTGAAAATGGTGGCTTTCAGACGTGAAGAATAAGCCTACCAAGTCAGTAGTGCAGATTTTGCTGTCAGGGACAAATCCAGAGCAACACCAGTGTACCTGGCAGATGTATCAGAGGCATGTAACAACTGAAAGGTCTGACCACTATGAGTCACATCTGTGCTCTCAGGGTTCAAATTCCACTATGTCTTCCGCATACTGCCCATCTCAACATTCAGCCTTTCCAATTCTTCATCCACAAGACTCACTTTTACGATGGTTCTCAATGATCAAATGTTCCATGATCTCATCCATAGAGACTGCTGTCACTGCAGAAGCAGACGTACCGCCTTCATATCAGATGCTCCCCCCTTTTCATACAACCCAACCGCTCTGTTGTAGTAGAACATGAATCATGAAGCCTGGTTCCATTGTGAGAAACTGATGAATTTTTACATCCCATTCTTCTGTGTGTTGAAGCTAGAGATGTTTTACGGGAATGGCTTGCCAGGCCGTGGTCCCACCCTCCCACTTTATCTGGGTTTGGGACTGGCATTAGGAACAAGGGTATGGTTGGTGGTGGCAATGCCCACCTTATCATTTTTATCCCAGTGTTGAGAGCATAGCGACAAATTGGGGGTTGTGTCACCACCTGCCCTGTTACCTTGGGTGCCTCTGTGCTGTGCAGCTTTGGTTCAGAGCCTGACGCCAACAGCCTGCTTATAGAACAATAGCCACACTCTGGCATTCACTAGCCTGGTTACTCCTTGCAAGTTAGCACCAACACCCTCCCAGTCTTGAGTTTTCTGAAAACCAGTCCTTCTGACTGTAGCACTCACAGAGCCTTACTAAGTTCACTGCTCCTTTAAAGAGACAGTACACAGCAACAACCTGTTAATTTAGCTGAGGACTCACACTTCCCTTTAATATACAGCACTGATATGGTTTGTAGCAAAACCAAAAATAAGTTTATTAACAAAGAACATAGGATTAAGTGATTTCTAGTCAGAGTGGAAAAGATATGAAAAGTTACAAACAAAACACACTTTCTAGTGACTAAATTTAACTTCAGCAAGTTACTATCTCGGTCTAAGCAGGTTTCTCACCTATATTCAGTTTCCAGAGACTTTCAACCTCCTTTGTTGAAAGATTCCACTTTTCTCAGATGTACAAGAGCTCTAGCATGGCTTTCTGCTCTGGCTTATATCTTCCAAAGTTTAATGACCTTGTTACACAAGGCAGAAAGGTTTCCTGAAGCTGCAGCTTCCATCCCGCCTTGAGATTTCTCAGATGTACAAGAGCTCTAGCATGGCTTTCTGCTCTGGCTTATATCTTCCAAAGTTTAATGACCTTGTTACACAAGGCAGAAAGGTTTCCTGAAGCTGCAGCTTCCATTCCCGCCACCTTCCACATTGGTTTGCCTGATAGATTTGTCTACCCTTCATGTAAATGTAATTTCATTGTCTCTCCTTGCTCAATTCACACTGGAGACACCTTCAGGCAGAACCACATTCCTTTGTCTAGAGTGGGGTGATTCAATCCTTGCCTGACAAATACAGTTTAAGTACATATTTACATTTCTCCATATATCACCTGTACATACACAGCACTATAATATTAATGACCAGTTTATATATGATATCTTACATGGCACCTCTTAGACACCGAATATGACAACAGTGATTTGGGGCAATGAGTATGTCAGACCTGATATGCGTTATGTCATGGTGTACCCCCTGCCAGTTGGCATTGAGGCGCTCCCTGGGTCACAAGCACTAACCTGGGATGTAGGAGAGCGAGGTTCAATTTCCACCTCTCTGCTAGAAGGGGAGAAAGGATTTTAACAGGGGTCTCCTTCAGCACAGAAAAGTGCTCTAATAATTGAACTATGGGATATTCTGATGTGGGTCTCCATCAGTCTCTCCTGTTAAAGCAGTTCCACTGAAATCTATATGATGAAAGCATGCTTGGAGTAGGGCGACTGGCCCTGGGATCTCCCACCTCCCAGGTGGCTGCCCTAATTGCTGGGCTACAGAGTCATTCCAATTTTCTTGCTTTCTGGCCCCATGATGATCATAGGGCCAGAGAAAGAGAGGGAGACAGCATGATTGTGTAGTCTAGAGGTTTAGGTACCCACCCGGAAAGTGGGAGACCCAGCGTCCAGTCCCCCTATTCCAATCACTTTTTCATTATTTAGCCACAGTGGAACAGCTTCAACAGTAGAGACCGAGGGATCCCCATATCAGAATATCTCATAAATTCAGTAATTAGAGCACTCTCCTGATAGGTGAGAGGCACTCCTGTTCACATTCTTTCTATCCCTCGGGCAGAAAGGCGGAAATGGAACCTGGGTCTCCCACTCCCCAAGTGAGTGCTCCAACCACTGGGCACCACCACCACCACCTCCTCCTCTTCCCACCAGATTTTAAATGGGACCCAATCCAGTAGACACCTTCTAAGCATGCCTCCTGGATCGGGTCCTGAACAATGTCTGTTTTTCCCCTGGGTTTGTGGATCACTCTGGGGTTTAGGTGGGATATAGGTATCCAAACACCTAGAGGAGGCAGGAGTGCACTTACCCGGGGCTGAAACATTGGCAGCTAGGGAACTTTTACTCTGGAAAACTTAGGCTCCAAATGAGTTTGGAGTTTAGTGGATCTCAGTGGAGCCAGAACTGGGAGGTAGGTGCCTAAGTACTTTTGTGGATCCCACCCTTAGTTACTCCATGCTTCAGTTTCCCTTCTGTAAAATGGAGCTAATAGTACTTCCCTGCCTCACATTAAAGACTGTGAGGTGCTCTAATTCTATGATAAAGGAGGCCATGTAAGTACCATAGATAGACAGCCATTGCAACAGCTAACACCTTTAACATCCACTGGGGTACTTTAATAGAAATGTTGAGTGTACAGACATGGTAGGATTCGGTTCTGCTTGGAAACCGTTTCTATTGCTAAGCACAACTGAACAAGCTCAAGGGGGCAAGAGAGGGTGTCAGTCACTAAAACCCTGAAACAGAGCCACTCTACTGACTCACTTTGGTTACCAGTCCAGGTGAATCTTACTAGCCCCCACTAAATAGTATAAAACGGTTGAGAGCTTAAGGCCTTGTTTACATTGGAAAATTGATCAGCACAGCCATTCCAAAATAAACTATTATATAATAGCTATTGTAGAATACCCTATGCACCCTATTCCAGAATAAAAGTGACTTTATTCCTGAATAGGAGTGGAATAGCTCCCCATGTGACACAATAGCTTATTCTGCAATAGATATGCCTGTGTAAATTTTCCTGTGTAGACAAGGCCTAAGAATCTATGATAGATAGAATTAGAGATAAGTAGAGAGATAAACTGCAGAAAGGAACCTTCAGAATAGCCAAACCTGAAGAAGCCCAAGCACCGTTTTATTTTGTTGTTATTTAGGAAAAAATCTGAAATATACACACAGGTTATGGTCCAAAGATGGGGATGCCACCTGCTTACGTATGTCTGATACAGTTTTCACTTCCAAATTCCTTTAATTTCCTTTTGTTTTACCTATTTAATATTCTCATTAAAAACAGAAAAGTAAATGGCTCCCAGAAGCATGTGAGCACTGAAAATAGAGAGATACCATTATGAACTGTTACACTTAGAGCCTTTTAAAAATAAACAGATTATGACCTAATGGATCATGTGTTTGTTCTCATTCATGGCAGAGATGTTGGCACATGATTTGTTACATCATATTGATGGTAGGGGACATAAGATGGACTGAAATCATTATTGTCTTTTCATGACAAATTAATATTTAGAACCTTCTCAGTCAATCTGCATTTTTAAATGTCCCTAAATACTTACTTGCATGCGGGAACCCTATATACAGAAGCCCATAATGGCAGTGCTGACACAGTGTAAATCATATTGGTAGAAATGAGGCTGACTGTGTTGGGGATACCCATATCTGACCTTTACACCCATAACATTTTCATCTCACACTAAAAAGGAAATTTTCAGTGCATTGAGTGGAATTTAACTACTATTGATGTTACTGTAAGCTGCATAGCCAATTCCCCATGCACCTCACTGAAAATTCACTGCTGTTCTGCAGTATTTTTCCAGAATAGTATTTCCACTTAGAACCTCCTTGCCCTCTTCCTTAGTAATAAATGTTTCCTTTGACATCCCTTGGAAAGGGCATGTGAAATGTCTATTCTGAGGTTCATTAAAGTCCCCAAGTTGTTTAAATAGAACACTCAGGGCAAATACTATAGCATTTGTCACCGGACTGGAAGGTGGCTTCTGAACTAATATCAATAGGATTATTGTAATGCAAATTCCAGAGAAAAATAATCTTGCTGAAAACTGCACAGTGGAGAAAAAAATGTTCTTTGGTTTACAACGTAGTATTTAAATATTTATAAAAAGCAGTGTGGAAATACAAGTTGTTTAACCACTTTGATCCAAATGTGAAAGATGGTCACATTTTCACAAAACAGTACTCAGACAAAGCTCAAACAAACAAGAGGATGCAACGTTTAACTCTTATCTTCTTTTCACTTAAGTCAATCCTTCCAGCCCCTTTCAATACTTTAGTGGCTCTTCTCTGAATTCTCTCTAGTTTGTCTACATCTTTCCAGTAACAAGGTTTCTGGAACTAAAACCAGTATTATGTTTATTATTTATTTACAAAAGTGCCTTAGGTGCATACAACAGCATTCTCTCTCTCTCTCTCTCTCTCATCCAATGCAGAGAATACCAGCTGAATTAATTTCCTACATTCTGGGTGCAAACAGCAATCTGGCTGAGGCTCATGTGAGGCTGGCAGGCTAGATGCCAGCTCTTGCCCAGGCTGTAGGGATAAGCTAAGAACTGACAAACTCATAACTGGAGACCAGACCACTTCACCTACATGTTAGTTTTGCTCAAAATAGGTATTAGTCTTAGAATGTATTTACTCTTTAGACTCTATGAAATGCTTGTAAACTGCGGCCTGCATTAATCTCGCATGTAATGTCAGTATTCTATGCTATAAAAAACCATGTAAGTTTTGCTTTATAACTTTGAAAATGTTTGCTCTGAACTTGTGAACCCAGGCACAGGACTCATCCCCCTACCCATCCAGAAGGACTATCAAAATCAGAGGGGCCATCAAAGAACATCAAAATACACAGGATTGGTAAATGGCCCTATCACACCTTGGAAATGCTACATGTAAGGAAGCTTGTCCTGTGTGGACTTGGAAACTGAATGAAGGAAATACAAGAAAGTCACAGGAAATTTTTCCATTTCTTCACTGTTTGAACTCTGAGTGTGCTAGAGACACCAAACTAAAGCCAGAGATCCCCAGAGGCTGCCTCCTGGGTCCACCCTGAAAAATACTTTGAACTGACAGATCACTACAACTCTGTCACTCTTAGGGTTTAGATGGTAACTCATTTGTGTGTATAGGTTTGCTTGATTTAACCTATTGTCTTTGGTGTAAGACCTAGGGTACTGATTAACTTGGGGTAAATGACTCATCTTCTGGGACTAGAAGCAACGTGAATGTGGTGTGATTTTTGGTGTAAATGACCATTTATCACTAAATCCAGTTTTTTTCTGGGTGGCAAGATGGACTGGAGGTCTAAGGGAGTCTGTGACTCCATAGTAAGACTATTATTTTGATCCAGGAGTTCACATTTGTTACTAGCTTGGTGAAATCTAATTATAGAGCCCACCACCAGGTTGGCGTGTCTGCCCTGTTTTTGACCTTCTGTCCTGAGAAGGCACTTATGGTTGTGAGCCACTTCAGACAGTGGGATAGCTCAGTCCTGAGAAGAATGAGATGATGACAGTGGGTTGCGGGAAGAAAGTCAGGGAGTTGCTAAGTTTATCACAGATCCTCTAATTGAGGGAGTGTGTCCAACATTTGTGTTGAAAGTCCATAATATGGAGTTCTGGTTCAATTTCCAGCAACTTTTGGACAATCAAACAGCGGCAGTGACCAATGCTGATTTCTTTCACCCTTACATCAGATCAAGATCTTTATGATCTAAAACCCTAGTCCCCAATCAACAAAATCATTTAAGCATATGTGTATCTTTAATAACCTGAGCTGTCCCACTGAAGTCAACATCCTGGCAAGAACTCACTGGCACAGATTCAGTGCTATACATGATGGTCTGAATTTTTAAAGCAATCTGGATTGCTTGGTAAATTAGGCACAAGCAAACAATATGCACTGTGATATGGCTAAATGTAAATGTATACATCTAGGAAAAAAATGTGGGTCATACTTACAAGATGGGGGACTCTATCCTGGGAAGCTGTGAATCTGAAAACGATTAGGGGGCATGATTGATAGTTAGCTGAACATAAGCTGACACTGCAATGCTGAGGTTAAAAGGGCTAATGCAAATCTTGGAGGCATAAACAAGAGAATCTTGAATAGGAATATAGAGGTTATTTTACTTTTGTATTTGGCAATGGTGCCACTGTTGCTGCAGTACTGGTGTCCACAGTTCAAGGAGGATATAGATGAGGCTATGATTTTGTCATGGAGGTTGCAGAAGTTATGGAATCCGTGACTTCCAAAGATCTCTGTGACTCCCGCAGTGGTAGGGAGCTGTGAGGTACCCCTGCCACGTGAGGCAGCGAACCCCCAAGCGAACCGCCAAGCGAACCCCCAAGCGAACCCCCAAGCTACGAGTCACCTCAGGCATCGGGGGTTCCCTGCAGCTTCCAACCACCATGGGCAGGGGGGTATTCTGCAGGTCCCTGCCATCATGGACAGCAGGGGGATCCCCGCAGCTTCTTGGCTGTGGTGGTGGCAGGGGGATTCCCGTAGCTTCCCAGTCGTGGTGGTGGCAAGGGGGCCCTGCAGCTCCCTGGCTGCGGCAGAGGCAGGGGGACTCCTGAAGCACCTGGCTGCCCGTGGTGGGGAGGATCTCTCAGCTCTCCACCAAGACGGTGGCAGAGGGACCCCCATGTAACACTACACTCCATATTCTTCATAGAAATATGGTTATGATATGAATATGGCATGACTAAGATACTTTATGCAAGATGGCTCATGTAAGATATCATTGGAAAGGTTATGGTTTACTGAATGTGATTATCCAATTTGTATGCATGTATCATTTCTGTATCTGAAACTAGGAATATTAACCATGTATCTATATTTCAAATGTGCTACTTTAGGTAGCACCCACAACTAGCCCTTCAGGTACAACAATGAAAAAGTCAGAAAGGGCTGCTGGCCCATCAGCAGAGACAACAAGACTGTGAAGATACTAATCTCTCTCCTTCCTGAGAGGTGTCTTCATAGCTCTGACACTACCAGGTCAGGTGGTCCTGTCACCTGATACAAAATATCACCTTGGACACTGCTGGTACTTTTCCACTGTAGAGGCATGGGGACCAATCAAAGGATTCCTGCCTTAGGTAAATCCTTTTTAAGGGCTGGGGAGGAGGTTGATAGGAACTCTCCTCCATTGCCTACCCAAGAAGAAGGACTGCTGAAAGAACCTGAAGGGACAAAGGAATAACCTGAAGGGAAAGTCAGGGGTGAGTCCAGACTGAGACAGGGATCCAGTCTGTAAGAAGAAATAACTGGAACTCTGAGCTACAGAAACTCTGCATCCCGCCTAATTCAATATGTAGGGCGAGAAATTACATTTTGTAAACTGTTTCTTTAGTTTGCATGTTTTGTTTTATTTGCTTAGTAATCTGCTTTGTTCTGTTTGCTATCTCTTATAATCACTTAAAATCTACCTTTTATAGTTAATAAATGTGTTTTGTTTGTTATTGAACCCAGTTTGTGCAATTTCTAACTGGGTGGGGGGCAAGAAGTTGTGCATATCTCTCTTCACATTGAGGGAGAGGGTGAATTTTGATGAGTTTGCGCTGTGCAGATTTTTCTATACAGTGCAAGACAATATACCTTTGGGTCTGCACTCCAAGGGAGTTGGGCCCCTGAGTGCTGGGGCAAATCCCTTAAGCTGAGTCTTCCCAGAGCTGATCTCAGTGCCTGTGTCTTTCTGCAGCAGAGCGTGGCCCTGCCTGTGTGTGTGCTAGAGGAGGTTTTAGAGTCTGGCTCAGCAAGAGAGGTTAAAGGGGGTCCAGACTGGCAGAACAGGCGGGCTCAGTAGTATCTCAGTACATCAGCTGGCACCTTGAAGGTGGGCAACCGTGGTGGCAAGGAGACCCCTGCAGCTCCCTGATGCCGCGTGGGAGGGGCAGGGGAAACACCACAGCCCCGGCCGCTGCAGGGGGAGCAGGGGCAGGGGGAACCTGCATCTCCCCACCATGGGTGGAGGGGGCTCCTGGAGTTCTAATTTCAAACAGGTAGTGGGAGGCTCTGGGGTTCCCAGCCATCCTGCAGCTGCCCAGCCCCTTCCCATTTTATCATGGATATTTTTAGTAAAAGTCAGGGACAGGTCACGGGCTTCTGTGAATTTTTCTTTATTGTCTGGGACCTGCCCCTGACTTTTACTACTTATATTATGACAGTTTAAGAAGGTTAAAAAATGAACCATGAGAATGATTAAAGAATAAGAGAACATGCCTTATAGTGAAAGAATCAAGGAGCTCAATCTATTTATCTGAAAAACAACGTTAAGGGGTGACTTGAACACAGCCTGTAAGTACCTACTTGACGAAAAAATATTTGATAATAGGATCTTCAATCTAGCAGACAAAGATATAACAAGATCCAATGGCTGGAAGTTAAAGCTACACAAAGGCAGACTTTTAATAAGGTGTAAAATTTGTACAGAGAGGGCAAATAATCATTGGAGCAATTTATCAAGAGTCATGGTGGATTCTACACCACTAGCTCTTTAAAATCAAGATTGGGTATTTTTTGTTAAAAGATATGCTCTAGTTCTAAAGGAATTATTTTGGGGAAGTTCTATAGCCAATGTTATACAGGTCAGACTAGATAATCATAGTTAGGGCCCTACCTAATTCACGGCCATGAAAAACGAGTCATGGACCATGACATCTGGTCTTCCCCTGTGAAATCTGGTCTTTTGTGTGCTTTTACCCTATGCTATATAGATTTCAAGGGGGAGACCAGCGTTTCTCAAATTGGGGGACCTGACCCAAAAGGGAATTGCAGGGGGGTCATAATTGCAGGGGGGTCATTTTAGGGAGGTCGTGGTATTGACACCCTTACTTCTGCGCTGCCTTCAGAGCTCAACGGTCGGAGAGCGGTGGCTGTTGGCTGGGGGCCCAGCTCTGAGGGCAGCGGCCCACTAGCAGTAGTGCAGAAGTAAGGGTGGCAATACCAAAACCATGGTAAGGCCCTAATCATAGTGATCCTTTCTAGCCTTAAAAAAAAAAATCTATGAATCTTACTCAAATTGAAGTTTATTATTTCATCTAGACCTACACAGACAGGAGAACCTGATTTATGTAGGGTTCTCAGATGCCTCAGGGAGGAGACATTTAAAATGTTTAGATAGATACAGTCCTTCTACAGTAAATAATGTAGAGTTTGTACTTCAAAACTGACCTCCAGCTCCAATTGCCCTGAAACTTACACTTAACTATTTGACGCATTAAAAAAAAAAAATGTTCCCCCGTTCAGATACCAAAAATGTTGAAATAGCTGCAATACACAGAGTGAAATTTTTGACTAAGTCCTAATTGATTAGGATAGAAACTAGGATTGCTCTAACATTCACTGTTATCTAATTAAACTGGAAAGAGCTTTCTAAATAGGAAGTATTTTTCTGTTGGAATGCCTCATATCGCTGTGAAAGTACAAATACACAGTCATTTCCTTAATAATAAAGATCAAGCTAACACAAGCTTCCCCCGTCTCCATTAGCAAGAGCTAGTGAAATACCTATTATTTCACAGCCCAAAGCAACAAAGTGTCCCTGTTATAAAACTTGCAGTAGTTCTAACCCTAAGCAAAATTCCTGCTGTTCACAATCAGATTATTTCATTATGCTGACAAAATCATGGAACTGACAAAACATTCTTAGTTGGACACCATGTCACACTGCAAAGAAAGCTGTCACATAGGTACGTATAGAAAGGTCTAAGATTCTGAACAAACCTGGAAGGTAAAACACAGTTTTATAAATACAGTCAGTCAAACTAGTGAATTTGCAATCATCTACTTTATAATCATAATAATAATACTTCACATTACTCAGCTCCTTTAAATATACGTTAAACAAACCTCCCAACAACTCCATAAGTAGGAAAATATTATTATTAAATTCTTATTTTACACATATGTAGAAGCATAGAGAAGTTAAAGCCCAATATAAGGCCATTTTTATTAAGTAGGAAGTTACCTGCCTAACTTTAGGCACCCACATTTAGAAAGTTTGGCTTAAGGGCAAGTCAATGGGAGAGGGCTCAAATTTACAGATATTTTGCACATGAAGCATCTGCAGGATCCTCTGCAGACTCCAGAATAGGCATTATCTATTTTTTCCCCAGAATTTTTTTCTTTATACTTTTGAAGTACAAGAAATATAGAGATTGAAACTGGAGTTTTGAATCCTGATCCACCACAGTCCTTCAGTATGCATTTAATTTTAGGTATGTGACTTATCCCTATGATTTCTATGGGTCTACTAACATGCTTGAATTTAAGCATGTTTCCGAGCTTTGCTGGATGAAGACCCTGGAGAGGTAAGGGAGAAAATCTGGATGGATGCAGGAGATAAATAACCAGAGACCAAGGGATATGTGCACAGAATGGTCCCTTTCAGTGTTTTTTTCATGATGTAGTTATAACATCTGCTGACAAAGAAGCCATCATACTCAGAATGAGAAATCATATATTTATTAGGATTACCTTTATCTCTGTAAAAAAAAAAAAATTTCCAGTAGCATGAACAAATCTGCTTGATAGAAGATAAACACACATTATTAAAAACTAATTTTGCTTCTTGTTTTCTGTGCCATATGATTTTGGCTATTTAAATGATATAAGTAAATGCTAGAAACATTTTCTTTAATATACCATATTTAAGTATGAATTCCTGTCACAGGCATGTTACTCAGGAAAGAAGTAATCTATTCCTGATTACCTGATTAGCTAAAGATGGCAGAACACCACAGTACCCAGTAAAAAAGAAACACCATGTCTCATTGAAAGAAAAGCTGGGACGATCATACCCTCAGGATGCAACCTGCAATGCTTAAAGCTTTAGGCTTTATCAGACTTAGCATTATGCCTCAAATACAATCCCATATCCAGACATTCCTGAACTTTGAAATAAATCCGATTTGAGCCAAACCATACTGGGCCCTTTTCAAAAATAGTTATAAATCCTTATTCCCAATCTCTTGATATAACCAATAAGATATACACTCCTTTGACATGCAAGCATGTTAAATCAAAGCCCAAAACAAGGGATTCAACTTCAACAATACTCAGCGCAGCACAGTATGAGAAAGTCTGTTTATGTACAATTACAGGATACTGAATAGATGGATTTTTTTAATAAGGGTTGTGGTAGTGCATTTTAAAAAGTGATTTTCCTAATGGAGACAGTTAATCTATGATTTTTTAAATCAGGTTGTTACATAATTTTCAAGAGAAATGTTTGAAGATGGAGCCTCATTACTGAACTCAAAAATACAGAAAAGCAATATGAATTTCACATTTTACTCCATATTACAGATGGAGAAATTGAGGTCGAAAGGGTAAAGGGAAATCATTATCTAAAAGATCACCAACACCAAAAACAATGTAACAACTAGTTGCATATAATCTAATGAATATCACTCAATTAGATTTTTTTAGTGTGTTTATTTTGTGCTTTTGACAATACTTTGTGTGGGGTCAGTTTAGCTGTTTCGCTTGTGTAGGGAAAAATTATTTAAATCCACACCAGAAAAAAAAATGAGATAGGTGCAGGTGTAGACTCTGAAACAGTTTAAACTCAATTTTTAATATGAGCTAGATTTCAAGTTGCGTGGTTCCCAGCAAACCAATGGTCAACTCAGTGGTCAATAGGTCAAGTAAAGCTCGCAAAAGCAGCAGAATTTCAGGGTTTTCTTAATTGAATGAAAAAAGTTCAATGTAAACTCAATTACTACTGGAATAGTGTCCACTTCTGGTGTTCACAGATCAAGAAGGATGATGATAAATTGGAGAGGGTCCAGAGAAGAGCAAAAAGAATTATTAAAGAACAGGGACAGCACCAGTCTCTTGCCACTGGAGGGGCTGAGTTGGGTTGGAAAATTGGGGAGGTGGGGGGCTGTGCTATTCGGCCAGCAGCCTCCGCTCTCTGGCCACCCAGCACTGAAGGCAGTGCCACTACCAGCAGCAGTGGAGAAGTAAGGGTGGCAATGCCATACCATGCCACCCTCACTTCTGCATAACATTTGACCTTTGCACTGGGAAGGGTGGCTTGAGGGAGTCACTAAGGCAAATTTTGGGGTGGCTATAGCCCTGGCAAGTCCCCCCCAATCCCCATTCCCCATTGAAGGATTGGAATACATGACTTATAGTGAGAGACTTAAGGAGCTCCGTCTGTTTATCTTAACAAAGAGAAGGTTAAGGGGTATCTTAATCACAGTCTATAAATACCTACACAAGGAACAAATATTTGATAAGAGAGAGCTCTCCAATCTAGCAGAAAAAGGTATATTATGATACAGTGACTGGAAGTTGAGTTAGACAAATTCAAACTAGAAATAAGTAGCAAATTTTGAATAGTGTGGGTAATTAACCACTGGAACAATTTACCAAGGGTTGTGATGGATTCTCCACCACTGGCCATTTTTAAATCAAAACTGGATGTTTTCCTAATAGATATGCTCTAGTTCATTCAGGAATTAATTCAGGAAAGTCCTATGGCCTGTGTAATACAGGACATCAGACTAGATGATCATAATGAACCTTTCTGGCTTTATAACCTATGAATTTATTAATTTAAAGCAAATATTTCATAAACTCTCAATATAGTTCCTTTCTGAAACCCAGAACCTGCTGTACAACTTTTCCAAAACCCTCTCCCCTGTGTTCCCTGCCAGACCTTCCACTTGACTTGGGTTATGCAAAAATGACCTTTTTCACTCGCCATCTCTGACTGTGCAGGTTCCTTCTTACAGGAAGCACTTGGTCACATGACTCAGCCAGTCAGGACCAGTGCCCTGTTACAGTCCCCTGAAGGTGACCTGCCCAAGGCCACAGAAGGAGGGAATCATTGTGAGAGCCAGGGTCAGGAAAACATCTCTGCATCAGTTCCTGCCTGAATTAATCTTTCTTGGGAGACCAAAAGTGTACACAGTATTTCAGATGAGGTCTCACCAGTATAATGATACTAACATTTCCCCTATCTTTACTGAAAATACCTTGCATCATGCATCCTAGGATTGCATTAGCCTTTTTTTTTTTATGGCCACATCACACTGGTGGCTTCAAGTCATTCTGTGTTCAACCAGTTCTCCTCCTTTGTCACTTCCAACTGCTAAATTCCCATCTTATAGCAAAAAATCCTGGTTTTAGTCCCTAAATGCATGACCTTGCACATTGCACTATTAAATTTAATCCCATTTCTATTACTTCAGTTTTGAAAGTCATCCAAAACTTCTTGTCTGATATTCTGGTCCTTCTCCTTACCGGCAATACCTACTAATTTTTGTAATCTGCAAATTTTATTAGCAAACTCTTATTTTTTGTGCCAAGATCATTAATGAAAAATGTTAAATAAAAATTGGTCCCAAGACTCCTCCTTAAGGACACTCCACTTGTAACCTACCTCCAGCCTCACAGTTCACCTTTCAGCATGATCCACTGTAGTCTCTCCTTTAACCAGTTCCTTTTGATTCTCATTATCAATCCCCATCTTCTCCAATTTAACTAATAGTTTCCCATTTGGAATAACTGTATCAAATGCCTTACTGAAATCTAGGTAGATTAGATGTCCTGCATTTCATTTGTCTAGAAAATTAATTAGTTATCTTTTCAAAGAAAGAGATCAGGTTGATCTGCCTCAATTTAACTTTGGTAAAACCATGTTGTATTTTATCTCAATTACCATTTACTTCTGTGTCTTTAATTACTCTGTCTTTCATAAACATTTTAATACTTTGCATACAACTGAAGTCAAATTAACAGCCTGTAGTTTTTCAGACCATTTCTTTTTTCCTTTTTAAAATATAGATACTATATTTGCAATTCTTCATTCATTGGGTACAACCCCTGAGTTTATGGATTCATTAAAAATACTTGTTACTGGGCTTGCAATTTCATGTGCCAGTTCTTTTAGTATTCTTGGATGGAGATTATCCAGGCCTGCCAATTTTCTCCCACTAAGGTGTTAGTGAGTTTGGCTCCTACCTCTGACGGGGTCATTTCTACTTCCATATCCTTGTTCCCATTAGCAACCCTGTTACTGCCTCCAAGCTCCTCATTACCCTTATTAAAACCTGAGGCAAAGTATTTGTTTAGGTGTTACCATACTTAGATTATCTTTACTCTCCATCCCATCCTCAGTCCGTAGCAGTCCCACTCTTTTTTTCCTTGTTTTCTTTTTATTTATATGGCTAAAGAATCTTTTACTAATGGTTTTCATTTCCTTTACAACAGTGGTGGGCAACCTGCAGCCCACGGGCCGCAGGTTGCCTACCACTGCTTTACAAGGTCCAACTCTTTTGGCAGTTCTCAGTTTTTCCCTACACTTTCTGACTTCCAAGAGGTGGATTTCCTTTTTCTATAGAGCTCATTTTCAATAAAGAAAAATGGAGAATATAGATGAGGATGCTGTTTTGCTGAAGAATAAAAAAATATTGAAATGTTTAATTAAACATGCACAGGTAATAATACAAGAGGGAAATATGCCCTGCATGGCTGAAACTACATTACAGTGATTATGCCTGTTTAACCTGCCTATCCCTGGAGCAAGTGGAGTCTCACAGACTTCAATGGTAGTTTACACAGGCCTGAGGGTCTGCATTAGCAGTATGAGAGACGTAAACGGGGTCTTATTTTTTTTATATTGATGATGCTGTAATATAAACACATGACTTATGCAGCCTAACAAAGCTATATTGTGTGAGATGCTGAACACAAGTACCAATGTTATAAGCATCCTCAACTCCCACTACAATCCAGAGGCACTCAGCACTTTTTAGAATTTGGACCTGAATTAGCACCAGACAGTAAATATGTCCACCAGAATATAGACATTGCACAATGCAATTAAACACAAAGAAAACACATTCTGTGAGCTTTTGTTATTTTGGGAAGGGAGAAGAGAGGGAGAGTCATAAAATATTCAGGTTAAGTGTTTACTAGACAAATCTTTTGACAGATAATTAGCAGACTGAATAAAAGACATACTACCCATGGCAGTAGCATGGGTTTGTAAAATCAATATTTCAGTGTAGCTCCAATGCCATTACTTTACATGGAGTAATTTTCTATGCATTACCCCATCCTCACCTCTTTTCATTGTTCCTTCTCCCTGATGAGTTGGGAAACCATTTTCATTTGCCCCAAAACTTTACTTTACCAAACAGGTGCTAAGCCAATACAACCCAGTGTTATATCTCACTAACCACACAAACCACACGTTCCCTCTTCTAAAAGTAGAATTGAACATTTCCAATGCTTTGATATATACAGGACTAAATCCTGTTTCTACTGATCACATGACTATTCCCATTGAAATCAATGGGATCATGGCAGATAAGGTTTGGCTCAAAGCACAGTGATGATATGGGAAATTTATTGACAGCCAAACCCTGCTTTCAATTAAACCAGTTCAAATCTGTACTAAATAGATTGACATAAATGTGGTTAATCTTGATTTACGTAGATGTAATAGAGAAGAATGTGGCCCTTGTTTTTGAAATTATACAGTATTTTCTGGAAACTTCAAATGGGGCAAGAGAATTAAGCAGCAGCTGCAGTAATTCTGAGATAAAATGAGAAGCAACTTATGTCTCTTCTTTATAGTAATAATTAAAACAAAAAGGAAAAACCAAAGTGAAAACACGTGACCTTGAAATAACAGCATTATGCTATCACTTATCAAAGGTTTTATGCTCCCTGGGTTTCCATTTTCTAGTTTTCAGGATATTTTCTGATATTTTTACCATTCAAGATACTTTACTGCTCCCAATCAGTCTTTGAATCTGCAAAGATACACTTTAACAACCCCTTTTTACTATTTGTAAACATATTTTAAATAACTCTTCAAAGTTTCTAAAGCATTATAAAGGCAGTTAATGAAATGATGCATGATCCTTTCCCTGCTAAAACTTTTTTATCTCCTCAGATAGAATTTTAAAGTGTTTTTATAAGCCAGCTTGAAGTGAAATTGAATTGTATGGAATGACTGATTGTCAAGGACATCTGAACAAATGAGGTGTTCATTTTATTCAGAACCCATTCAAGGATTTCTTGATATTTTTATTTAATTTGCTTCATATCAAGGGGCTAAGTTTCCCTTTGAGACACATCACTAAAGAAATAAAAGATTAATAAAAGCCAAGTAAGTTCCTACATTCTTGCAGAGTTTGACATAAAGCCTTAATATTATTCTGCTTCCTCCTCATAGAGAAATGCACAGAAACGTTATGATGGGAGTGTTCTTGTCATAAGCTGCGCAGTCCCATTGGTACTGCCTATAAATTGAAAACCCAGAACAATTAGTGTAGGAAACTACACGAGGCAAGCAAAAAAACCCAACAAATCTAGCCTACATAACTCTTCCCAATAAGTTCCTGATACATGTGCTGACTACGGAAGTGGACTAACCCTGGTTTATCACAGAACTAAATAACTGGCTGGCTTGCCAAGCATTAGACCTCAGAAAGCTGTGCACTTTTGGGGCCTCAGTAAACACTTGACAAGGCTGAAATGAATCATTTCCTTACGGGAACCCATAGGCATGATAAGCTGCATGCCATATTCAGAGCCACAGTGCCACAATTAGCTACATAAAGATGAGGAAATATTTAGATACATGGACATTTGTTTTATAGCTACCTTTAATTTCTTCTTTGCTTGTTCCATTTATTCTTCAGCCCTATCCTTCTCCACACACTACTAATAATTAGTTTTCTGTAATGAGCAACGTTTTGCAGGGGCAACATTGTTCTGTATTATTGAGTGACAATGTTACTTTACGTCAAGTTCTGTCACCATCATTCCCTTAAAGTAATATTTGTCAATAAATCAAAGAGAATATAATCTAAAGCCATTTAGGCCTAAAAGAAAATGAACTATTCTACGAATGAACAGCTTTAATGATAATCTTGGGGCTAATTCATGGGGGAAAAGTCTTGCAAAAGGTCAGAGTTCTGTGACACTATTTATATGGCTGCATTGTATGGAAACCTGACAATAAAGGAAAGTATAACATTCCTCAGATATGGAGATGTGGTAGCCCATTCGCAAACATTACCTGAAAATTCCTGCAAGATATGTTTGCAGAGTATGCTGGAAACATCTGTTACAATTAGAACTGGCTGGGAAATTGTTTTCCCATCCTGTGAAAATTATCGAGATTTCCAAAATTTTCCTGTGCTGCATCAGGATGAACCTGAGTCCTTTCAAAGTTTTTTGTAAAAAATGACACAGAGAGAGAAACCACAGAATAGTCAATGTTGCTGCTGATTTGCAGGGACTTGAACTTTAGTTTCCCATGTTGCAGATTAAGTGTGCTAACCACTGGGCTACTAACTATTTTAACATAAGGGAGGGAGGGGGGTTTCTCTCACTCTCTCCTTTTGGAGTTGTTCCACTTTATGTGGCTAATTAAATATTCATTGGAGCAGGAACACAAGCCTGTGTCTCCCATTTGAGTGACCTAATCACTGGGCTACAGAATCAGTCTCCCTCTCTTTGGTGCTCCCTCTCTCTCATTCCTGTGAAAAGTTGGGAGAGGTTGGACAACTCAACATTTTGCTGATGTAAATGACTGCTCTGCACCTTTAAGCAGGGTGGTGGTGGTGTTTGGCTAGCTGGCTGAGTGAAAGGAATAATGCTGTATGGTTGTTGGGGGGGGGCGGCGGGGAGAGAGGGAGATGAAAACTGCTGCAAAAAGGGGTCAGCGTGGTCGCTGATTCATCCCCTGGGAATGCAGGGTTTAAAGGGGGCAGCTCTGCACCTGAAGCCTCCCTTTTTACACAAACCAAGGCTGGGTGGTCGCATACCGGTGGCCCCACGGTGGATTCTCGTCATCCCATCACAGTTTACATGCTCAGGGATCTTGTCCAGATCCTTATGTTATGGACAGGAGGTGGCCTTGTTCAGGGCAGCATTCTTGATAGCAATTTTTGTTGCTTTCAGAATCAGTGAGCTAGCGCCTGGGGCTGGTAAAGACTCTACGGGAAGGGCTTTGGAACTCTGTGAATATACAATGGCATGAGCATTCAGTGAAGGTCAAAGATGGATCAAGTAGGCCGGGGTGAATCTGTTATCCTTTGGGAGGATGGTGAGCCGGAGGTCTGCCCCATTCAGACTTTGAAGGCCTACAGAGTGATATGGCCAAAGGGGTTATGCACGGTAATGGGAGTCCCCTCAGAGCATATCAATTTATTACAGTGTTGAGATGGGGGCTGATGAGGTTGGGAGTGGCCAGCCATGAATTTGGTCCCACTCATTCAGAATCAGGGCAATATTAATTTATTGTATTCTCATTATAGATGTTGGACAACCGGCCATGCAGACGGTGGTGGGGATCTGCGGGTACAGTATTGTCTTTTGGGTGCATAGGCACTCGTCCAGGTTGCCCTAGGGTTTGCAGCTGGGCTTTGGTGGTGAAGCAGTACTCGGTTGGCCATGGAGGGGCATGCTATGGGATCAACTAATACCGCTGCTGTATGCTGTGCGGGCCTGTAGTGAGGTGGTGGGATACCCCACAGCCCCGCTGATGGCCGAACCTCCCCTAATACCAATGTGGGCGGAGCCACCGGGTCCGGTGCCCGCCCCTCCGAGGTCACGGCCCCGACCCAGAAGTATAAAAGCTCGCCTGCAGAGCTCTGTGGAGCCCAGATCGGTGGAGAGAGCAGATGTCTGTGGCTGAGCTCCTGCTTGGGAAACGGCCACAGGCCGCGACTGGCCTGCTGACTCACCGGGCCGGTCGAGCCTACCTCTCGCCCGGTACCCTGAGGAGGGCTGGCCAAGCCTGCCCCGTGCCAGGTACCCCGAGGAGGAGCCGAGCCTGCCCTTCACTACCTACCCAGAGGAGCCAATGCTGGTGGAAAGCACCGACGACACTAAGACGGCCCAAGTGCCATATGAGGGGGAGTGTGGAAGTAGCCTGGGGGCAGCCGACCCCAGTCTGGCTGCTGCACTGCCAGAGCCGATGTCAGTGTGTTGCGGCCAGGATCCCCACTGACAGCAGAGAGTTTCCGTCGCTGCTAGGGCCCCGGGCTGGGATGCAGTGGAGTGGGAGGGCCTGCGTCCCCCCTGCCACCCACTCCTTGGGTGGCAGACTCCCTCTTTTTCCCTGGCCTAAAAAGGCTGGGACCTGCTACAAACTGACCCAGCCTCTGCTTAAGGGCCTGGGCCTCTGATTGACTATTTGATTACTGCCCCGCCTGACTTAGGGCCTGGGCTGCTATAGACTTTGCCTCAGCCCTTGCTTAAGGGCCTGGGTTTCGGACCTCTTGGCTCAGCCCCTGCTTATGGGCCTGAGCCCCTAACTGTGGGTCTGTGGTCCCCGACTGCCGCCGGACCAGAGCAAGACGGTGGGATACCCCACAGCCCCTCTGAGGGCCGAACCTCGGCCCAAAACTACTACAGGGCCTGTCAACAGCCACCAGATATAATTGTGGTGCACCTTGGGGTAAACAATTTGGAAATGCTAAAAGGGGTGGAACTAATACTCAGAGCATGGAGGGACTCGGGACTGATCCTTGAACTTTTTCCAGGAGTTAACATTGTTTGGTCAGACATGCTTCAGCACAGGGTCTGGCGCCGCATGGTGGACAAGGCAAGGAGGTATGTGCGCAGGGAGGTGGCCAAATTCCATGGGATCATAGGGGCAGTAATTTCACATCCTGGCATAATATAGGGGCAGCAGAGTTGTTTCGGGAGGATGGGGTTCACCTGTCTGACTTAGGTGCTGTCATGTTTTTTAACTGATATAAAAGGAGATTAGGAGATGTCTGGGAACCCGACTGGGTGTGGGGAGGAGGCAGCCAAGCTAATTGCTGGCACCTCCTTGTGGCGGATGTCCAGCTCAGGTATTCCATAGGAAAAGTATACAGTGACTGGATAAATGGCTTGGAAAAGGACTTAAAAAAAGGTGTTCATTAAAGCAACAAATGGGGGGCAGTTGGGTATGCCTATGATTGGTATGGCAGGGAGCCAACCCCTCATTCTTATAGCCAACCTTAACCCTCCTAGGAGTGGGGGTTGGATGGTAAGGTCCTGGCAATGGAGTTGCTGGAGGGACCTGGATGGAAAAAGAGGGGGAACTGGTAAAAGTCCCCCAGGTAATTATGGAATAAACATCAGATTACCTGCACTGTACACTGTTATCTGCCGGGTAGTCCCAGACATATAATAATAAAGTTGCAGCCTGATTAAACCCATGTCAAATGTCTCCTGTCCTTCTTTTGGCATAGCCAGACAAAATGTTTTGTCAGAAAATTCCTAACCAGCTCTAAGTACAATAAATGGACTCTGCACTGAGACACCTGCACAACCAGGCAAGAATTTCTGGCAATTTTTTTAGCACAGTCCATTGTAGCAAACAAGTTTCTTCACAAAATCTAAATAGATGCAAAACAAGACATGGATGCCTAGTAGTGATGCAGCATGTGTATGTAAAATGGTAATGGAGAATTTGTTTAGGAGAAATTCATATCTGTTCAGAGACCCCCTCAATACTGCAGCAAAGTTCAGAAGCTCAGGTAATAAAAGATCTGTGTCAGCCAGCCATGAATTCAAAGTTGCTTGAGGCTGTTATATATTGCATACTTGACATTTAAGAATATTCATGTATTTTTCCTTCATGAATTTGGGGTTTTTGCTTGACAATGATGATTATTCCCTTTATCCTGGTTTCCCTACTCCACTTTAGGTTGTACTGAATATCCCCTAATCGTGCACCCAATACTGTAACACAGCTGATGATTCACATGCTTAATTTCTGTATCTTGCATATGCAGATAGGTAGGGATAGACGTGTGTGTGAGTGAGTGAGAGAGAAAGAGATTACATTGTGAATTTTAAAAAAATGGTGCAATAAAATCCTGTCTTCATGACAAGTGCTTCCTTTTTAATCTATTTAAAGTTAGCATTTTTTTTTCATTTACAAAGGTTTAATACTTAAAAGATCAGATTTTCTGGGTTAACGATTTGAAGTTCACCTAAATAATTATTGGTACCACATAAAACCAAATTAAAATAACAGGCCATGCAACAAAGTATGTAACTTTTTGTTATGTAAACATGGAAAGTTTCAACTGAGTTATATTGAAAAGATCAACTTTATTCCATTCTAAATTGTATTTTTTTTTAGTTACTATATTAAATCAAGTCATCTTTCTTAAAGCCCACTCTTTGTAATGGCCGTACAGTACAAAGAGGTTTTTTAGTGTAAGACATAGTGAGTCCCCACCATGCATTGTATTTTATGACTTGCTTCAAAATGCTTATTTGTGTGTGTACATGTGGGCATGAATCAAAGTGTGGTTAGCTGCTCAAATGCATTCCTGAAGAATTAGAAAGCAGACTGAAATGTAGGATGTCTTAGAAGGAAGACTATGCTGACAATTTATTTATATATGTTATTTCTGCTTCATTTAAAATAAAATACGCTAGGTCAGATTGCATTTTGATTATTTTAAAATAATAAAATAAAAACATAATATTGCTATAATAAATGTTGAATATTTAACTCCAAAACAGCTAAAAACATACTATAGATTTTAGGTCAATCTCTAAAATATATACAACTCTTTCGAGAATACAAAAGAGCCATCATTTATAAAAGAATGTGACTTACTTTCACAATTTCTTTTCCTTCTATTTTATTTAGAGTGATATTGCCATACAAGGCATAGAACTGGAACCTGACTTCTCCAAATTTACAGATATAGGGGTAAAATTTTCAAAAGTGCCTAAATGACTTCAGAAATCAAGTCCCATTTTCTAAAATGCCTTAGGCATTTAGGACCAGAATGATGCCTAACGATGCAGATAGGCGACTCCTGGGAATTTCAAAATGGACTAAGGCTTTGTCTACACTAGCACTTTTGTCAGCAAAACTTTTGTCAGTTGGGGTGTGGAAAAAACAAAACAAAAAAAAAATCACCACACACACCGACCAAGAAGTTTCACCACCAAAAATGCTGGTGTGGACAGCACTATGTCGGCAGGACGAGCTACCACTGCTCGTTAGGGGTGGTTTAATTATTCCAGTGGGAGAGCTCCCTCCCACCAGCATAGAGCGGCTACACAGGAGACCTTACAGTGACATAGCTGCAGCGATACATCTGTGCCACTGTAAGGTCTGTAGTGTAGACATAGCCTAAATGTCTAACTCCCATTAAAATAAATGGGAGTTAAATGACTAGGTGCTTTTGAAAATGCCACTAAGCACTTGTCTTAATCTTTAACTGCCTAAATACCTTGTAAAAACTGGTCCTTAAATATCCTAAGTCCTACTGACTTTCAATGAGACTTAGACTCCTAAGTCATTTAGCAACTTTTTAAGATTTTACTGATAGACAATTATTTTCAAGAAAGACACCTAAATAAGTGACACCCCATTGAGAGATGTTGGATGCTCAGCACCTCTGAAAATTAGGTACTTAGCTGCCCAAATACGGATAATGGTGTCCAAATTTAGGCACCCAGGCTATAACATAAGGGCCACCCCGCTTTTTGTTTACTGAAGTAAATGCATGCCTATATATTGAACACAAATCATCTATGTTTTATTCTGTGTTTCCGTGCAGCCCAAGATATTTTCATTTTCACATTTTTTGCTGCAATGGAGTGGGAATGTCTTACTTACCATCATTTCGCAGGGTGAGTGGCGTTGGAGGACTTAGAACTCTGGCATTTGTCACTGTGTTTTTTACTAGGCAGATATAGCTGCCAACATCAGATGTTTGCACCTTGGAGATGTAGAGATTTCCTGTCTCCTGAGAGATAAAGCGTCGGCTATCTTCTGCCACGAAAGATGGGAATTCGTTAAATACCCAACTGTAGATGATCTCTGAAAAAAAACACAAAAATAGAGCTATGGTTATGGAAAAATACAGTGAGTGTTAGGAATGAACAAACTCTGAATGTTTGTTTTGGATAATTCCACAAAATCTGGAACTGAAGCTTTTTTAAACCTCAAACATGGAACTCTTAAGACCTTTTTCGCTAAGATTTTTGCTAAATCCTGGTTTAGGAAATGACATCAAAGATGGCCAATAGTTTGACTGGAATCCCCTGTGAGATGTCTTCAGTTCACAGAGAGAAAAAACATTAAATTCCTCAACAGGGTCCACAAAAATTCAGAAAAAAATATCACATTGGTCCCAGTCTGCATCCTATTAGTCAAGCTAGAACTAATACAAGAATATTCATTCCTTCATTCGAATTTTTAGTAAACTACAGCAAAAGAGCTCACAGGGTTGGCTGAAATTTTTCCATGGAAACTGTTTTTTGACTAAACTATTTTGTGTGTGTGAAAAATGTCTGCTTTCCATGAAAACTTTCAATTTTGAATTAAAAAAAGCAAACAAAACTGGAAATATTTTGACTGAAAACCAAAATATTTCCATTCGAATATGCTGCTGCAGTGCTTCATGCGAGATGTAATTTGGTCACCCCATTCTCCTATTCTCCTTTGTAGTTCGGGCTCACTGACTGGAGCATATCTCCCTGGAACACTATGGCCAGGGACTCCCTCTGATGCACTGATTCCCTCCTCCAAGAGAAGTGAGCATTGTGCATCTTGGGAGAGGTAGTATTTCCATAAATCTCAGCCTATAGAGAATGGAAACATGAGGAACACAAACTATACACCTATGAGACATTGCAGCAGCATTTCCAAATCAAAATGTTTCTTTGGTAACTTTTGTTCCTGTTTTAATTTTAATGGAAAAAAACCAACATTTTCTGTACCCATTTTCCAATTCGGTCTACATCAAATTCTCTACAAGTCTGGCAAATATTATAAAAATACATTAATAGATAAGCATAATAATAAAAATAGTCTCTCTGCACAGTATTTACTATTGTCAGGGGTGAATGTATCATGAAATGGGGATTAAATCCTCTAAAACTTCAGGCTACCCCTGGAGAGACTTCCCCTAAAACCTTTCTCCCATTTCTTTCTCCTCTCTCTGGATTGACCTTTCCATTCCTCCCACACTTGAGTAACCTTCGCAAGACCCCAATGTCATGAAACCTTGACTCCTAATATACATTATGGTACACCACTATCTTGCAAGATTAGGAGCCAAACGTTGGTCCAGCCCACCCCAGCTGCCTTCAGGTGTGACCTGCACTTCTACTTGTTCTCCTGCCCCTGTTTTACTGCGGAATCTGGGAACCATTCCAACCATGAGGCTCAAATCCTAAGGGCACAAGAATCCTGCCTTGATCTGGCCCTATATAATTTGGTTCTTGGCAAAACCTGGCAGCTCAGCGGTTCCTGAAAATGATAAAGAAAAAGTGTTAATCAAATTTTAAGGGTAGGATTCTTAATCTTATCTTTTTATCCATCCCAAGAAAATATGTGATTTTCTCTTTAGACACCAAACAATCAGTTGTAGGGGGAAAATACATCAAGTGTTACAGGGATAATTTTTTTAAGGTTGCCAACCATCCAGGATTGTCCTGGAGTCACCAGGAATCAAAGATTAATCTTTAATTAAAGATTATGTCATGTGATGAAATCTCCAGGAATACATCCAACCAAAAAATTGGCAACCCTAGAATGTTTATAGATCTATATTGTGGTGATTCAGGGAATCTGTCTTTGTACAATTTACAAATTCTGATGGATACTGGGGATTCTATGTTTATTTGTGCCAGACTGCAAACTTTTTGAATGTGAAGCCTGTTTGCATTCTTATCTTTTTCCACCATATTGAGCTAAAACCCAGTGCTAGCAAAGTGCTAACTGTGCTAACAAAAGAGTGTAATTAAACTTTGATGGTCATCCATTCAAACAGAGCACACTTGGCCAAAGAGATAGCTATTGTGCTGTTTTCCAAGTCTGAACTCCGGGGGGGGGGGGAAGCAATAGGTCATCATTGGGTGGGGCAATCTGATCATTTTATCAGGGAGTCACATGGCAAGGGGGGACTCACAGAGACAAAGGAGGCTTTGGCAGCAAAGAGGAACAGAAGGGCATGCTATCAGCTATCATAGCAAAGGGTTGCATTTTAACAGCAGGACCAAACTCCTTGGGGAGAGAGAGAGAGAGAGAACATGTATATTTGCTTCCACTATCACCTGTTCCTGAAGAGGGGTATTGTAAATCCAGAGCACTCAAGGTTGGAGCTCTGGGAGAGGGTTAAGCTACAAGACAGTCTGGGGGTCAGCACCTGTCCAGAGGTTTTTGGGAGTTGGGCCGCAAGGTCCCATTTATGCAAAGAAGTAACAGACGGAGTGCCTGTGCCAGGAAGTGGGTCCGGATGGAGGAATTGGAGCTCTTGGTCCAGGAACTGAAACCGGATATCGTAGGAATAACGGAAACGTGGTGGAATGGCAGTCAAGACTGGAACACAGGTATGGAGGGGTATGCGCTGTTTAGGAAAGACCGGAACAAAGGTAAAGGTGGGGGGGTGGCCTTGTATGTCAATAGTGAAATAAACTGTAAAGAAATAATAGTGGATGGATTAGATAACACAGAGTCTGTCTGGGCAATACTCACACTGGGTAATAGGACTACTAGAGCCTCTCCGGGGATAGTGCTTGGAGTGTGCTATAGACCGCCGGGATCGACCCAGGATATGGATAAGGAACTATTTAATGTGTTTAGAGAAGTAATTACTAACAGAAACTGTGTAATTATGGGGGACTTTAACTTCCCGGATATAGATTGGGGAACAAACGCTAGTAGCAATAACAGGGCTCAGATGTTCCTAGAAGTGCTTGCTGATCAATTCCTCCATCAAGTGGTAACTGAACCGACGAGGGGGGAGGCCATTTTAGATTTGATTCTGGCAAGTAGTGAGGACCTTGTTGACGAAGTGGTAGTAGGGGACAATTTGGGCTCCAGTGATCATGAGCTAATTCGGTTTAAAATACATGGAAGGAGTAACAGAATTAAATCAAAGACTAGGGTTTATAATTTTAAAAAGGCCAATTTTAACAAACTAAGGGGACTGGTAAGGGAAGTGGACTGGGCAAACGTATTAATGGATTTAAAAGCGGAAGAAGCCTGGGATTACTTTAAGTTAAAGATGCATGAGCTGTCGGAGGCCTGTATTCCAAAAAAGGGAAAAAGATTACTAAGCAAGAGATTTAGACCGAGCTGGATGAGCGACCGACTCAAAGGGGCGATTAGGAAAAAACAGAAAGCGTATAAAGAATGGAAGAGGGGAGGGATCAGTAAGGAAATGTACCTAAGTGAAGTCAGAGAATGTAGAGATAGAGTGAGAAAGGCCAAAGGCCGTGTAGAGTTGGAACTAGCGAGGGGAATTAAAAGCAACAGTAAGAGGTTTTACAGCCACATAAATAAGAAGAGAGCAAAGAAAGAAGAAGTGGGACCTCTGAAGTCTATTGCCGGAGAGGAGATTAAAGACAATCTAGGCATGGCGCAATATCTTAATGAATATTTTGCATCGGTGTTTAATGAGGCCAATGAAGGTATTAGGGATACTAGCACCACTATAGAGGGGCATTCGGGATGGGAGATTACCGTATCCGAGATGGAAACAAAACTTGAACGCCTTAATGGGGCTAAGTCGGGAGGACCGGACGATCTACATCCGAGAATATTGAAGGAATTGGCGCGGGAAATAGCAGGCCCGTTAGCGATAATATTTAATGAATCTGTAAACTCGGGGGTGGTCCCATTAGACTGGAGAATAGCTAATGTGGTTCCTATTTTCAAGAAAGGGAAAAAAAGTGATCCGGGTAACTACAGGCCTGTTAGTCTAACATCTGTAGTGTGCAAGGTGTTAGAGAAAATTCTGAAAGAGAAACTAGTTGAGGACCTGGAGGGTAGTGGCAATTGCGATAAATTACAACATGGTTTTACGAAGGGCAGATCGTGCCAAACGAATCTGATCTCCTTCTTTGAGAAAGTAACGGATTTATTAGATAAGGGAAATGCGGTGGACCTAATATACCTGGATTTCAGTAAAGCGTTTGATACTGTACCCCATGAGGAATTATTGGTTAAACTGAAAAACATGGGGATCGATATGAAAATCCAGAAGTGGATAAGGAATTGGTTACTGGGGAGAAAGCAGCGGGTTGTATTAAAGGGTGAACTGTCGGGTTGGAGGGAGGTTACTAGTGGAGTGCCTCAAGGTTCGGTTTTGGGACCCATTTTATTTAATCTATTTATAACTGACCTCGGAACCGATTGCAGGAGTGGGCTGATAAAATTTGCAGATGATACGAAGGTGGGAGGCGTTGTAAATTCGGAGGAGGACAGGGATATCCTGCAGGGAGACTTGAATGAGCTTCTGAATTGGAGTATCAGAAATAAGATGAAATTTAATAGTGAAAAGTGTAAGGTGATGCATTTGGGGATGACTAATAACAATTTTAGTTACAAGATGGGGACGCATTGGTTAGAAGTAACGGAAGAGGAGAAGGACCTAGGGGTTCTTGTAGACCGCAGGATGACTATGAGTCGACAATGTGACGTGGCGGTGAAAAAAGCCAATGCGGTCTTGGGATGCATTAGGCGAGGTATATCTAGTAGGGATAAGGAGGTCCTGCTTCCGTTGTACAAGGCGCTGGTGAGACCTCATTTGGAGTACTGTGTGCAGTTCTGGTCTCCCATGTTTAAAAAAGATGAACTCAAACTGGAACAGGTGCAGAGAAGGGCCACTAAGATGATCAGAGGAATGGAAAAGCTGTCGTACGAAAGGAGACTAGAGGAGCTTGGGTTGTTTAGTCTGACAAAGCGAAGGCTGAGAGGGGATATGATTGCTATCTTTAAATATATTAGAGGGATTAATACAAGGGAGGGAGAAGAATTATTCCAGCTTAGTACTAACGTGGATACCAGAACGAATGGATACAAACTGGCCGTGGGGAAGTTCAGACTTGAAATTAGACGAAGGTTTCTGACCGTCAGAGGGGTGAAATATTGGAACGGCCTACCGAGGGAAACGGTGGGGGCGACGGACCTGTCTGGTTTTAAGATAAAGTTAGATAAGTTTATGGAGGGAATGGTTTAATGGTAAAACATAGTAGTCAAGGAAAGCCAAGCAATGGTGGGTAAATAGTATAATGGCTAACAGGGGTCGGGCTGGAGACTCTTGCCTATATGCTCGGGGTCTTACTGATCGCCACATTTGGGGTCGGGAAGGAATTTTCCTCCAGGGCAGATTGGCTGAGCCTCTGGAGGTTTTTCGCCTTCCTCCGCAGCATGGGGCAGGGATCTCTAGCAGGAGGGTCTCTGCCGATTGCAGTCACTAAAAACAGGACTGGGGACTTCAACAGCAGAGTCCAGGGAAGGGGTAGGGACGGTTTTATGGCCTGCAGCATGCAGGGGGTCAGACCAGATGATCATAATGGTCCCTTCTGACCTTAAAGTCTATGAGTCTATGAGAAGTGTGATAGGCAGGCCAAGGAAAGACAGTGCTGCAGCCTACTCAGATTAAGGGAAGCTTAAAAATCACACAGTCCCTGTGTGTGTGAGGCCAAAATACAGCAGCCAGGTGAGTGTCCAGCTGGGGGAGCTTTTACAGAGCCATCACACACACACACACACACACACACACACACATACATATACACACACACACACCGAGAGAGATTAAATAAAAGGGGTCCTGCATAAGTAAAATTCTCACTGAAGTCAAAGGGATTCTCACTCATTAAGTCTCTTCCACATTTGCTTTTGTATTCTGCCAGTTCTGACATAGAAGACATAAATCCTTCTCTATTTTTAATCCAAGGTATTTCTTTCCTCTCTTCCATTATATCATCTTCTCTTCCCACTTTTGATTATTCTTCCCTGCTGAACTTGACACAACCAATATCACTTCTACGGCATCTTCTTGCTGCCGTCTTTCTAATGACAATCTTGTCAGGATTGACTCTAAATACAGAAATGTCAAGGCTAGCTCAGTAATATAAAGTCACTGCCTCTGCTCCAAGATATAAACTGCTTCACTGGTACAGCGAGTTCCAGGCTTTCAGCCACAAATTGCCTGAGCTACTGTTTTCAGCCATAGCAGAAGTTGATTACTGACTTCATGCATGTATCAATCTATATCAAAATGTCCGTTGCCCATGGATGTATTAAGGAGGAGGTTGGAGAATGGGTAGGTCAAAAGGATTAGAAGAACTACCCTAAAATTTCAAAAGGTCTACATTTTCCTTGAGCCTTTCCTTCTAATGATAAGGAAGAAACTAGGTGTGGTGTTTAGATGTTGCTTGTAATTATTAGAACTGGGAGCTGTTGGGAGTCTGAAAGGACAGGAAACAGGAAGGAGGGGGGAGGAGTGGAGGAGGCTGATGGAAAGCTACCGAGGGTGCAGCAGCAGCTTGGTAAAGATAAAGTCCTGTTGAAGTCTGTTAGTACCTTGCTTGGTTACTACCACATTTTGGCGACGAGGATGGATCCTTCTGCCCCTGAACCCATTTGCACCTTTTCTACAAAGCCCAGGTGAGCCTCCAATTGCTTTTACTGCCTGGATCCATATGTTTGAGACTTATCTGCTTGCAATCAGTGCTACAGAGATTTCTGAAGTAAGAAAGCGTGCTCTGCTAATCCACTGTCTTGGAGCAGAAGGGCAGCATATATTTTACACTTTTCCCCTTGCAGACGATAGATATGAGACTGCACTCACTGCATTAAAGAAGTTTTTGTGCAAAAAGTGAATGTAGTAGCTAATCGCTACAGATTTCGCTAACGTGAGTAGAAACCAGGGGAGACTATAATGCAGTATATTGCTTCCCTGAGGAGTCTGATTGTAACTTGTGGACTTTGGGAATATGGCAGATGAGATGATTAGAGACCAGCTCATTGAGAAAACAACCATGCTTCGAGTAAGAGAATGTTTACTTCTACGCCTGGTCTACACTAACCTCCCAATTCAAACTAAGGTACGCAACTTCAGCTACGTGAATAACATAGCTGAAGTCGACATACCTTAGTTCGAACTTACCGTGGTCCAGACACGGCAGGCAGGCTCCCCCGTCGACTCCGCGCACTCCTCTCGCAGAGCAGGATTACCGGAATCGATGGCGAGCACTTTGGGTTCGATTTATCGCATCCAGACAAGATGCGATAAATCGAACCCAGAAGTTCGATTGCCTGCCGCCGAACCAGCGCGTAAGTATGGACAAGCCCCTAGAACAGTGGTTCCCAAACTGGGGTTCGTGAACCCCTGGGGGTTCGCGAAATGTTACAGGGGGTTCTCAGGAAAAAAATCCCTAATGGTGGACATAGTTGTCCCTAGGGACCCTGGGCAGCACGGGGCCAGCAGCTTGGAGCCCCTGGACTTCCAAGAGCTAAGCAGATCAAAGCAAGCATATCTATCACGCTGAGGAGATTTAAACTTCAAGACTCCTTATAAGAAATGGAAAGGGAGGTAGGTATTTTTTGCTGTTTTTAAAATTAAATAGGCAGCTAGTATTGTTTTTAAAATTATTATGAAGAACACGTTTAAGCTTTGTTGTAATGTGCGTTGTTTGCCTGGACTACTCAAGACCTGAATGCTTGTGTAGGAGGAACTCTGAGTTGGTTTCTTAAATACCTTCATGCTGTTTCACATCTGATACTCCTTGATGAAACATAGGAGCCTTGTCTTATAACAGGCTTATTCAAAGTGATACAAGCTACGAAAATGAGATCTTGGAAGAGTGTTGCCGTTTTCATAATGTAATAAAAATACTGTAATGATAAATAATTAATAATAAATAGTGTGTAATAATCATGTCATAAAAACAAATGTTATATTTCCAAGATCACTGCTTTTATAATTTATACTCCGGTAAAGGAGAAAATCCCTGGAAATATTCATTTTTAGGAGGGGGCTTGCGAGACTTGACATTTTAGTGAAAGGGGTTCACGGGTTGTTGAAGTTTGGGAACCACTGCCTTAGAACCACAACTTACACTAGAAAAAGCAATAACCAATGCTATTCAGATTGAGTCAGCTACAGCTGAAGCCAAAATAATGAGCATGGATACAGGAGGCACAGTCCAGATTGTGATTCCTTTGCAGAAAAGTTCACTATCGCTGCAGACAAACAATTACAAGAGTAAAACTAATGAAAAACCACCAAATCAGCAAATTCAACATACAGTAAAAGCATGCTTTTTCTGTGAATCCCCACAACACCTTGTAAGCCACACAGGATGTCCGGCAAAAGTAGCTCAGTGCAATCATTGCAAAAAGATTGGGCATTTTGCTAAAGTATGTCGGAGCAGCCAGTTCAATAAACAGGTGCATACACTTTAAAAATAAAGTCCTGTTGAAGTTTGTTAGTACCTTGCTTGTGTCGTAGAAATTCCTGTCCGTTCCAGCTGAGGAATAAGGAGAGACAGACACAGCTAATCAAGCAAGGAGCCCCGGGAGGGGCGATCCATTTATTTCAATTGCAATTGGGTTCGAGCTCATAAGTCAGCAAGAACAAAGAAAACACTTAAACCAAAGCATTATATGCAGTTGACTATGATAATCTATCGCTCTATGATTGGCCAAAATTTGCTATCATACCATACATAATTAGCAAGCTACATGTATCTGCCCCTCTTATGACCTCTTATTGTTCATCTGCTTGTGCCCCCCCTTGCGTTATTTTGCAAACCAAGCAGTTAGTTATTTACAGGACGCAGGCACAGAAAATTCCATTGTCTGCAGGGTTGGAGTTTGGCTACATTTCCTCTCGAAGGAACTTCCTGAGTTAAGACTATGCATAGCTGACGCTGCATATCTCCCTTCTACTTTCTCCCATGTGTACGTGACAAATTTGCCCCCTGGCAGTTAAGTAGAATAATTTTATTTCAATTTGTTACTACAACCCTAGGATAGCTATGAATCCCATACACTGTTCTGCTGTGCCAGAAGTGTGAGATGTATTACTTTATCAGCCAAATGTATACCATTGCCAGGTATGCACTACTGAATCCAACTATGTGGAGAAACCCCACCTATTAGGTAGGATGGCTCCATATGCTAGAGAAAAGGGAATCATGGTCTCCCTAGAAATGGAAAAACAGGACAGCCAATCAACCAAATAGAGGTGTAGGACATTTTGGAATAAAGCTTGAAGAAGGGCAACGCAGCCATAGAGTAAGCTGGAAATTATGATGTTGAGATGAAGGTCAAAATGTGAATTGTTGGAGCCTCTCATCACACAATAGACAAGGGACTGGGAGGGGACGAGTGGTCGGTGTGAATAGTATTACTTTGCAAACCTAGACCTGGAGACACACATTGCAGATCCTTTTTCTTTTTTTTGTAAAACTCCACTTGCCAATGGATGCCTATGATGTCAAACATTTGACAATATACACTAAAACTTATGATACCAACAAGATATGAAATGGACCCAGAGTATGCCAAAAGTGGTATACTTTATTTTCTTGATATATACATAGTACATTAAAAATGTTAAAGTAATTTAGGTTGCAAAGTCAAAGTCATGCACATGAAAGGTTGGGATCCTTGGACAGACTACCTCTCCCAAGATGCACAGTGGTTACCTCTCCTGAAGAAGGGAAACAGTGCATCACAGTATCATCTGCTTAATGGCCCAATTAGCCTCTTAGTTCTCCTCAACCCATCAATTAGGCACAGTTCTTCTTAATGAGGTCTGCTCTGGTGTAATTAGAGTTGCAGTGACCAGAGTGCTGCCTGTATAATCTTAATTTTGTGTCCTTGTATGTGTATGCACTAAAAAGGCAGAGGTCCTGGGGAAAAAATAGCAAGTGATCATGTAATTAAAGATGGTATCAGCATACATATGCACAAAGGGTCAGAATTAAATTTGCACAGGTAGCCACAGATCTGGATTTTCTAACTTTTGATTGTTCGACTTTGCAACCGTAACACTTCTTTATCCTTGTTTTTTTGTATGTAATTTACTAGATCTTTTTTTTTTAAAAAGTAAAACCAAATTTTGTTGCATGCAACTGTAACAAGCCCACCATCATGAATCATCAGCGGGGTGCAGACTCTAAGCCTTTAATACTAGGGTTACCATATTCAAACATTTAAAAAAAGAGGACACTCCATGAGGCCCCGGTCCTGTCCCTGGCCCTGCCCCAACTCCGCCCCTTCCCCACCCCGACCCCGCCCCAACCCCACCCCTTCTCCGCCCCCATTCCAACCCCTTCCCCAAAGTCCCTGCCCCAACTCTGCCCCCTCCTCTGAGCACCCCGCATTCTCCCTCCTCCCTCCCGCTCTGATCTTGGTTGGGGGTTGCTAAGTGCTTCCCTGCTCCCCACTCGCCCCGCAGCCTCTATGCCCTTGCCTACCCTGCTCCTCCTCACCCTGCAGCTTCTGGACCCCCCCCCCCCGCCCCTGCAGCCTCTGCACCCCCCCCCACCCCTGCAACCTCTGTGCCCCCTGCTCCCCACTCACCCTGCAGCCTCTGCGTCCCCTGCCTGCCCTGCCCCTGCAGCCTCTACACACCCCCACCCCGCCGCCTGCCCTGCTCCCCCCGCTCACCCGGTAGAGGGAGAAATGCAGGCTCCACGTGGAATCAAACACTGCCGCTGCTCTGTGGGGGAGGAGGGAGCGGGGGAAGGGGAGGGACTCTGGCTGCTAGAGACCCTAGTGGCTGCGAGCGGCTTTCAATCAGGCCAGGCGTCCAATCATCCTCGCTGCACTCCGCAGGAGGGGAAGGGGGAAATCCCGGACATTTCTACTTGATTAGAAATCTCCCCCCGGACGGCCATTTAACGCTGAAAAAGCCAGACATGTCCAGGGAAACCCGGACGGATGGTAACCCTATTTAATACTCCAGCCCAGAATTCTACCACCTGAAACATATAACAGCAAGAGCCGACCGTTATCCAGAGAGGGAAAATGGGCTGAACACACTGGTTTTTCACTTAAAACCCTTATTCATCTCTAATTGTAGTTCTTAGGGGCTATATAGGACTCTGAGGGACCTTAGATTCAGAGAGAGCTGTCAGAATGTTCAGAAATTCCTGCCTCTTGCAATATGTCTCAGGGAATATACTAATCAACCCAAAATATTTCTCTCTGAAAATTTCATTGCCACATGTCGCTATGATGCCTTTTCTGATTCCAGTGATTCATGACAACATAAAAAGCCATAAACTGATGATGAAACATTCAGTTTCAAGGAAAATACACAAGTTTTAATTGAAAACACCTGTTACCAATTCAAATGGAAAACAATCAGTCTCAGCTAACTGTTACGGGTTAAAGGCAATTCATACCAACTGTAAAGTAGCCATCACTATGGCTCACTGTCTACTCACATAGAACAGAATCTACTTAATCAGCACCCTGACAGCAAACCCACTTAATTATTAATTTATTAATTAGAGTGCTTGCCAGGGAACAGATTCAAGACAATCCATTTCAGTGACTTTAAGCAAATGGAACATTTAGACATTTGACTTACTGGACATGCCTGGCATTGTGTCTGTAAGGACTTTTTGAGTATGTCACTTGTAAAATGATGTCTGTTAGCAAAAAGAAAAAAGAGTGATGTGTAAGCTGATAAGGGAACACAATAAAATAATTTCCTTTGAGCCTTTATCTAAATCTGAAACCAGTTAGGCTAGAGCACTTCTGACACTTCTGCATTCCAGCTAGGAAACAAAAGCACCAAACTAGACAGTGTTAGGTTTGCATGTTTTCTTCTCACAAAGGTGTATTCCCACGAACATCAGTGTAGTTATTCCCGATTTACACCAACATAAGGGAAACTCTGGGACCACCCATTTCAAATACTCAAGGTATTTGAGCTTTCAGGTGCTTATCCAAATTGACTTGAATTTTTAACCGGTCATGGATACATTTCCCACTGTAATGCTCTTTGTGAACTCTATGAAGCTCCTCTTTTTTATTATGGCTGGTAAATGAGGCAAACAACTTCTTAGTATAGTTTCAAATGTTCTGATGGTTTGGTGCATACAACTTAGTGACATTAGATGATATGGACTAAGCTCTGGAAAACTGAATTTCCACTGTAGGCTTTGGCAAAAGACTCAACATACACATATGTGCTTCTGTACAGGAAAACTCTGTAGTACACTCAGGATCTGGGGAACTGGGACTGAGTCCTGGGCAACAACAGCTAAGCCAGTCCTCTAGTCACTCCAACTCTAATTAATTACTCTAGACCAGACCTAGTTAAGAAAAACTGTACCTAATTGATGGGCTGAGGAGAACTAAGGGTTAGGGTTAGGGCCATTAAGGCCATTAGGCAGATGATACAAAAAGAACAGGAATGACATGGGAAATGGACAAAGTAGAAAGACAGAGATTGTTCTTGCCTCAGAAGCTGAGTGCTCCCTAGAACTGAAGGGGTGAAGCTATTGAGTGTATAGGGGTGGTGAAAACCAACATTGTAAATAAACTACACTGGGTGTTTTACCAGCAAAAAAAGGTCTCTGAGCTATCTGTGGACCTGAGCAGAGGCAAGAGCAGGTGGGCCCTGCCACACAAACCAACAGTTTTAAGCTGACAGAACTAAATGGTCTTGCAGAAGTGATTTTACAAAAGGGTCTTAGGAGGACTACTGCAATTATCGGGAAATGGGTAATCACATTGACATTGATCCATTGGACAAATCTCCCAGATTTCTAAATTTGCAGTCATGGTAGGATGGCTGGAAGATAAAGCAATGGCCTTCAAATCCTGGAACCCTAGCTTGATGCCAGTTTGCAAGCCCACAGAAATTAAAATTTAGGATTCTTTTTTAACCTCGTGACTACTGCTCAAAGTTTCTTGTATGTCCAAGTAGAACATACCTGTTTTCCTGAATGTACTAGTATAACCTATCACTGCAGTGATTTCAATGAAATGTTAAAAGATTACAGTAGCCAACAAAGAGGGTGGGGGAGAATCAGTAGCTACAGCATTACATTAAAAAAAAAAGTTATAGGTTACTTTGTAGGTGTGACTTTTTATTTAAAACATAGGCCCACTAACATGCTCTTAAAATATTAACCAGGAAAAGATTTATGTTTTACCCAGCACCACAATCCTCATCCCTAGATCTAATTCTTCTGTATGGATACCTCACCCAGAATATTTTCACTTATTTCCCACTATAACAAGAAAAGAAAGAAATTAGAAAGAATGCAAAAATCAGCTAAGATAGTAGAAGGCTTGGCAAGTATGAGAAAAGTTTAAAGGAACTTTAGTTACACTGTTTTGAGAGAAAAGAAAGGGATATCCAATAGCTCTATAAAATTACTGGAGAGGAAATAATACAAGAACTGGGAAGATTTTTTTTGAGCCTGCCCAAGAATACATTATAAGTAATAATGACCTTTCACTAAGAAAGGGCAAGTTTACATTAAGCAATTACATCTTAATAAGCAATTTAACAATGGAAAAGCTTGCCAAGAGAGACTGAAACACCATCCAATGGAAATTGTCAAGAAAAGATGGATAACACAATCAGTGGAATAGCATAAGGGATAAAATACACAAATAATATTACCTTCCTATTATGTAGTTATTTGTGTCAGTAAATCTCAAAGTACTTTATAAAGGAGGATCATCCCCCTTGTACACATGGATAAATTGAGGCATAGAAACATGTAACAACTAGCAAGTCAAAGCCAAGAACAGAAGCTCAATCCTAAACCACTGGGTGATCCATTAGGCCTGCATGCCTCCCCTTAGATGAAGGGGTTGAACTGTGTGACCTATGACATCCCTTTGTCCCTATTTATTAACACTACCATCTGCCACTTTCTCTCAGTTAATATCTTTTGTATGCCACTGGCAATGGTACAGTAGGACATACCTCAGAAAAATGTTGGTTTTCGAAGCTACTGTATGCTGCTCTTCACAAAACCTGTGTCTGCATTAGGAAAACTGGGACCTGTATTCACCACCAGTGTGATTGCTCCTTTGGTAGCAATGGTGAAAGCTGTGGGGTAGGCAAAATGACCTCCGGCTTTTTTTTTTTTTTAAACACCCTGTCATCCAACACTGCTCTGCAGCTCCACTAGTTGGAACAACATCAAAAGCAGTAAGGTAAACATAGGGTTACCATATTTCAACAAGCAAAAAAGAGGACGGGAGGAGCCCCGCCCTAGCCCCGCCCCTGCCCCTCCCACTTCCCGCCCCCCCAGAACTCCCAACCCTCCCCCCGTTCCTTGTCCCCTGACTGCCCCCTCCTGGGACCCCTGCCCCTAACTGCCCCCCAGGACTCCACTCCCTATCTAAGCCTCCTTGCCTCTTGTCCCCTGACTGCCCCAACCCTTATCCACACCCCCACCCCCAGACAGACCCCTGGGACTCCCACGCCCCATCCAACCACTCCCCACCCCCTGACAGCCCCCCCCAGAACTCCCAACCCATCAAAACGCCTCTGCTCCTGTCCCCTGACTGCTCCAATCCCTCTCCCCACTCCTGCCCCCTGACAGCTCCCCCCCCAGAACTCCCAGCCCCCTACCCCCCCACTCCTTGTCCCCTGACTGCCCCCCTCCTGGGACCCCTGCTCCTAACTGCCCTCCAGAAACCCCACCCCCTACCTAAGACTCCCTGTTCCTTGTCCCCTAACTGCCCCCTCCTAAGACCCCCCCCAAACTGCCCCCCAGGACCCTACCCCCCTACCTGTACCCTGACTGCCCAAAAACTTTCTCCACTCCCCCCAAAAAGCCCCCCCCCCCGTTTCTTGACTGCCCCCTCCAGAACCTCCCTGCCCCTTCTCCTGCCCCCCTTACCCTGCTGCTCAGAACAGGGTGTTGGGCTCTGTGCGAGCCGGACACGTGGCTAAGCTCCCCAGCACACCAAAAACCCGGTTCCCCTGGCCCTGCACAATAAAACCCGGTCCCCGGTCCGGACCGGGTTGCAGGGGAGAGCTGCCCTTGTATCAGCACAAAGTGCTCTCGCTCCCGTTTTGCTACGCTGCATGGCAGAAACCGCTCCCAGTTGCAAAAGGGGAGGGCTGCACTTTGTGCTGAGACACTTGCTCAGAATGCAGGGCGGAGCTCCTCTCCAGCTGCTCCGGAGTCCAGCCCGGGACTTTCCTGCAGCCCTCCCAGCCGCTCGCTCTGCTGTGCCGGGGGAGGGGGGAAATCCCGGACATTGTGAGTGCTTTACAAATTCCCCCCCGGACGCTATTTTTAGCACAAAAAGGAGGGACATGTCCGGGTAAATCCGGACAAATGGTAACCCTAGTAAACAGGCCTCAGGCATTTTTAACACAAGGTCTAACCTAAATTAGAACAGGGTTAGATGACATGTTGGTAAAAATGCCTGAAACCTGCCTTATTCTGCAGCTTCCACTTTTGCTGGCTTTAAATTCCAGGTCCATATTTTCTTACAATAAACAAGGCCAAAAGTAATTTGCATCAGCTTTTATTCCTAACTTTCATTATATATCTGAGCGCTAGAGTTGTTACAGTGAATTGTTCTCTAAATTAGGACAA
The DNA here is from genome assembly GCF_011386835.1 of Chrysemys picta bellii. Lineage (NCBI taxonomy): Eukaryota > Metazoa > Chordata > Testudines > Emydidae > Chrysemys > Chrysemys picta. The sequence goes on from NC_088791.1 coordinate 323,783,040, forward strand.
GCTTGTGGTCTGCTGTTAAAAGAAAGAAAGAGGGGGAAAGAGGGTAAGGAAGAGAAAACAATGTGAACGTCATTTTCTATTGTTTATCTTTTAGTATCAGACTGAATTTCAAACACATATGGGCATGAGCCCAAAACTTGGGATCTAAATATTTACCAGCTTTGAATAGGTTCAGAATCTAAACCTCACTGCTGGCTAAAAGCTAAATAAGCAAAACTACAATTCTGGATCTAAATACACCATCTCCTAAATTCATGAGTGTCCTAACTTCATGATTGGATGCAACTTCTGCATCTCAAGCCATATTTGTTTGACAAAACACAATACTAAGACTGGGTAAATGATATTCACATACTTCACTTTATTTATGTTTTCAGGAGGGAAGGGCAAGAAGTTTAGTTGAAATCAGAGGAAAGCTCTGAATGTTGCAATATGTAGAAGTGAAAATATATTAAGCTTTTTTTTTAATAGCCATCTATTTTATTTTTAATATGACATCTATATCAAACATGCAAAGATGATAGAGAGCACTGCCTTGAAATTACAGTCTACAGCCAACACAAAACAAACGTTTATGTAGATACAATTCATCAACACACACACACACACACAGGAGTACACAAAATAAAAAAGACAGAAAAATTATGAATTATAAAAGGCAGCTCTAAATTGGCATTCTCCAGGGATACAAGGCTGAAGCAGTTGTCTGCCAGTAAGTCCTGTTATTTACAAAGTTTTGGTGTTAATGTGATTAAGTCACCATGGTGACAGTAGAGCTGGCATTTCTTTTTATGAATGGCCAGCTTTGTTTACAGAAATCTCTCCCAGGAGCTCTGTATCTGTTTTCAGAAGGTCATTTGGCAAAGCTTTCAAAATGCCCCATTTATTTCCATGTTTTATCACGTTATTTAATGCATCATGTGAGTGAAAATCTGGGTCACTTAGTGATGAAGTAGTGAAAAGAGCAGATCTATCTTCTGCTAAGAAATTTCTGAGGTGAAATTTTGTTTACAATCATATCTTTAAATGATTTTAGTAGATCCATTTTCTCTCTGCTTCACAACAGTAATTCCTGACCTGTCACTATTTGACATCTTTCCCATAATGGATAATGCCTGAGATGTAACAAATCAGCATATTTGGTGCTGTAACATCATGTTTAGACTATCATCTTTCTGAGGAAGCAATTTTGGTTCTGTGACAATGTTAAAAACATAATGTTGTCAAGGTGGATCAGAAATAGATAAAATCAATCAATCGAGCTACCCACTCCTATGATTGGAAACACCTGAATATTCTCAGGTTTGTCTGATGGCTTTTCTCATGGGAAATTCTATTTTTACCATAGAAATCATTATATGGAGATATACACCTATCTCCTAGAACTGGAAGGGATCCTGAAAGGTCATTGAGTCCCGCCCCCTGCTTTCACTAGCAGGACCAAGTACTGATTTTGCCCCAGATTCCTAAGTGGCCCCCTCACGGATTGAACTCACAACCCTGGGTTTAAAAGAACAATGCTCAAACCACTGAGCTATCCCTCCCCCCAAATTTGGGCTATCCTTTGCTTTAATCCTTTAACTACATCAGGCGTATGATGCGGTAAATGTCATATACATGTGTAATAACTACTGAAAGTCACTTGCACATGGATCCTAAGCATGTAGTAAATATGATGTTTAAATTATCACTTTTCCATTCTGTAAAGGTAAAACATTCACATGCAACGCTAAATATATTTTCCAAAAGAACTATTATTTTACTGTGATTGAGCTTTTATACCAAAGACACAAAAAATACAATATCCTCTTAGTTGTGTCATCACATCTTGATGCACTGGCATATTCGGACATAACTCCTCAAACATCCAAATGGATGAATATATTCTTCTTCAAAACACATGGATTTTCCACTGATTACCACAATTCCACAAGATGGCAGTACCCGATGAACAAAGGGGACTGATCCCTGATAATGGCCAAAATCAGAAACAATCTGGGAGCTTTATCAATTCTGCAGCAGTTGTTTGTTTTTAGACATTCTCCATGGAGAGTGGCATTTACAATTTACAGGTGCAGACAATGTAATGAGGCTTTTCAGATGTTAACACTCCCTTAACATTCAACAATGAACAGTATTTAAGCAAAACAAACAAGCATAAAAGCAAGTAAGCATTGAAATCCTTATTTTACCCAAAGCCTAGTTTTAAACTCTAGCATCAAACTCTCTATTCAACCATGCCATGCACCAATCACAGACCAAGAATGCAATAAGCTACAGTCTTCAGCTACTGAGCACACTTCACATCCATGGAGTGGAAGGACTCCTATCAGCTAAGATGAATAATGACAGTAGGCCTTTCCCCTGTCCTCCCACTGTAATCCAATTAATATTTGGTGCATTTCTTTGTGCTACTATGGCTTATTACCAAACCTCATTAATCCTCCATGCAAATCTTTAATGAAGGCAATTTATTTGTTGCATCGCGATGCACCCACATAGAACCAACAGATATTGTCTATTTATCAACTAGCAATGAAATTGCTTCCTTTCTGCTCTGGGGGTTCTGTATCTATTGCTCACCTGCCTGAACAGAATTCCACCAAACATGTATTTGTCTTTGTTCAGGTTTAATTACTGTGATAAATCTTCAAACATTTGCTTTCCTGTAACCATTCACAAAGACATTAAGGTTTAGCAGATGACCTACGGAAGTTTTTCTCTCACCAGTTTCTATCAGTTTATGAAAGCTGGTGAACCGCGTTTTTCTATTTGGATTATGAAAACTGGTAGCTAATTAAGAACACTCAAATCCTGGAAACACTTGATCCCATGTGTAGAGTTGCTTCTACTAAGACTAAATAGAAAACAAGATTTCTGTTTCACACACACACAAAAAAACAAACAAACCCAGAGCTTCAACATTTGTTTTCATTCTGCATTGGAAGGAAAAACAGACCTTACCAAAAATTGCGGGGAGGGAGGAGAAATGAGAAAAAGAGAGACAGATACCCACTTCCGAATAGCCCAATGGTTAGGGTATTTGTGGGGGATATGGGAAACTCAGCTTCAAGTCTCTGTTCTGCCTGCATCACAGCAGGGACTTAAATCTGTCTCCCCCAAATCCCAGCTCAGTACCCTAATTGTCTTGCTGTTATGGGGTGGTCCATCCTGGCCCTGAGAAGCCCTGGTGAAATGTTCATCAAAACTGATGTTTCTGCAAAAAGCTTTGGTTGGCAGTTCAGCATTTTTGTGGAAAGATTCCTGACCAGCTCTACTTGCTTCCCATTCAAACATACTGACTTCGGAGGGACTACACATCATGGGTAGGTAAATGCATGAGAGTGTTGGCCCGAGTGGGTACTCGATTACTAAGACTGTATGTATGACTATGATTTTCATTTTTTTAAACTAAAAAAGTCATACTCATTGTAACACTTTTCTTTGGATCAAGATATGTTTAGATATGTCAAGAGATCTATAACAGCATGTAATTCAGAAACAAATACTTCATCAAATTTATAAAAAGCAACAGAGGATCCTGTGGCACCTTTAAGACTAACAGAAGTATTGGGAGCATAAGCTTTCGTGGGTAAGAACCTCACTTGCATCTGAAGAAGTGAGGTTCTTACCCACGAAAGCTTATGCTCCCAATACTTCTGTTAGTCTTAAAGGTGCCACAGGACCCTCTGTTGCTTTTTACAGATTCAGACTAACACGGCTACCCCTCCGATACTTGTCATCAAATTCAGACTACCACCATTTTCTATTTAGTGCTGTCTTTATATTCTTTGAAACTATTAATGGCAGTTATTTAATGTCTTTTAAATGGGAAAAATATTGTGTGCCATGAACTTTTCTTCTTGTTATACTAAAACATTATCACTGTTCATATTTTTTTCCTTTAAAATTTTTTTTGCTTTTGCTATAAGACCACCAACCTTAAATTACTAACTCTCTCTCAGGGGCACCAAAGAAGTTATTTAATGTTTGTAAAGTCCTCTGAAAAATATACATATCTGCATGAGTGCAAAGTATAATTATTAGTACCTGGCTTGAATGTTTCAGCACCCTGGCAAAACCTTCAGTATCAGATAACACATTTTTCTCATATCCTTTGCTTTTTTCCTTTCACTCATCACTTCTCTGTACCTCAACCTCTGCTTCTATACTTAACATTTCTGTGGTTTCAATTTCCCCATTTTCCTAGTCTCTCCGTTCCCCTTCCCACTCTGCTTCTTCATATTTTAGTCTCCTGCAGCGATGATCACAGTGAAAAGTCATACTCCACAGTCTTACATGTTGTATACCCAGCACAATGTTGTATCATATGGGAGCATAACACTTCAACCACCACAAAGGTGCCAGCAGATTGATATATTTCAATGGTGTAATGCTCAAAAGAGTGAGAAGCCTAAACATGAACTAAAAAGATAATGAAAACAGAGGCACAGACGACAGCCATGACAGGTTGAATTCCAGCACAAAAGACGCTGGATCATGCCTGAGAAATATCCAAATGCAAGAAACAACATCATGTAACCCTAGTACAATACCTAGCTCTTCTACAGCATTTTTCATCTTTAGATCTCAAAGTGAAATCAATATCAAATGGGGAAATTGAGAAACACAGAAGGAAGTGATTTGCTGAGGATCACACTGGAAGCCAGTGACTGAATGTGGAGCCTAATCCACTAGGCAATATTGCCCCCGTAAGTGCCCTAGAATGTGTTTCCATTTCCCTTGTTTCTATAACCACCAAAAGTATATGGCCTTCCACTCCTTGTGGAGCTGTATAGATGTACAACTAGGATGGTGGGATATTGTGAGTAGTCTCCCTTGCCCACATTTATATTCCCATTATAAATGTGATCCCCGAATCCTGAAGCAAAAATAGGACTATAAATCACTGTGCACAGTAGTAATGCTTATAACCAGGAAAATCCACAGCTGTTCAGGATGGAAAAGGCCTATTAGATCATCTTGTCCAATTCCTGTATGGTGTTTTTTTCTAGTTTTGAATAATTCAAACAATGAGGCTTCCTTCCACCACTTCCTTTTGAAGACAGTCATATGTGAGTATATGCACTGGACAATAATATGAAAGTAAATTTTAGGGCTCCAAAAGACAGTCTTTGAGTTTCCAAAAAAATGACAGTAGCTCTTTATAACAATTACTAAAGACATTTTAAAGACCCAGTGGGGTGGGAAGGAAGATACCTATCAAAAGTTAGTAATCTGCCTCACAATGCCAATATTGCTGTTCAGCCATATGTAATCAATAACATCACCAGCAGTATTTGACAGTGCAAAACCAGCCCTCATCTGATTTTACATATACATAATATACAGCTCTGTCCCTGTTATCAGTGTACATTGTGCTGAGCTACTGGAAACCCAGTGAAATGCTTCCATCCATCTTTCACTTGTCACATAACGGTTATTTAGAGATAATACATAGACTTCTGTTGTCTTACTTCCTGCCTAGGGCACTGTCTCATGATTATAATCTGTCCACTCAACCCTTTAGTAACAGCAGTCAAAGTGACACCTGATGTGTCACACTGTTTATATTTCACACAGAAAAAAAGAGATGCTTTGCCAACTCTTCTTTTTTTTTGGTTCTAAAAGAAACATTGATATTAATGTAATGCTAACCACAAGCCATTCTGTTCCCTCCTGGATTGAGCACTTGTGTAGCCTTGAGAACATTGATTCAGATTTTCAAGGCCAAACTCATTTTAGAGATGAAGGATGGGCTCATGGTGAAGTCACTATACTGGCTCTCTGGAGATGTGAGTTCAACTCTTGGCGCTGCTGGAGACTTCCTGTGTGACTTTTGGGCAGTCTCTTAATCTCTATATGGTATTGTAAAACAGTGATAATAGTTTTCTTCCTACCACTTGCCTGCATTGGGGCTGTAAACTGTCCAGGGCTGAGAGTATGATCTATTATGTGTGTGTGGAGCACAACAGACTTGGGTTCAAGTCCCTCTGCCACAGATTTACAGTGTCACCTTGAACAACTCACTAAGGCCAAGATTTTCAAAAGTGATCAGTGATTTTTTTAGATGGTGGGCGCTTGACAGTTTCTAAAAATTAGGTAGCTTAATGGAGTCTCAAACTGGGAACCACAAAACCGAGGCACCGAAAATTAGAGCTGCTCAGAATTTGTTTTTACCAAGATATATTTCCAATAAAATTTCAATTTGGAAAAAAAAAAAAAAAAAAAAAAAACCCTAAAAAACAGTGAACTGTTTTTTTTTTTTAATGTCAAAACATCCCATTATTGTCAGAATAAAAATGTCCAATTTTGGTCTCAAAATGATTTTTGAAAATGAAATTCACTATTTCATATCAAAATATTTCAAAGGGTAAAAAAGTTAAAATTGGAAAACAATGTTTTGATCAACCCCAAATTAATTGTTTTTGGAATTTTGTTTTATGAGAAATTTTGAAATTGTTTGTTATTGTTCAGTTTTGGAATAAAAAAATTGAAATTGCAGAATTTTTCACAAAACAGAAAATCTGCTTCTCATCTAGCTCCACCTAATATTACTTGTCAATTTTGAAAAAGTTGGCCTTAGTCTCTGTGTCTCAGTGTGCCATCTGCAAAATGGCGTTACAGTACTTCTCCACCTCTCATGGATATTGGAAGGTTTATGGTAACCGGGGCCTTATAAGCACCTCAAATAGACAAACAATCTCAGCTGGAATCTTTAAGCATTACAGTATCATAAATAATATTAATATGTTTTTCAAATTTCTCCGTGTGTGTTCAAATTAGGATAGTCCCGTGTATCTTGATATATATACACACATGCACAAACCCCAGTTTGCTTACACACTTGGATAGATTTCAGAGTAGCAGCCGTGTTAGTCTGTATCCGCAAAAAGAACAGGAGTACTTGTGGCACCTTAGAGACTAACAAATTTATTAGAGCATAAGCTTTTGTGGGCTACTGCATCTGAAGAAGTGGGCAGTAGCCCATGAAAGCTTATGCTCTAATAAATTTGTTAGTCTCTAAGGTGCCACAAGTACACTTGGATAGAGTGTGTGTGCTAGTACAGGGGTTCTCAACCTTTTTCTTTCTGAGCCTCCCCTCACCCCCACACAACACCCTGTGAAAACTCCACGGCCCATCTGTGCCACAACAACTGGTTTTCTCCATATCAAAAATAGGACTTGCGTTAGTGGGTGGCAAGCAGGTCAAGTGCCTGGGGCCCCATGCCACAAGGGCCCCTGTGAAGCCAAGTTGCTCAAGCTTCGGCTTCAGCCACAGGTGGTGGGGCTCAGGGCCCCAAGCTTCAGCCCATGTTATGGGGCTTTGTCTTTCTGCCCTGGGCCCCAGTGAGTCTAATGCTGGCCCTGGTTGGCGGCCCCCCTGAAATCTGCTCGCAGCCCCCCAGGATGCCTGGTTGAGAACCACTGTGCTAGTCGAGCATCCCTGCCTTTGAAAATCTGGGCCATTGTACTGTATATGGAAGTGACCAGCCACTTTACCAGGACATGCTTTGAATTTGCAAAAGTACCCATACCAACAAGTAAATGCATTTTTTCATTAAAAACCTATTTTTGGTAAAAAAATTAAGATTTGATGACACCAAAAGATTGTGAGTTTGAGTTGATTTTGCCAAATTGTTCATTTTACAAGACATAAACAAAAACAAAACAAAATTCTAAAAACCTAACATTTCAAATTTGAAATAATTTTCTTTTACCCAAAATGTCCTTTAATTTGTAAAAAAAATAATCCCAAAACATTTTAAAATGGTTGAAATCAAAATGAAACATGTCAAAATAATTTTTTTTTAAATTTTCAAAACTGACAACAAACTGAAAAATCCATTAGTTGCCTAGATCTACCCAAGAGTCAAACAGCGTATATTGCTAGCATATTGCTATATATTCTCAACCTTTTGGTTGTGACCTATGATCCTTGAAATGCACTCAAGGATAGACACCCCTTCCGGGTATCCCTCATGCCATGTTATATGTCACAGCTGCTGCTTGCATTCTTGTTCTTCCTGTCCATTCTCCCTCTCAAACCTTTTCTGTGTCTCTTCTTCTTTCTCAACTTCCTTTTTAGTTTTTATATTTTTTTGCCCTCTCCCTTTCTTCTAGTCACCAGAAGACAGTGGATGAAAAGCTCGGTCCCACTGAAGTCAAAAAATTTTTGCCAGTGACTTCAGTGGGGCCAGAATTTCACTCAATATGTTCCCGCAGGGTGGGAAAGTTCACTGTTTCTGTATTCCCGGGCCACGTAGTCTCTTGTGACTGAGCTGAGTGCAGTGGAAGTAGAGCAGAGTTAGCTAACTGGTCCTGCTAACATGAATTTGTCCTGTGGTTATCTGTAATCTGGGGCTGCAGCAGGACTAGCCCTTTATTGCTACTTCACCACCTCGTTCCTTTCACATTACTCCATTCTCCTACCCCATTTCTTCATAGTCTAAGCTCTAATTATCATTGCAAAAGAAAAATAATCTCATCAAAATGATATTTTAATACATCTGATAAACAAATGAAATGTTCTTTGCTGTAAGATAACAGCAGCACCACAACGGGAATTTTATTAGCTTGCTAATGAAGTTCTCTAACATTATTTTAACTAAGTTGGAACATAGCATGAGAGCAGAGAAGATAAAAACAGGCAAGAAAATTATCTGCATCATGAATATTATTAATTGTTGCATTGTCAAAAACAACCTACACTGGCATGGTGATCAAAAGGAGGTGGGTAACACCCACCACTCTTTGTTATTGCCATGGAAAAAATCTTTTATTGTCAGTAGTGCAGGTCTGGCCGTAATCCTTTGGACTTGAATCTGAATATTAAAAGACATAGCTATCCAGCTTCACCCCAGCCATGCTGAGTTACACCTCTATCACAAATTCAATCTCTCTCTCTTTGTTCAATCCCAGCAATCGTCTTTATATCATTTATTGTTAAAGCCTCACAATCTCCATCCTATCAGACTTGTCTCAGTTACTATTGTATTGTACAAGGCAGCCCTGGCTGAACTAATGAAAGGCTGGCATTTAAGGAATTTAAGTAGATTAAAAAAAAAAAAAAAACATACCCAAGCCCCACCCCCCTCTGTACTGATCTGAAAAGGCCACGCAATCTATGTCTAGAGATCTATGGCCCACCCAGCACTGTGGCTTTTAGCCTTACAACATGCCTGGGAGGTATGGAATTATTAACCTCATTATACGGGGATCTTGTACAAGAAGTCCATAGCTGAGCTGGGAATTGAACCCAGTCTCCTGAGTGCCTTCAAAAAGTGCCTGAGTAGAGTCCTACTCACTAGGTCAAGCTTCCTACCACCACCACATCTCTCCTTAATACCCACTATGCCACAATGCCTATAGAAAGGAATCAGTCAATCACTGTGAGGTTGAGGTTGGTGGTCAATTATATTACATTTCTAAAGAATCTTATTGGTGTCATTCCTGTTAAATCCTATAAAACTATTCCACAAGGGTAGAGAAACATGCAGAGAAAGAAGACTCTGAAGTATTAAAAATAAATAATTTATCACCTCCTCTCCCCTTATCTTACACTTATCTTACACTTCCTCTTGTTCCAGCTATCTTATCAGCATTATATTTATGGCTTCTTCTCTTTAGCTATATTGATTTACTCTCTCTTTCCTCTTATACCTTTCCAGAGTGTGCACTAGAGAGGCTGCCTAGGATTAATTAATTAATTTTTTCCCCCATACCATGAACTGTTAAACTGAAAAATCTTTAACTGACATGTTTTTGAGATTATATTGTCCCACCTGCCATTTTAGCACAGCAACCGAGCTGAATGGTAACAGATAGTTAGCACTAAAAATATGGAGTTTGGGTCAATTTGTTCCTTTTGTAAAAATTCTTACATCACTTAACTATTATGTAATGCATATATTCCCACTATTGAATCAAGGTTGGAAAGATTTTAAAGCATCAAATAGCTTGTAACATGAAAAGTTTCACAACATTATTGACTGGTTACCAACTTAAACTGGCAACTTTACTGTTATAGTACTTGTTACAGGAATAAATGTGATGGAATAATTATAGAATTCAATTTAAATCTGGCAGGATCATTCTGTCTAGTTTAATTACTGGGTTGAAGAGTTTCTGCTGGTTATATCTAATTTACAAAACACCATGATCCTAGGACATTTTAGTAACAGGTTAGTAATTTGTCCCTAGGGAAAAAGAGTTTTCCCATTACAGAAACTTTCCATCATTACTGTCCCATTTGTCAGAATCCAGACAAGTAGACACATATGGTAGATGCCTGAAAGGCAACACATGAGTTTGGGAGCAAAATTTTTCAATGCATTTTTTAATTAATTAATCTGTCTTGCTTTCTCCCTCTTTCCCTTAGTCTTTTCACTTATAATTTGATTCCCCTGAACTGGCAGCTAGTGTAATACTTGCTGACATTAGTGAGAGTGTGACACAGTAGCATATGTCCCTAAAGCAGAAACCTGTCAATGCAGCCCATGCACCCAGCATCATGTACCGGCTTAATTGAGCAAGGTCAGCCAGTTTTCCCTCTCTAGGTTCCATGCTTCCTGAGGGGAAAAATAGTTCCAATGAGTGATCCACCAGATCTAAGGCCACTAAACTTTTGGTGCTTGTTACAGCTTTTTTTTTCTTGATGTAAGAGTTGCGGGGTGGTGATGAAACAACAAACAACTAACTCCTGGAGAAGTTTTGCAGAACACAGCAAACTACAACTTCCTTGAGAGACTTTACTGAAAGTGGCTCAATTGCATATTTGTTTTCATTAATTTAACTTCCTTCTTCTCTTAGTTTATAGGGTTTATTTTAAACTTTCAAAATTATCTATGAGGAAAGTGTAAGTGAAAAAAAATCATTTATTTATATTTCTCGTTCAAATATTGCTTAGGAGTCTGGGCATATTCTTATAATTAAAACATAATTAAAATCTAGTAAGCAAACACTGCCAACAAATTGGGTGTATCTAGATCAGTTCCCTGAATAATCATAATCTGCCACCGCTGTATCCTATAGAAAATTCTAGAATCCCAAATAATTTAAATTTGACCACCACAAACACACACACTGCCTTCGCAAGACTGAGGAAACACAAACACAAAGAAATGCCCAAGGGAGATCAACAGCAAAATTACAGATCATGAATTGAGCAATGAAAGGGATGTAACAGAAGGAAAGATGATGCAACTAATCCTGTTAGCTGATTCCACAGTGAGGAATCTGGGCTGACACATCAAGCTGGTGCCCAGATAAAGAACACAAATTGCCTCCAGGGCGCCAAAATAAATGATGCCACAATAAGGACTCTGGATGCTTCCACTAACGGAAGACCACATGGGAACAAGCAAACATCACTAGTGAGCGAAGGTTCGATGTGATCAACATTCACCTCAGGCCCTGTTCAAATTGAAGATGAGGGTGTCAGTGGTAATTTCAGAGATGCTTCTACTCAGTGGTGCAAGTGGAATCCATTTCTTACCGGTACGGCATGTGACCTCCTCACATTACCCTCCACATGACTCCTCCCCACCTTGCCCCCAACCTTGCCCCACACTTTCCCTGTCCCCTCCCCATGATCCACCCCCCCTTTCCCGGGGGGGGAGGGCTCTGTCCTCATCCTGCTGCACCGGAAACTTCGGAACCGCAGCAGCAAAAAGAGCAGAACGTGTGCCCACAGCTCCTGTGGTGTGGCTGTACCACCCCAGCCCTTCCACGCAGGGGCTCCTCTGTCTGTACAGCAGCTAGCCCCACTGGAGGACAGGGCCTATGGGGGGGCAGGGCTGGGGGTGGTACAGCAGCCATGCTGGAGGAGCTGCTGTCGTGGGGCTGTCTGGTGGCCCCACATTCTGCTCCTTTCCTCGCTGCAGTTCCCGGGAGAGCCCTGCGGTTCAGGGCTCTCCCGGGAACTGCAGCGGGGAAAGGAGCAGAACACCGGCAGCTCCTCCGGATGCTGTACCGCCTCCAGCCCTGCCCCGCAGGGCTGCTTCTGGAAGCTGGAGGAGATGCAGCTCTGTGAAAGGGCAGGGGGCGGGGCTGGGGGTTCTGCTCCTGTGGTTCTCCCGGGAACCGCAAGCAGGGAAAGGAGCAGAACATGAGGACACCGGGAGGCCCCATACCCGCAGCTGCTGTACCGCCCCCAGCCCCGCCCCCAGTCCTGTCCTCCGGTGGGGCTGCAGTACAGATGGAGGAGACCCTGCCTGGAAGGGCTGAAGGTGGTACAGCTGCGCTGGAGGAGCTGCCAGCATGGGGCCACCCACCAGCACCTCGTTCTGCTCCTCCTGTATGTTTCTGGTACGCCATTACCAGCTATAAATATTTTGCTGGTACAGCATACCGAACCAGACTGCCCTACTTGCACTGCTGCTTCTACTAAGAAATGTGAGTGAGGAGAAAAGGTTGATACTGGAGACCAACTAATCAGGTTATGGGGAGAATTTCTATTCAGACTAGTTTGTTTTCTGTTTTAATATTAGCATAACAATTAGAAAAAGAAGTTAACAGTTTAGAGCCAAAGCCTGTCCTGGCTGGAGCTAAAAGGACTCTGACAATTGCACCTTCTGCAGGAGTCCTGGTAGCTAGAGAAAGATTACATAGGGATGCCTGATGGATGTGCACGGGTATACTTGCTACTGCTGCAAGGAAGCGCTGTATACATCACTAATTGATGCTACTGGTACATTCTAGCCAGATCAGGGTCTGGATTCGTGCTCCACCTAGCCCATTCAGATGCAATACATGGGCCAGGGGGTTTATGTGTGCTAGAGAGAGATCTTATGGCCAGGTCAGAATTGAAAACCTGCTACCGCTATCACCATAAGCGGTATAACCTGTACTGATCAACGCTGAGTGCTGGGCAGCAGTTAATTAACCCAGAAACCTCAGGAAGTGCCAACGGCTTCGGGCTGATGAGCACCTGAGGAGGGTAGTGGAACCCTTGATGGAGGAAATGCCATCAAAAGGCAGATGAGCAAATTCACTAGTGTTCTTGCCCAACATATCCACATAGGGCAGATTGGGCCCTTCAGCTGTGGCAGATAACCAATCTAGGAGTGGAGCCACCTCGTTTATATGGGAGAGGAAAGACTCATGACTTTGTCTATGTGCTGTTGTTCTCTTCTAGATGCAAGATCTGGTCTATAACGTCTGCATAGTATAATTAATCATCCAGCATTAAAGCAATATAATAGCAGGAAGGAACTGGAAACAAAATTACTATCTAATACAGTAGGATCACATGCCTATGTCATAATACAATCAATATTCAGCAAGCAAGCTCAGAAATAGTATTGGTCTGGAGTGGTGAAGTTCAGAGCTAGTTAGCTTATAGGTAAAGATAGAGACTTGGACTCAGGAAACCCACGTTCAATTCCTTACTCAGCCGTGGACTTTGTGTGTGACCTTGAGCAAGTTAGTTAGCCTCTCTGTACCTCAGATCCCCATCTGTAAACTGGGGATAATAATACTTTGCTACCTCGAAAGGGATATTGAAAGAATAAAGAGATTACAAAGGGATCAAATACTATTATAATGGGGACTACGTAAGTACCAAATATTGTGTTCCAGCCCTTCAGAGAAACAGGCCTGTTCCAAAAAGCTCATAACTGGGTATGAAAACCCCCAAAGTACAGCACAGCTTGATTTGATATTCCAGCTCTGGCCAATCTTCACTCCGTAGTTTCAATTTTAATGCAAACTTTATTTTCAAATCCATTTTGCAGAGTCTGAGCTGTTCTAAGAAGTTGTTCTGTGAATTTTCAAATATCTGACTACAGAGCAGTGAATACAGGTGAGTGCCATTTTCTTTTAATGTTATTTGAAGTGAATTTTTGTAGTTTATATGAGGTAGGGCAGGGGTAGTCATTTAGTACATACAAGAACTCAAGCTAAAACTCCCAGGCCTTAAGATAAAAAGGTTCTCATTTCCTTTTAGTTACTTGCCAGGTTAGCAAAACACTACGCAGACATCCAAAAGATGCATGGGAAGTACTACGACTGGCATTAATCATCTCCTGTGAAACATTTCCCATAGAAGCTACTGCCTTTGTAATATTGAAAGAAAAGCATAAAAAGATGCAGTTTATGGCAGTGTTTCCAAATAGGGCAAAACTAGATTTGTCCTTTAGAAAAGATATAAAAGTTACAGTTTAACATCAGTACAGCTGTTATGTGGAAAGACTGTAAAAGCAGCATCCTTTGCAGACGGTAATATCCCTTTGAGGCAGGAAGAAGCATGCATCTGCTTTTCATGCTCACAGAATGTAGTATGTAAACATTGCTCTAATTTTAACAATGAGAATACTCATTCTCTATTAAGTAGATACTAAAAAGCTTTGAATCAAAGCATTAAAAGGGCCAACTGAAAGCATTAATTCTGTGGGGGAAAATGTAAATAAGGATAAAATCTTCCATTCATTTTTAATCTCACTATAGTGAGCCTTGTAATTAACACGATTAAATGACTGAATGAAGACCCATATTTACATGCTTCAGAAAGTCACAATAAAGAACCATACTATTGTCCATAGAAAAAATGCAGAAAAGGCCTCTTAAAATAGACTCACTGAACAAAGGCTGTCATTTGAGGAGGCTGAAATCGATGAGCATCTATCAGAAAGAGTTAACATAAGAGGGCACATGGAGGGAGAGAAACTAGTTTATCTAGGCAGGATGGTCACACCAGGTGAGGGAGCAATTGAATATTTCGAGTTAATTGTCAAAGATGCTGACAAGGGATAAACTGAAATGGTGTAGGGAGTCCTTTGAAAGAAGTAGGAAGTATTATCCTGGGAATGATAGCCTAAAGAGAGTCCATCCGTAGATTTTTATCTCCAGAAGGAATGTATGTATCCAAAATCAGTTTCCTGATATTTTTTTCCATTTCAATATGTGGGGAAGGTACCCCTACAGAGAAAAACTCTTTCCCATCCGGATATCCTGAGAGAGGCTTGTTTAATTTTGCCATTCAGTGATCTCCTGTGAAAGAAATCAATACCTGAAAAATGGACTTCTTAATGCAAGTCAAAATTCAGCACCATTCTCCTCCCCTCTGACTTTGCTCAACGTCCCACATAAGTTTCTGGCGCTACAGTTGGTAAATTTATTTTAGATGGGTATTTTGTGCTCTTTTCATATGGAAATGATTTGGAACAAGAAACTGTACAACTAATCAAATGATTTATTTAAAAACATTTCATTTTCTTCATTTTTGTTTCTTTGGGGTTTTTTAATCATTATCATCATCCCTGGATAACACATCAAAGCAAAAATACATTAATAACCACAAAACAGACCTATATGCATATGAAAACTACTCTGTGATTATATTGCAAATCCCTCTGAAAAGAAATCTGTGTAGCATTTTTATCAATTGTTCAGCAGTCTTGTTTGGAGATTGGCAAGCAGTTGATAAAAGTATTCCCCACTGACTGGTGCCTTGCACAGTCGCTCAGACTTGTTTGAAGGAACTGGTATTCTGTGTGAATCAAGTGTGTGTTATTTAATCACACTTACTTTATCTCATATGTGAAAACAAGTTAAATTCGTAAACCAGTATTTCTTTCATCCCTGTTCTTCACAGAGTCCTTTGTGCCCTGCCACTACGATATCATCACTGGCTTTGAAGATCCCAACTGTGCAATCCTTATTCATGCTGTGAGCAGTTACTCAAGCAAGCAGTCCCACTAATTTAAGGATTGAGGACTAGGACTTTGTTGTTGGAGGTATTGCTTAAGTGGCTGTGGGGAGTGATTAGATTTGACATTCCACCTCAGACCTTTGTCCTGAGATAAGAGCTGGGGTTTGTTGAGGGAGCTGTCCAGGAGGAATGACTTCAGTGGGACTATTTGTGAGAGTAAATGATCACCAATGTGAATAAGGATTTCACAGTTGAGCCCATGGTGTTCATCCACCAAGAAATAAAGGTATGTCTACATTGCATCTGGGAGCAAGTTTCCCAGTGCAGGTGAATAGACCTGAACTAGCTCTGCTCAAGCTAGAGCACTAAAACAGCAGTGTAGCCAGGGGTTGCATGGGCAGCAGCTTAGCTAGACTGAGTATATACCCAGGTGGTCTGGGTAGGTTTGTGCTCAGACAGCTAGCTCCCAGCTACAGTGTAGACATATATTTTATTTTACTTAGGTTACATAACTCATGATCATCTCATCTGGGACATTCACACATTCTATATATACTTTAACTAGCAGCCTCGGGTATAGGTGCCTCGGCTAATGGGCCACTTAAATTGTAATGTGACCAGTTATTCACCTACAGGTCTGTCTCCAAAGTGATTTTCAGTGAGCAAAATTTCTATCCTCTAAAGACTATCACAGAAGACAATAGGCGTTGCAGATGCCTAATACCTCTGAAAATCAGACCTAATATACCTAAAGATGGGCATGCAAAAAAAGAGACTCCCAATATCAACATTTTTGACCCTCTTATCTACAAAGCTTTAAAATGTAGCTATGCTCTAAAAAAGGGACTTTGTAACACTGGCATCATTGAGTTCCTTATTGATTGTCTCACGCTGATTTTAATAATTGCAAGTAAAAACTTGCTCTTTTCCAATGGCCAGTCTTGCAAACTCATGCTGGACCTGATGGGTCAGCTGGGTTCTTACCACCTTGCACATCATCACCATCATAAAGATTCTGCTGCATTACTTATACTCTTTACTCCTGGGGGAATTCTGCACCACTGTGCATGCACCCCGCAGATTTCTTTGCTTCCCCGCAGAAAAATGACTTTCTGACAGGGAAGCAAAGGGAAGCTTCAAGAGCAGTCACTCCCTAACTGCGCAGGTACATCGTTTCAGGCACCCAGAGCAGCTGGCAGAGGGGTAAATCACTGCAGGGCTGGGGACACCCCAGCCTGTGTCTCCTACCCTGAGCCAAGATCACTGCTAGTCCCAGCTGGGCTGGAGGCAGGAGAGATGGAACTTCCTCTTCCCCTGCAAGGAGTGGCTGGGGCTGTGTCAGACCCACACTCAGAAACCTCCCCCAGCTGCAGGAAGCTCAGCATTCTGCCCTGCTTCCTGCCCCCATTGCTCTTCAGCTGTGGGGGGGGGGTCACTGTTTGGGGATCTGCTCCCCAGCCACCCAACCCCTATGCATCTGGACCTCCTATACCCAGACACCCCACCAAGCCTCACCCCATACATCCAGATACTCCCCGCCCTCCATATCCAAACCCCACCCCACTGAACCTCAACCCCATGCATCTGGAGCCCCCCTACACCCAGACCCCCTGCCTCCAGACCCCCACACCTGCACCCAGACCACCCCCCATGGAGCTCCCTGCACTCTGATGAGTCTCATCCTCCTGCACCACTCTGAGCCCCCACATCCAGACCCCAAGCCGAACTAGCTGCACCCAGACCCCCACCCCACCAAGCCCCACTCCCCCAGCACCCAGATCCCTCTGCAGAGACCCCCACAGCCAGACCCCTCTGCTGATCCCCAACCACTTTCATCAAGAAGCCCCTGCAGAGTCCCATTACCCCTGCACCTGGAACCTCACCAGGAGACTCTGTTCATCCAGATCCCCCACACCTAGACCCCTCCCACTGAGCTGTCTGCACCCAGATTGTCCCACATAAAATCCTCTCACCCCACACCTGGATCCCCCCACACTGAGTTCCTCCACACTTGGTTCCTGCCTGATTGAGCTTGTCTGCCCCAATCTGGTGCACCTGGCGTAGAGGGTCAGGGCCCCAGGGTGTTTCTGGGGCAGGCCCAGGACTTGTGCTGTGTTAATGTCAGATGCAGCATCATCACTGAGTCTGTGTCCCAAGGGTGGGGGGAGGAGAGGCTGCAGGATGATCTCCTACCTTCATACAGCCAGTGACCTGTGCCCCACTGCCATTCTGGAGCCTCTGCATTTATTTATTGCTACAACTTGCAGAATTTTGCAGAATTTTAAAATATTGTGCACAGAATTTTTATTTTTTTGGCGCAGAATGCCCTCAGAAGTAACTCAACACCTGTGCCACTCTTTTACCCTTCAGAAGATTTGGACAGGCATAGCTGGAGGCATAATTCTTGGGAAAACATATGAAGGGCATGCGTTTGGGTAGCATGTAGGAAGGTGAGGTGTTTTGTGAAGTGATAGATGGTAAAGAGCAGGGTGGTTATGAATGCAGCAATGACCAATTCCCTCTGTCCTGTCAGTCTCTGCCTGTATTGTGAATCCAGACCCAGTACCTGTCTATGTGCTGGAATCACACATTCTATATATACTTTAAATAGCAGCCTCGGGTATAGGTGCCTCAGCTAATGGGCCACTTAAATAGTAATGTGACCACTTCTGCCTATCTCCTTCTCCTCACTGAATTCTCACATGTAGTAGTGATGCCTCAGTACTGTGCAATAACATTCAATAAAAGGAGCTAATTGCTTAGATACTATGGTGTCCTAGATTAGAAGAGACCATTAAAGGAGATGCGCAACTGGGAGAATGGGCCCAGAAAAGAGCAGTGAGTTTTTGGAGGGGTGTAAGGCAGATAGTTGGAAATCATCCCACAGTGCCATGGAATCCAACCCCACCTGCAGCCCCTCCAACAAAAGAAAAAACACCACCAAAACAAAACAAAACAAAAAAATACCCTAACCAAACCCAAACCCTGTTCTATCAAATTAAACAGGATTGTCCTCCCTTTGGTTTAACCTCTCCTCTTCTTTCTACAGCCTCTCTCAAGACGCTATATGAACACAGAAGCAAATTTCCTCTAAACATGGAACTCAAGCCCAAGTAGGAAAAAGAACTATTCTACGGTGTCTATGGACAAGAAAGTTACTGAATTATCTAAAGTATCTCTAGGAATTGCACCTGAATATACAGTGTGCAAATATCAGACTTTGTATAAAGAGTATTTACCCATCCACACACCCTCTGCAGGAGAATGAGTTTGAGAAGGAAAAACGTAACCAAACTGGCATTTCTAAGCTTTTGTTTGGAAAGTTTCAGATGGATCAGTTTCTTGGGATTTATGATTATTTCTGACTTCTAGCAATGATGCTGTTGTGCTGGAAACAAAGCTATGTAGCAAGGGAATGCAACCAAAATCATGGCTGTACTAGTCAAAACAAAATTCAATTTGTATTCAACAACTGTATCTCAGCAGTGACATTTGGAACAAAATTTTGAAGGCTTCTAAACTCTAAAAGAAATCACCTTCAGTGACCCGAAGGCAGCATATTTCTCATTGGTGGTATGGAGATTATTGCTGTTATAGTCAACCGAAATGGTGGGAATAAGACAGTCTTATCCCAGAAACCCTGCCTACTCAATGGCATTTACAGTATATGATCTTTAATTACTCCTGTGGTACTCCAAGAACTGTGCATATTTCATCATTCAAGTTTCAGTCAAACGTGTTCTAAAATAATGAGCAGACAGTAAAACAGAGCAGTATCAATACAAAATGCAGCCTACTGTACCTGGTGAATGAAGTGGAGGAGAGCACATCAGAACAACCCCTTGACCTTCTCGTACAGAGACTGCACTTCTCGTCCGGCCACTAAAATTTCCCAGATCTGTCAACATAACACAACATTTTAGTTGCATGGAAAGGGAAGTTAATTTTGCTACTAATGTGATTTACACTTTATTTCTTTTTACAATGCTGACAGTGCCTTATTTTCATTTCTTAATCTATGATAGGAGGTCTTGAAAAATAAATCAATTTCTACTGCAAAGATTTCTACATTACTTTAACCCTGTTTATTGCTCCTTACCATGCATGGATATGGTGTAAGTGGAAGAGTGTTAGGCAGTGTACCATTTATAAGACATTTAATAGCTCTTTTATTTCTTTTTACCATTTCCTGTTTATTGATTTCCTTCACTGATAAAAGACTTTCATGCATAGAAAAAGAGAAATAAAGGTGAAGAGGCTGCCTTGTGTCTAATCTGCAGCCTATAGAGGGTTGTTAATATGTCATTCAAAGAATATTGTGTGCAATACATTGTTATAAGCGGGGAGGAGAATCCGCTCTCATGGCTCTATAAGCAAATCTGCTATATAGCACATTTATTTTTAATACTCTTTCCCATATAGTTTCTCCAGTATCCAGGTCACAATCCAGTTTTGGGTAACTACATTTTGCCTCCCTAAATTTCTCCCAGCAACTGAAATTGAATTAGGTATATTTCACTTCCCCCAGTAAACTTTTGAGTGAAGTTGCAGTGCCTTATGATGAAGAGAGCTGATTGAAACTCACTATTTCTGATTCATGGAAAATGTTAACATTTTAAATATTTTTTCTGTTAGAATCTGAATGATTTCAAAATATTTTGCAAAACAAACATCCTGTAAATTTTTGTCATTTTGGAAAAGTATTGTTTCATAAAATTTTGAAATTTTGCTTAGATTTTTTTTCATTTTATATTATTTTTTAACATTAATAGCACATAAGCAATAACGCATATTATGCACGACTATTGTGAGGTCATCATATAGCATAGCTGAAATAGTCAATTAATTTTTATTTTATTGTTCATATTACAAAGGACAGCTGCTAGTACTGATTAGTACAGTTGTCAGTCAGGGTTAGTAATGATTGAAACATGTTATCTTCCTTTCTAGATCAATGTGTCTCCTGTTTGTATCAAACTGTTTCATTACAAAACAAACAGAAAGAAGGACAATAATATGAAAATAAAAAAAAAACCACACACACACACACACATCATAACAAAATTTATAACACAATTTTGAAATTTGAAAAAACTTTGAAATTTTCCAAAACAATTTTTTTCCAAAATGAAAGATATGTCATTCTGAAATATTTTTCTTTCATCAGAAATTTGGTTGAAATACAATTTCTTTAAAACGTTTGGTTTTATTGAAACAACTTTTTATGATGGAAAAACTGTTCTTATGAAAATTTTATGACCAGCTCTAGTTATGAATAGTTTATATTTATATACTGCCTTTCATCCAGAAGATCTGACTCCTCCTTGAATTATAGGGGCCTTGAGAGCTGGCTCTAGAGACAAACTTAATGGTTATGCCCTCACTTGAATATTTACAGGGAAGTAACTATGGTAGATTTATTGTCTTGGGGTCATATTAGAACCATTAGTCATCGTGGAGTCTCAAGTGACAAACATCCTATGTGTACCGTTATTTGCCTGTGGTTGATCTGGAGGCTATGAACATTCCTCTCTGATGTGGATCATGGCTAGACTACTGCAATATACTCTGCTTCAGGATACCCTCAGAGAGGACTCAGAAGCTTCCACTGCTGTAGAATGAAGTTCCTGAACATAGGAGTAGAATGAGCCAGAAGTATTTATCATATGGGGCTCAATGATCTATTGAAGCACCTATTCACTGGGTATAGATCAAGGTATTGGCTGTTATCAAAGTGTGACCTAACAAGGGAGATGGATTGCAGGAAGTTCTCTATCAGGTGCTCCATAGACTCCTAGACTTTAAGGCCAGAAGGGACTGTGATGATCATCTAGTGCCAGGGGTAGGCAATTATTTTTGTTAAGGTCCAAATTTTTTGGTTAAGGTATAGTCAAGGTCCGGATTCCAGAGAAAATAATACAAAAACAACAATAATGACAATAGTAAGGAAATAAAAAGAGTTTGCTGTCCATTCAAAAGCATCTGGCAGTCCGGATTTGGCCCATGGTCCACCTGTTGACTACCCCTGACCCTAGTCTGAACTCCTGCACATCGCAGGCCACAGAACTTCACCCATCCACTGCTACAATAGGCCCATAAACTCTGACTGAGTTACTGAAGTCCTCAAATCTTGATTGAAAGACTTCAAGTTACGGAAAATCCACCATTTACTCTAGTTCACATCAGCAAGTGATCAGGCTGCTGAGGAAGGGGCTTTGCCAATCTGACTTGGGGGAATTCCTTCTTGACCCCAAATATGGTAATCAGTGAGACCCACCAGACAGACACCTGGGAAAGAATTCTCTGTAGTAACTCAGAGCCCTCTCCATCTGGTGTCCCATCACCTGCCATTGAGGAAAATAACTAATAGCAGTTGTGGATGGGCCTATCCCATAAATTTATCAGTCTTCAAAGAATTACGTTTTTTGTCCGCACTATTCCCCTTGGGAGGTTGTTCCAGAACTTCACTCCTCTGATGGTTAGAAACCTTCATCTCATTTCAAGCCTAAACTCATTGATGTCTAATTTAAATCTATATGTTCTTGTGCCAATATTGGTCTTTAACTTAAATAACCTCTCTCCTTCCCTGATGTATACCCCACTGATGTATTTTTAAAGAGCAACCATAACTCCACTCAACCTTTGTTTTGTTAGGCTAAACAAGCCAAACTCCTTAAGTCTCCTCCCATAAGGTAGGTTCTCCATTCCTCTGATCATCCTAGTAGCCCTTCTCTGCACCTGTTCCAGCTTGAATTCAACCTTCTTAAATTAAGGAGACCAGAACTGCACACTGTATTCCAGATGAGGTCTCACCAGAGCCTTGCACAATGGTAATAACACTTCCCTGTCTCTACTGAAAACACCTCACCTGATGCGTTTTAGGATTGCATCACATTGGCTGCTCATAGTCATCCTGTGGTTGACCAATACACCTCTGTCACTTCCATCTGGAATGTCCCCAGCATATAGCAAAAATTCTTGTTATTAGTCTAAGTGCATGACCTTGCACTTTGCAGTATTAAATTTCATCCCATTTCTATTACTCCAGTCTTAAAGATTGTCCAAATCTTCTTGTATGATATTCCAGCTTTCCTTTGTATTGGCAATGCCTCCCAGTTTGGATTTTCTGCAAATTTTATTAGCACACTCCCACTTTCTGTACCAAGGTCATTATTGAAAACATTAAATAAAGATTGGTCCCAAGACCGATCCTGGAGAAATTCCATTTGTAACGTCCCTCCAGTCTTACAGTTCACCTTTCAACATGACATGTTGCAGTCTCTCCTTAAACCAGTTCCTTACCCACCTTTTGATTCTCATATTAATCTCCATCTTCCAATTTAATTAATAATTTGCCCTATGGAACTGTATCATATGCTTTACTGAAATCCAGTTAAATCAGATCTACTTCATTTCTTGGTAATTTTCTCACAGAAAGAGATCAGGTTGGTCTGTCTTGTTCTGTCTTTTGTAAAATCATATTGTATTTTATACCAAATATCATTTATTTCTAGGTCCTTAACTACTCTATCTTTCAAAATTTGTTCTAAGGCTTTGCATACAATTGAGGTCAAAATAACAGGATGGTAGTTTCCCAGACCATTTCTTTTTCCTTTCTTAAATATAGGTACTATATTTGCAATTCTTCAGTCACAGGGTACATATACCAAGTTTACGGATTCATTAAAAATCTTTGCTGTTGGGCTTGTAATTTCATGTGCCAATTTGTTTAATATTTACTTCAAAAATGTATTTGTTTATCCATTTGATTTATACTGATTTATATTAGCAACATTTATCCAGAAATGTTCTGAAACACTTTATGTAGACACTTATCACTGAAATGCATCCACTTCTGGAGCGAGAAGCAACATGTCTCCTCAAGCTGTGATCTCATCCTATATAAGGAGCTAAGCAGGGTCAGGCCAGATCAATGGGATGGAAAACCTCCAAGAAAAAATAAGCTGGGTGCCACAGAATGGTACTGACTTCAAGATGAGATGTAAAAAGTCCTGATTCCTCAGTATTGGAGGCTTCAGATCAATCTCAGTTTCCTAGGTAAAATGAGCAACACACAAACCCTGATTGTTCGTTATAATAATTGTTCTTGGCCTCCTTCCAATGAGAACCTGATGAAAGTACTGTCAATGAAAAGATCAGTGAGCTCCCTAAATTGTGTAGTTTGACTTGTTCTGAGATTAGAAATTCAAATGATATGCCTGTGCAATCCTCACTGAATTTAAAATTTGGACAGATCTGGAATTGATTTGTTGTGGTTTCAACATATTTCGAGAAGGAGAACATGTTCTGAATCCAGAGGCGCTAAGCACAATGAGAGATACCCATATCACTTCTCTATGTACAGGAACAGGCGTAATCAGAAACAAGAATGCCTTCCTATGACTTGGAAAAGAAAATTATGCTAATAATTCCTGCTGATATCATTACAGGGATGATTTAACAAAGACTACCTGAGATCCTTTTTGTATGTCTGCTTTTCTGCATCTATTTGATTCTACATATTGTGACAAAGTTCCTCCTCTATCTTGGTGAGTCCTGCGCTTATTGGCAGATTTTCTTGCCTCAGAGATGCACCATGTGGGTTGGGGAACAGCCCAGAGACCTTCCCCTCTGGAAGAGCCCACAGTCCAGGTCAATTGGGAGGTTCGGGGGGAACCCAGGCCTGCCCTCTACTCCGGGTTCCAGCCCAGGTCCCTGTGGACTGCAGCTGTCTATAGTGCCTCCTGTAACAGCTGCATGATAGCTACAACTCCCTGTGCTACTTCCCCATGGCCTCCTCCAAACGCCTTCCTTATTCTTACCACAGGACCTTCCTCATGGTGTCTGATAACGCTTGTACTCCTCAGTCCTCCACCAGCACACCCTCTCAGCTCCTTACGCCTCTTGCTCCCAGCTCCTCACACTCACACTACAAACTGAAGTGAGCTCCTTTTAAAACCCAGGTGCCTTGATTAGCCTGCCTTAATTGATTCTAGCAGCTTCTTAATTGGCTCCAGGTGTCCTAATTAGTCTGCCTGCCTTAACTGGTTCTAGCAGGTTCCTGATTACTCTAGTGCAGCCCCTTCTCTGGTCACTCAGGGAACAGAAAACTACTCATCCAGCGACCAGTATATTTGCCCTCTACCAGACTCCTGTACCCCACTGGTCTGGGTCTGTCACAATATGCTACAAAAGTAACACCACTTTTTTCATAACTCTCTCATTTTGTAGGAAAATTAGATAACTGAAAGAAAATAAGTTATATTAGCCTCAGACTCTGGATTCTGAATCATGTAAGGGCTGATTCCTGATAGTTAGTTCCAGAGTTCTGGCCAAGATGGCAGTGTTTTGTGTTTACAATCATTGTTCTTTCAGTTTTGATTTTGCAAATTGTATCTGAGATGGATTTCATTTGGAACATCAAGCTTCAGCGTAATGAGTAGGACTGGTTGAAAATTTTCTGTCAACTTTTTTTCATTGGAAAATTAGGTTTTCAATACATTGAAATATTTTGCAAAAAGTGTCTGTCTTCTGCAGAATTTTTCCACTGTTCATTGAAAAACTGATAAGTAAAATATTTCAGCAGAAAACTGAAATATTTTGATTCTGAAATACCACTGCATTGCCTCACAGGAGTTTTAGTTTATGTGCCTCTTGATACCAGCCTTTCCATTAAGGGCTAGCCACCTTTAATTTCCCATGATGAACCTAAATTATATCTCCCATAAGGCAATGTGGCAGTATTTCAGAATTGAAATATTTTGGTTTGAAGCTGAAATATTTTGATGATTACTTTTATGCCAAAAACATTTTCCATAGAAATAAACCCCTTTTCCAACCAGCTCTAGTAATAATGATTTCACCACAACTAAAGGTGGGGCAACATTTGTGTGAGCTTACCCAAAGAAGGACAGCTCTGCTTTGTGGTTGGGCAGGGAGGGGGAGGGAAGAAGGTCAGAAACTGCTGCAAAAGGTGCTTGGTGGTAAACTTTGCAGCAATGTCTCTTTCCCCCTCCCCCCCCACCTCTCAGAATGTGCATAAAGGTACAAAACCTGGGTGGGGCAAGTCTCTATGTGAAAGCAGCAAGGAAGCCTTCAGAACAGGAACAGGCTGGGGCTCTCAGACTTGCTGCAGGACCACGTGGAAGCAGCATGGCCCCAAGAAAGCATGGCTCCAGAAAAGCAGCAAATAGTATTGGAAACAGCATGGTTCCAGGGGCACGGAGAAGGGTAATTTAGGAAAAACAGGGGGGGTGTTACTTCCCTCCCCCAGCCCCAGAGACAAGGCAGGCACAGGCAAATTACATGGAAGGGGACAGTGAAAAGAAGGGGAACTAGCATCCCCTGCCCCACATACTTCCACCCACAGGCAGGCTGTGTAAACAGGATGGCTCCAGGGGCCCGGAGAAGGGTGAGCTCAGGAAAACAGGGGGGGCTGTTCTCCACCACAAGCAAATTATACAGAAAGGGGACAGTGAAAAGAAAGGGAACTAGTGTACCCTGTCCCAGGTTCTTTCACCCCCCTCCCCCCAGGCAGGCTGGAAGCTGCAACCAGGGAGGTGAATTTGCAAGCGAGGTGAAGCAATCAGCCTTTGCAAAGCAAACAAGCAAGCAAAGCAAAGAATTCAAGGTGCCTGGGGGGGGGGCGGGAGGTGGATAGAACAAAGCAAGGAAACTTTAACTGTTTCGTATACCAGAGGAGCAAATGGGAGACACTGGATCTTATTGCTGTATGGGGAGAAGAATCTGTGCAGGCAGAACTCCGATCAAAAAGAAGAAATGCTAATATATATGCCAAAATCGCACAGGGCATGATGGACAGAGGCTACAATAGGGACAAACAGCAGTGCTGTGTGAAAGTCCAGGAGCTCAAGCAAACCTACCAAAAGACAAAGGAGGCAAACGGTTGCTGTGGGCAGAGGCGTAGCGAGCGCCCTCCGTACCCTCCGACAGGAGGGGGCCCTGCAAGGAAGGGGGCCCCTAAAAGTGGCCAAAAAAATGTAAGGTATAACTAGGTAAGTGACATTTATTGACACTATTGCACAATCCATGTCGCTTTTACTGACAAAACCGTGAAGTCATTATGATACATCATAATGCTATTGGCTACATCAGTTGTCTGTCGGTCAGTTTTGAATTTTAGTTGGACCCATTCAAAGAATGTGTATTTGCGTTCATAATGGCGGTCGGCGGATAAATGTTATTAATTTAGTTGCTTAATTTTTTATCGTTTGAAACGATTCGTTTCCAACGCAGAAGCGTGCTTTGTGATGTCTAAGAGAACGTATAAGAGCAGAGCTAGTAAACGAAAGGCAGCAAAAGATGCCGAGAAGGAACTTGAGAAAATTCCAAAGTTGTCAACGTATTTTGCACTGCAATCCAATGTACAGGTACAGGCACATGAAACGGACAGTGCTAGCAGCGACGAATCATATCCAGAAGTGCTTCAAGTGAGGTCGAAGGTGAAGCCAGTTGTTCTACCAAACAAACTGTGACAGATATTCCAGCTGCTGCCGGGAAAGAAGTATCTGAATCTGAACCACTGACTGATGATCCAGGAGATTGGCCGTATATAATATCGGACAGGCAAGTGTGTGACGTTGTTGCAAGTGGCCCACTGCAGCAGAATGAAAGTTACGAATTTCCATTTAACGAGGAAAGACGGAGGTTCACAAGTACTCATTTCTATCGAACCATGGCAAATGGCAAGAAAATAAGACGTTCATGGTTAATGTACTCAGTTCAGAAAGATGCCATTTTTTGTTTTTGTTGTAAATTATTTGGCACTGGCGACATACCACTACGTCGTGGAACATCTGCTTGGAAAGCACTGTCAAAAAGACTTCAGCAGCATGAAACAGGCAAAGGTCATCAAGACTGTATGGTGAAATGGTTTGACCTTCGGTCAGGCATAGTAAACCGTACATCTATTGACCAACTCGAATTGCAGGCTTTTCTGAAAGAAAGAGATTTCTGGAGAAATGTTGTCAAACGCATGGTTGATGTCGTTATTTTCTTGTCCGAAAGAAACTTGGCATTTCGAAGAAGTAATGAAAAGCTCGGCGATCCTTCGAATAGCAACTTTTTGGGACTGTTTGAATTGCTTGCAAAGTATGATACTGTCCTCAGCGAACTTTTACAGAGGATTAAGAAGGCAGAGACACATGTTCAGTACCTCAGTCCACAGATCCAAAACGAGCTGATTCAACTTGTTGCCAGTAACATTCAAGAGGCCAACATAGCGCAGCTTAAAAAAAGCAAAATATTATTCCGTTATTTTGGACTGTACTCCCGACGAACATGAAGAACAGATGTCTGTGGTGTTACGCTTTGTTGAATGCAATGGTGAAGATGGTGTCAATATTCGTGAAGCATTTGTTGGTTTTCTTAATGTTCATGATACAACTGGCGAGGGCTTATTGGAAGCGTTTCTTGAAAAGGCAAACAACTTAGGAATAGACATTGCTGACATGAGAGACCAAGCTTATGATAACGGCGCAAATATGAGAGGAAAGAATAAAGGAGTTCAAGCCCGCATGCTAGAAATAAATGACCGTGCCTTGTATGTACCATGTGGAGCTCACACTTGGAATCTTGTGATCTCAGACGTGGCAAAGTCATCGAAATATGCCGTTGACTTTTTCGGTCTGATTAACAGAATATACGTTATCTTTTCTTCTTCACCTTCACGTTGGGATATACTTCAAGAACATATGCCAATATCTGTTAAAGGGTTATCGGACACTCGTTGGGAGTCGAGAATTGATGCTGTGAAGCCATTGCGTTATCACCTTGAAGAATTGTGCAATGCTTTGTCATCTTTGTGAGAATATGCGCTCGAAAAGGAAGATGGCAATACAGCAACAGAAGCCGGTGCGCTTTTAGACCATGTTACTACGTGGCCTTTTGTTCTGACTGTGTACACGTGGTACGATATACTATTTCACGTCAATAAAACCAGCAAATTAATTCTGTCACCAGATGTGTCAATTGACGTATTGCAGGCAGAAGTCGGTGCTACAAAGAAGTTTTTGGAAGACTATCGAAATACAGGATATATCTCTGTGGTCACAAATGCACGTGGAATAGCAGAGCATATGGGTATTGACCAGGTGTTTCCAGAAACCAGGGTGTGACATAAGAAGAGAATGTTTGATTACGAATGTGCTGATGATTCGAGTCGTCTTTCTGCTGAAGAAAAATTCAAATCGCAGTTCTTTCTTGTTCTCACTGATCAGGCCATATCTTCTGTTTCGTCGCGATTTGACCAACTCGTGGAGTGGTCTAAGTTGTTTGGATTTCTGTACAACGCTAACAGCCTGAAGCAGTGTCACAGAGGAAATGAACTGGAGAATCACAGCAAAGAAAAATGGGAGACATTGATGCCAACAAACTCATAATGGAATTGAATCGTTTTATTTCTGTCATCGAGAAAGAGAGAGGACTTGTCATGGCAAACAATTTTTTAACGTACATATACAAGAACAGCCTTCAGGAGATATATCCGAATCTTTGCATTTGCATCAGAATTCTTCTGACCACACCAGTTACTGTTGCTGGTGCTGAAAGAAGCTTCAGCAGAATGAAACTGATCAAGAATATCCTGCGCTCAACCATGACAGATGACAGGCTTTCTGCGCTTGCAGTTATCTCAATCGAAAACAAGATTGCCAGATCTCTGGACTATGACGCATTGATTAACCAATTTGCGGAGAACAAGGCTCGAAAGAAGCGCTTTGCGTAAATACGGAATACATGTACACTGTAGGCCTATGTATACATAATATGAACCCTGTATATTGTATAAAATAAATACCGCATTCCAGTTTCTGCATTGTAAGGGGCCCCGCCCGGACATATATTCGGAGGGGGCCACTTCCTTTGTTGCTACGGCCCTGGCTGTGGGTCAGAGTCCCATACATGCCTACCCTACCACTACCCTACCACTGTCTGTGGATGCCTGCAAGGGAGGAGTCTCACGCAACACAGAGGAAGATTTTGTGGATGAGGAAGAGGAGGAGGAGGAGAATGTGCAGCAGGCAAGCAGTGAATCCGTTCTCCCTGGCAGCCAGGACCTTTTCATCACCCTGGAGCCAATACCCTCCCAAGGCGGGACCCCCGACCCTCAAGGTGGAGAAGGCCCCTCTGGTGAGTACACATTTATAAGTACAGTACAGGATTTAAAAGCAATAGTGTTTAATGTTTGATTTGCCCTGAAGACTTGGGATGCATTCATGGCCAGTACAGCTACTGGAAAAGTCTGTTAACGTGTCTGAGGATGGAGCGGGAATCCTCCAGGGACATCTCCATGAAGCTCTCCTGGAGGTACCTGAAAGCCTCTGCAGAAGGTTTCTGGGGAGGGCTGCCTTATTTTGTCCTCCATGGTAGGACACTTTACCATGCCAAGCCAATACCAAGTAGTCTGGAATCATTGCAGCGCAATACATGGCAGTGAATGGTCGCATTCAAGCAACATTCGGTCTATATGTTTCTCTGTTAGCCTCAGGAGAGTGATATCATTCATGGTCACCTGGTTGAAATAGGGGAATTTTTTTTAAGGGAACAGTAAAAGGACCCTGTTCATGCTGGGCTGTTTGTGCTTGGCTAAAAGGGATCATCCCTGAGAATAGCCATGTGGTGGGAGGAGGGGTTAAGGGATCATCCCAAATAGCCACGCGGAGGGGTGGGAGAGGCGTGTGCTGCACATCCACCCGAAAACCACAGCCCCTCCTTTTAAATGGCAAACCCAACCGGCATTGCTTGCTATGGGAAAGGGGGGTGCTGCAGTTTGAAAACATTCCCACATGTTATCAAGGTGTTAGAAGCCAAACCTGCGTACCCTTTGGCTTACCATAGCTGCCTGGAAACCGAATTCTGTTGCCCAGCCGTGTGTGATGTGTCACCAAACCAGCAGGTGCTCAATATAAAAGGCAAAATGCAACCTTGTACCTAAAGCACATGTGCTGTCTGCTGTGAATTGCTTGATTCACTGTGAAAGAGTCTCCCTTTTGTTCTCAAAAATGTATCATCTTAAATTTTACTCTCTCTTTTTAACCCCCCACAGGTGCAAATGTTTCTATGCTCCCCCTATCATCAGGGGGTGGGTTTGCATCAAGGAGAAACACACACAACTGTCACACCGTAGCCTGTCCAGTCATGAAACTGGTTTTCAAAGCCTCTCTGATGCACAGCGTGCCTACCTGTGCTCTTCTAATCACCCTGTTGTCTGGCTGTTCAAAATTGGCAGCCAGGCGATTTGCCTCAACCTCCCACCCCACCATAAACATCTGCCCCTTACTCTCACGGATATTATGGAGCACACAGCAAGCAGTAATAACAATGGGAATATTGGTTGTGCTGAGGTATAACCTAGTCAGCAAACAGCACCAGCAAGCTTTTAAACATCCAAAGGCACATTCTACCACCATTCTGCAGTTGCTCAGCCTATAGTTGAACTGCTCCTTACTACTGTCCAGGCTGCCTGTGTGTGTGGCTTCATGAGCCATGGGAGCAAAGGGTAAACTGGGTCTCCAAGGATAACTATTGGCATTTCAACATCCTATCGTCCCACCACAGTTAGGGAAACCCATTGCAGCAAAGCCATCCACTATGACCTGCACAGTTCCCAGAGTGACTACCCTTGATAGCAGATCATCAGTGATTGCATTGGCTACTTGAATCACAGCAGTCCCCACAGTAGATTTGCCCACTCCAGATTGATTCCTGACTGACCAGTAGCAGTCAGGCATTGCAAGCTTCCACAGTGTATATCGTCACTCACTTCTCAACAGTCAGGGCAGCTCTCATCTTGGTATTCCTGTGCTTCAGCGGGGGAAAGCAATCACAGAGTTCCAGGAAAGTGGCCTTATGCATCTGAAAGTTTCGCAGCCACTGGGAATCATCCCATACTGCAACACTATGCGGTCCCACCAGTCTGTGCTTGTTGGCCGGGTCCAGAATCCGCGTTCCACTGTATCAACCAGCCCCACTGCTGTCATGATGTCCCAATTGCCACAGCCCGTGCTTTCAGGAATGTCTGTGTCCATGTCCTCATCACAATCGTCCTTGTGCTGCCATCTCTTAGCCAGGTACTGCACATACTGCTGTATAATACGCGAGGTGTTTACAATGCTCGCAACAGCAACGGTGATCTGAGCGGGCTCCATGCTTGCCATGCTATGGTGTCTGCACGGGTGACCCGGGCAAAAAGGCGCAAAAAGATTGTCTGCAGTTGCTTTCACGGAGGGAGGGAGGGAGGGAGGGGAGAGTGACGACATGTACCCAAAACCACCTGCGACAATGTTTTTGCCCCATCAGGCATTGGGACCTTAACCCATAATTCCAAAGGGCAGTGGAGACTGTGGGAACTGTGGGATAGCTACCCACAGTGCACCACTCCGTGAGTCGATGCTAGTGACGGTAGTGAGGACGCACTCCACCGACTTAATGCGCTTAGCGGGGACATACACAATTGACTGTATAAAATCGATTTCTAAAAATCGACTTCTATAAAATCAACCTAATTTCGTACTGTAGACATACCCTCATAGTCACCACCCTGCACTTTAAGCACAGGGGATGGGGGGAGAAAGGTGTGTGTGTTTTCTGGCTGGCCGGGAGTTCAGGCCAATGCTTTCTGGCTGGTGAGATGAGGTAGTCATACAGCTGCTGGAAAAGCAGTCAGCGTGGAGGATCACTCACCACCTAGGAACGAGGAGTTATAAACATCAGCATGGGTTTGGCCCCTCCTCTCATTTCACTTGGAGCAAGGCAAGGGACAATTAATGTGGGGGGAGGGAGGAAAGAGGGACAGAGCAAGACAAGAAAAATTTAACTGTTTCATGGCTGTGTGCTGCTTACTACTCACGTGCCTATACCTTTGCTGGAAAGGGGACAGGCAAAGGCAGGGCAGCCCCAAGGGAGCCCGTGGACTGGAAGGAAACCCAAGACACACAGTATTGCAGTAGGGGCAAGGGGGCTCACAAGTGCATGGACTGCTACTGGCCAGGGTGGTGTGTTTAATAACCCAAGGCATAACCCAGGGCAGCCTCATGGACTAAGGGAGGCAAATGATCATAGGAAAGTGTCCACGCACTCAGGTGAGCACGCTGTGTGCATTAATGGGGTGGTGAGCTAAGATGTGCAGCAAACGGTCAGTGACGTTGTTTCTGAGGCTTCTCCACAGCATTACAACGCTTCAAAGGGCGCAAGGTCACCTAAAAAAACAGGATGTTTTCTTCCACCTAACACAAGGGATGGCGGTAATGCTGATCCTGGAGGTGAGTGTAATCTAAACCAAAGAGAGGTTGGGGAAATGGGTGGCAGAGGTGGTATCCGGCCTTCCAGCCTGGCAATGGGTGGCAGTTGCAGGGTCCGTGCTCAACCACGCGGGGGATGGATAGCTCAGTGGTTTGAGCATTGGCCTGCTAAACCCAGGGTTGTGAGTTCAATCCTTGAGGGGGCCACCTGAGGGATCTGGGGCAAAATCAGTACTTGGTCCTGCTAGTGAAGGCAGGGGGCTGGACTTGATGACCTTTCAAGGTCCCTTCCAGTTCTAGGAGATGGGATATCTAATTAAAATAATCTAATCTAAAACCAGTCACTCAGTGAGTTCACCTAAGGGGAACAGGAGTCAGCCGATTGGGGTATTAAATACTCTGGGCCCAGGAGTGGAAGCTCAAGAAGGCTGGGCAGACACACCTAGGAATGGCACCTTCAGTGGAGGGCACTGACGGTTTTACACAGCTGCTGCAAGCTAATTTGCATTTACAACAACAGCTTCAGGCAGCTACATGTGAGGGGTCTGCACAGGGGTCTACAAATATAATTAAGTGGACACCCAATATGTTTGGGGGCATGTCATAAGCAGTTTCCATTAAGGGCAGCAACACAAACTGGAATAAGGTGGTATCACACACTGTGGTTCAAGGGCATAACACCAAGGGCATCAGGGGTTTGTTCATGCCGCAACAATCCCGAAAAGGGCCCTGGGCATGTAATAGTATTTGCTAGGTATTTAACAATGGTGGTTGTTTAAGATGCCTACCACTGGCAATTTTATTTCGACAAGGCTATGCCCATGGGCTGTTCAGTATCCTGTGCAGCTTTTCAGAAATTTAGTACAATGTTGCACAGGCCAATGGTGCAGTCAGTGGGACTAAACCAAATAGTGCGTTAATTGAACAATTTTTTTTCACAGGGCGAGCTGGTTTCACCTGTTGGACACATTTCAGGCCCTGGCTAAATAGCTGGGGAAACCACTCAGCCCACTGACAGTCTGGGGTCCCAGCCGCCAGCCCAGCTCAGCCTGCTGCCTGCCTGGGATACCGGCCGCTAGCCCTGCTCAGCCCGCAGCCAGTCTGGGGTTCTGGCCCCGCTCAGCCCACAGCTGGTCTAGGGTTCTGGCCGCTGGCCCCGGGGCCCTGGCCACTGGCCCTGCTCAGCCCACTGCCAGCCTGGGATACAGCCGCCGGCCCTGCTCACCTCGCTGCACTATTTACTTTACATACAATAGTAGTTTAATTATATAATATAGACTTATAGAGAGAGACCTTCTAAAAACGTTAAAATGTATTACTGGTACGCAAAACCTTGAATTACAGTGAATAAATGAAGACTTGGCACCCCACTTCTGAAAGGTTGCTGACCCCTGGCATAGCCAAACCACACAATGACATATAAGTCACTACACAGATGTAGTAAGACTTGTGGGTATGGCAAAGTTTTCTAAGGCCTGGTCTACACTATGGGTTTAGGTCGACTTTAGCAGCGTTAAACCGAATTAAGCCTGGACACGTCCACACAACGAAGCCCTTTCTTTCGACTTAAAGGGTCCTTTAAACCGGTTTCTTTACACCACCTCTGACGAGGGGATTAGCGATAAAACCGGTCTTTGCGGGTCGGAATTGGGGTAGTGTGGACGGAATTCGACGTTATTGGCCTCCGGGAGCTATCCCACAGTGCTTCATTGTGACCGCTCTGGACAGCACTCTCAACTCAGATGCACTGACCAGGTAGACAGGAAAAGACCCGCGAAGGTTTGAATTTCATTTCCTGTTTGCCCAGCGTGGAGAGCACAGGTGACCCCGCAGAGCTCATCAGCACAGGTAACCGTGATGGAGTCCTCCCAGGATCGCAAAAGAGCTCCAGCATGGACCGAACGGGAGGTACGAGATCTGCTCGCCATATGGGGAGATGAAGCAGTGATAGCTGAACTCCGTAGCAGTAAAAGAAATGGAAAAGTATTAGAAAAGATCTCCAAGGCCATGAAGGACCGAGGCCATAACAGGGACACACAGCAGTGCCGCGTGAAAATTAAGGAGCTACGGCAAGCTTACCACAAAGCCAGAGAAGCAAACGGAAGGTCCGGGGCAGAGCCGCAAACTTGCCGCTACTACGCGGAGCTGCATGCGATCCTAGGGGGTGCAGCCACCACTACCCCAACCGTGTGCTATGACTCTCTCACTGGAGAAACACACAGGGAAGACGGTTCAGGGAACGAGGAAGATGACGATGGAGGTACTGTAGGTAGCTCACAGCAGCAAGGAAGCGGAGAAACCGGTTTCCCCAACAGCCAGGATATGTTTGTGACCCTGGACCTGGAACCAGTAACCCCCGAACTCACCCAAGACCCTCAGGGCGCACAGGAGACCTCTGGTGAGTGTAACTTTGTAACTATTTGTAAACATTACAAAAAAAAAGCAAGCGTGTTTAATGATTACTTTGCCCTGGCAATCGCGGCCAGTACATCTACTGGAAAAGTCTGTTAACGTGTATGGGGATGGAGCGGAAATCCTCCAGGGACATCTCCAGAAAGCTCTCCTGGTTGAAATGGGGTGATTTTATTAAGGGCACATTCAGAGGCGCCCGTTCCTGCTCTTCTGACCAGAAATGTTCCCCGCTGTTAACCACGCGGTGGGGGGAGGGGTGAAGTGATCATCCCAGAGAATCGTGTGTGTGTGTGTGTGGGGGGGGGGGTTTACTTGTGTTTGTGCCGCATGTTAACCGGGAAACCGCAGCCCCCTCCTTTTACATTGAAACCCCATTTTAAATGGACAACCCAATTCATCCTTGATGTGGGAAATGCGCTGCTGTTTGCAACCTTTCCCGCATGTTAAGAAGGTTAAAAAAGCCAAAACACTGTGGCCTACGATGGCTGCCTGCAAGCCGAAATATGCGACCTTGTAATGAAAGAGTGTACCCATTGTTCTCTAAAATGTGTCTTTTTTAACCACCTCTCCCTTCTCCTCCGCCAGCTGCAAATGTTTCTCCTTCGCAGAGGCTCGTGAACATTAGAAAGAGAAAACGTAGGACGAGGGACGAGATGTTCACGGAGCTGCAGATGTCCGCCCAGGCTGATAGAGCACAGCAGAATGCGTGGAGGCAGTCAATGTCGGAGATGAGAAAAGCCCAATATGAACGAGAGGAGAGGTGGCGGGCTGAATCGCGGGAAAAACAGAGCAAGTGGCGGGCTGAAGACGATAGGTGGCGTCAGCTTGCAGACAGACGGCAAGAGGCAATGCTCCGTCTGCTGGAGCATCAAACTGATATGCTCGAGCGTATGGTTGAGTTGCAGGAAAGGCAGCAGGAGCAGAGACCGCCGCTACAGCCCCTGTGTAACCAACAGCCCTCCTCCCCAAGTTCCATAGCCTCCTCACCCAGACGCCCAAGAACACGGTGGGGGGGCCTCCGTCCACCAAGTCACTCCACCCCAGATGATCGCCCAAGCATCAGAAGGCTGGCCTTCAATAAGACTTAAAGTTTTAAAATGCAGTGTGTCCTTTTCCATCCCTCCTCCCCCACCCATCCCAGGCTACCTTGGCAATTATCCCCCTACCTCTGTAAGGAACTAATAAAGAATGCATGAATGTTAAAAAAAAATGACTTTATTGCCTCTGCAAGCGGGAGGGGAGGGTGGGGTGGGGTGGTTGGTTTACAGGGAAGTAGAGTGAACCGGGTCGGGGGGGGGGGGGTTGGAGGGTTCATCAAGGAGAAACAAACAGAAGTTTCACACAGTAGCCTGGCCAGTCACAAAACTCATTTTCAAAGCTTCTCTGATGCGCACCGCGCCCTGCTTTGCTCCTCTAACCGCCCTGGTGTCTGGCTGCGCGTAATCAGCGGCAGGCGAGTTGCCTCAACCTCCCACCCCGCCATAAAGGTCTCCCCCTTACTCTCACAGATATTGTGGAGCGCACAGCAAGTAGCAATAACAATGGGGATATTCTTTTCGCTGAGGTCTGAGCGAGTCAGTAAGCTGCGCCAACGCGCTTTTAAACGTCCAAATGCACATTCCACCACCATTCGGCACTTGCTCAGCCTGTAGTTGAACAGGTCCTGACTCCTGTCCAGGCTGCCTGTGTACGGCTTCATGAGCCATGGCATTAAGGGGTAGGCTGGGTCCCCAAGGATCACGATAGGCATTTCAACATCCCCAATGGTCACTTTCTGGTCCGGGAAGAAAGTCCCTTCCTCCAGCTTTCGAAACAGAGCAGAGTGCCTGAAGACGCGAGCATCATGTACCTTTCCCGGCCATCCCACGTTGATGTTGGTGAAACCGTCCCTTGTGATCCACCAGGGCTTGCAGCAGCATTGAAAAGTACCCCTTGCGGTTTACGTAGTCGGTGGCTTGGTGCTCCGGTGACAAGATAGGGATATGGGTTCCGTCTATGGCCCCACCACAGTTTGGGAATCCCATTTCAGCAAAACCATCCACTATTGACTGCACGTTGCCCAGAGTCACTACCCTTGCTATCACCAGGTCTTTCATTGCCCTGGCAAATTGGATCACAGCAGCCCCCACCGTAGATTTGCCCACTCCAAATTGATTCCCGACTGACCGGTAGCTGTCTGGCGTTGCAAGCTTCCACAGGGCTATCGCCACTCGCTTCTCAACTGTGAGGGCTGCTCTCATCTTGGTATCCTGGCGTTTCAGGGCAGGGGAAAGCAAGTCACAAAGTTCCATGAAAGTGCCCTTACGCATGCGAAAGTTTCGCAGCCACTGGGAATCGTCCCATACCTGCAGCACGATGCGGTCCCACCAGTCTGTGCTTGTTTCCCGGGCCCAGAATCGGCGTTCCACGGCATCAACCTGCCCCAGTGACACCATGATTTCCACATTGCTGGGGCCTGTGCCTTGTGAGAGGTCTATGTCCATGTCAATTTCCTCATCACTCTCGTCGCCGCGCTGCAATCGCCTCCTCGCCTGGTCCGGGTTTCGCCTTGGCATGTCCTGGCTCTGCATATACTCCAGGACAATGCGCGTGGTGTTCATAGTGCTCATAATTGCCGCGGTGATCTGAGCGGGCTCCATGATCCCAGTGCTAGCTATGGCGCCTGGTCAGAAAAAAGGCGCAAAAGTAGTATCTGATGGACCAGGAGAAGGAGGGAGGGCGGGCGGGAGGGCCGAGTGACGACATGGCGTACAGATACAGGAACAGGGAGAAACACAAACAACTGTCACACAGAATGGTCCCCCCAAAGATTAAACTGGAAACCCTAGGCTTAGCAGGCCATTGATTTCACGGAGGAAGGGGAAGCAAATGAATACAGAACAAATCTATTTTTTACATCTTAAGGTGGCAGCCGACGGTGCAGCATGAGTGATAGCCTCTCCAGTACGACGATGACGGATACCAGTCATAAAATACCATCATCTGCAAAAAGGCAAGGGGCTGCTGCTGTGTAGCAATGCAGCCCCACGTCTGGCAGCCCCACGTCCGCCAGCACCCAGCATCGCCCTCGGCCTCTTCTGGGTGCTTAGCAGACAATACTGGGCAATTGGCAGAAAATAGTATATTACGACTGGTCGCCATCATCATCGAAACAGTAGCATGTCTGCCCAGGTGGCCATGATTGACAGCCACACCAATACGATGACGACGGGTACCAGTCATAATATACCATCGCCTGGCAAGGGGCTGGTGCAATGCAGCCCTACGGCTGCCAGCCCCATGGCTATCACTCATGCTACACCGTCTACCGCCAAAAGGCAGTTAGCAGCTGCTGCTGTGTAGCAATGCAGTCCCACGTCTGCCAGCACCCAGAGGACATATGGTGACGGTGAGCTCAGCTGAGCTGAGCGGGCTCCATGCTTGCTGTGGTATGTTGTCTGCACAGGTAACCCAGGTAAAAAGGCGCGAATCTATTGTCTGCGTTGCTGTGACGAGGGGGGAGGGGCCTGACGACATGTACCCAGAACCGCCCGCGACACTGTTTTGCATCATCCGGGCATTGGAATCTCAACCCAGAATTCAAAGAAAAGGCGCGAACCGCTTCTCGGCTCTCTGAGCTGTGGCGCAAACGTAGTATCTGACGGACTAGGGGAAGGAGGGAGGGCGGGCTGAGTGATGACATGGCGTACAGGCACAGGGAATTAAAATCAAGAACGGTGGCTGTGCATCAGGGAGAAACACAAACAACTGTCACACAGAATGTTCCCCCCAAAGATTAAACTGAAAACCCTGGGCTTAGCAGGCCGTTGATTTGACGGAGGGAGGGGGAAGCAAATGAATACAGAGCAAATCTATTTTTTACATCTTAAGACGACGGTGCAGCGTGACTGATAGCCCTCGGCATCTTTCTGGGTGCTTGGCAGCAAATACGGGGCGGCGTATGACGATGGTCTTCAGGCCTATTGCACAATCGGCTGCTCGGGGAAGACTCTGCTAACGTGCGATGACCCGACTTGTAATAGGACGGCTAATAGTCGTAATACACCATTTACTGCCAAAAGGCAAGCCCCACGGCTGCCAGCACCCAGATCGCCGATGAAGGCTACCAGTCTACTGCACCGTCTACCGCCAAAAGGCAGTTAGCAGCTGCTGCTGTGTAGCAATGCAGTCCCACGTCTGCCGGCACCCAGAGGACATATGGTGACGGTGAGCTGAGCTGAGCGGGCTCCATGTTGTCTGCACAGGTAACCCAGGTAACCCAGGTAAAGAGGCGCGAATCTATTGTCTGCCGTTGCTGTGACGGGGGAGGGAGGGGCCTGACGACATGTACCCAGAACCGCCCGCGACACTGTTTTGCATCATCCGGGCATTGGGATCTCAACCCAGAATTCCAAGGGGTGGCGGAGACTGCGGGAACTGTGGGATAGCTGTGGGATAGCTACCCATAGTGCAATGCTCTGGAAGTCGACGCTAGCCTTGTACTGTGGACGCGGTCTGCCAACTAGAGCACCTAGAGCATTTTATTGTGTGGACACACACAATCGGCTGTATACAACCGATTTCAATAAAACCGGCTTCTATAAATTCGAACTAATTTCGTAGTGTAGACGTACCCTAAGTCAATTTAAGGGGGTATCATTGTGGAGGTACAAATGGTTATTAATTTGGGTCTAATATACGGGTGTGCTGTTGTTGGTAAAGGTTATCAATCGCCAAACTTCCAGATCGCACAGGATTGGAAAGTTGGTAAGGTCATTTGTTCTCCAATGCTTAACCTTCAACATCTGTTTTTTCTTCCAAGTACATGCCGGGCATGAATAATGGCATAGCAGATGCCTTGTCCCATATCCAGTTTGCCATGGGCTCTCTGGAACCTTGGAATGTCCTGTGGTTGGCAAAATGCAGATTTTTGGCTCCAGCTTACAAGTTATTTATTTTGTTTTCTTTTAAGGAGTTTTGTCAATACGAGGATCCAGAGAATGGGTCGCCTATGCGGCCCTCCGTTAAGGGCGGTTGCTGCAGTACCAGGTCAAGGACAATGCAGCTGCTGGTGTCCCTTGACGATCAAGGGACAATGGGTTCTTTCTCCCCAGTAGGGCTGCTAGCCAAGAGGCCATTTGGGTTGGGAGGGAGGCAGCCAAGCAAATGGCTGGCGCCTCCTTGTGGCGGATGTTCAGTGCAGGATGTTAAGTGCAGGTACTCCATAGGGAGGGCAGCCAGTGACCAAATAAATGGCCTGGTAAAGGACTTAAAAGGAGGTACTGGATAAAGAAAAAGAATGGGGGAGGGGGTTCGGGGAC
Source organism: Chrysemys picta bellii (assembly GCF_011386835.1). Lineage (NCBI taxonomy): Eukaryota > Metazoa > Chordata > Testudines > Emydidae > Chrysemys > Chrysemys picta. The sequence continues at coordinate 323,823,662 of NC_088791.1, forward strand.
TCCCCTGACCGGTACGGCAGGGAGCCAACCCCTTCTCTCCCCCCCCCCATTCTCATAGCCCTCCTTAAGCCTCTTGCGAGGCTGGTGGATGGTAAGTTCCAAGCCATGGGTCGGCTGGGGGACCTGGATGGAAACAAAGGGGGCTGGTGGAAGCCCCGAAGAATTGATTTGAATAAACATGTATTTGCCTGCACTGTACACTTTATCTGCCAGGTAGTCCCAGACATCTATATAATAAAGTTGAGGCCTGATTAAAACCCATAACAAGTCTCCTGTCCTTCTTGCGGTATACCTAGACAAGTGTCTTTTGGATAAAAGGTTTGAGGTCTGTCTTTTTTTCTGTAATGGGAAGATTCTCACCCTCCCAGAAAGAAAGAAAGAAAGAAAGAAAGAAAGAAAGAAAGAAAGAAAGAAAGAAAGAAGCTCAATAGTCAGGTTACAGTTTTGCAAAGAAAGAAACTAATGGGTATTTAGGACCCAGGTTCCCTTTTAGTCAAACCAATGAAGTTCAAGGGGTAGGGAGGGTAATATAAGGTTCCAGTTTCAGTCCACTTGATTACTCACTAGTTAAATCTTTTAATTGCACTTATGTTACCACAGGGTGTTGGTGTTAGTCAATTTATGGTATAGGAATGTGTTAGAGTGCAGGTTTGGCTATATAATAAATTCTACAAATCCTTTAAAAAAACCTTCAAATAACAGGGAGTTGCAGAATGACATAAGCAATTCCCCCTTGCTATAATAATTAGTTTGAGGTAAATGAGGTGAATGAAAGGGAATGTTAAAACCCTTTTGTTAAATATTAACCATATGAATCTTGGCTATAATTTACATTTAAACAAAAGAAGAGCAGCTATTAACAAACCACTTATTTGCAATTCTATTTTTCAAGAAAAATAGAAGACAATAGAAGACTGAATGGAGTGTTAGTATTAGGAAAGTAGGAACCACAACACTCTTTCAGACCATTAGTCATCAAGTCTAGTATTTTGCCTGCAGTGGCAATCAATAACTGCGGTATCAGAATAAATCAGACACCCTCTAAAGAATGCACCTAGCCAAAGTGTGCGATGAGATACATGGCTCACGGAGAAGAAAATATCTTTCTGTGCTCTGTTGGTGTTCAGTTTATGCCCTGAGAGATTAGATTTGTTTACTCTTATCTTAGAATTAGTGCCAAGATAACACCTACTATACATTTTCAAAGCAGGGTCTGAGGTTTTAACTGCATAACTTCCAGCAACTTTAATGTGAGTCATGACCCCTACCACTTCCAAAATCTATGGATAATAAATGGAATGCATTTTTTTTAAAAGAAGCAGTCTTCTTTATAGAAAATGAATTATGCATAGGTGACCCTCATACATGGATAAAGGTTGAATGAAGCAGGTTCTCTTATATGTGTGCCAAATTATTCTCTAGACTCGAGGGATGCCCAACTATAATCACTGAAGATTTTATGTTATTGTAAATAGGAGATAGCTTAATGAGGAGTTAAATGAACAGAGAACCATCTCCTTATGAGAATCTCTCTACTTTGGCCATATTTCTTCAAGATCAGTAGTTCCGATGGAAATATTTCCATAAGCAGAGTTTGTGAACAGAAAATCAAAGCAGCAAAAAAAAAAGAACGTATGTGCCATTCTGGTGCTTAATATATTTTGCTTTTACATGTGTATATCCCCTTTTTAAAGAGAGTATACTGCATAAGAAAATTAACAGTGCATAATTTAAAGCACTTGTGTTTTACAGAGTGATGTCATGAATAGTAAATTGCTGCAGAATTTGCCTCATTAACTGTAAGAATATCAGATACCATTAAAGGAGAGACCACAGAAGTCTAAATCTATATATTAATTTTGGTAAATAAATTTAGTGCTTAGTAAAGATGCCAGATAGACAGCAGTGGAGACTGAATTTCTCTATTTCACCTTAAGAACAAATACATCAAATGCCTCAGAAGTTTACCTTTTACATACTGCCTTGCCAATGTACCTTGAGTCTAACCTGGCATTACCACCTCTGCATGTGCAGAGATCATTCAGTCTCCATGCTCATTACTTCTTTGTCCTGTCTGCTGCTGAGATAAGTGAGGGGGAGAAAAGGAAAAGTAGGTTTTTGTAGTGTTGACAATTGTCCATCAAGAACTGGAATAAGACCAACAACTAATTTCACGTAGGCTTCTAAAGTGATGTCCCAGATAGAAATTTCTTTTGACTTGGGATGGATTTGAACTGGTGACTTGGGCTGAGCGGGAAACAGTTTTTCCATCTCACAAAATATTTTTGAGATTTCAAATTATTTTCCATTCTGTATCAGAATGAAACTGAGAACTGTCAACATTTTTTTTGTGAAAAATGAGAGAGCACTCCCACTTAGAATAGTCAATAGCCCAGTGCTTAGGCCACTCCCCTAAGAAGTAGAAGACCCAGGTTCTAATCTCTGCTCTGCCTGATTCAGACCAAGGAATTGAAACTAGGTTTCCCACATCCCAGGTTAGTGCCTTGAACACTGGAATATAAAGTCAGTCTTTTATGATCCAAAAATTCTATTCTGGACCCGAGAAACCTTTCCCAATGAGTCAAAACTCATACATTCCTATAAAAAGTTTCAGTTTCAACAAATTAGTATTTTACAGCAAAAACCATTTAGTTGAAAATTCCCAATCAACTCTACCAATGACCTGGATGTGGAAAGCTTCATGCCCATTACCAAGTGCCTGACCTATCCACTTCTCTGGTTGTCATTATTTTAGCAGAAATGAACCCACAGCAAACCACTGATCCATGGGGCCAGCAACCCACAGGGCTCATAGATGTTATTTCCTCCTCTACTCTTAAAATATACTGTATATAATACTACCCCTGCTCCTAAACCAGGGTGATGATTACCCTGCCCATGGATGGGTCCAGTTCTGCCAGGCCTACCTTATTGTTCTGTGCTGCCTCTCAGTTTTGCATTCCTGTGTTAGGCAAATAGTGTAATGTGTGCTGCATGGAGCCAAGTGAATGACAGAGGTGCGGGGCCATTATATATGACTCTGAGGGATAAATATTCCCCAATTATATTAATAATAACAGCTATTTCATAGAAATGAATACATTACATGAGCCCTGATGTACAGACACTTCTATACTCATCTAATGAAATGTAGTTTGTGTGTATATTTATGAAGGAGTTCAAAGAGGACATTTAAAATGAAATGTGTTAAAGATTGAGATACAAACTGAAGTAATGTTTAAGGCATCTATAATGCAGACAGCATTCTTTGTAATGAGCTAAAAAATAGCCCTAATACAAAATGGAATTATTCTGACAGACCAAGGACAAACACCTTCATTTTAATATGATTACAGAAAAGCCAGACATCTCCTCCTCATATTAAGCAGACAGGTGAAAACTAATGGACCTTGAGTTTGGGATTTTACTTTCTTAACACAGATTTAGACAGAAGATTTACACAGAAATAATTCTTTTTTTTTTAAAGGATATTTGTCATAATTCTGTTATAACCTGTTAAGTCAATTATATGCCTTCATTTTACACTCTGAACAACAGAAAATACAAACATGTGGTTAATAAACCGTAATAACTGTTTCTGCAATAAAAAGTTACATATTAAAATTAATGATGTATGACTGTAAAGTGCATTTTGAAGTTACAAAGAAATTTCCTAAGCTTTAATTTAAATTGTGGGTTGTATTAAATTGTGATATTTTTGCAATCTCAAAACACTGAAAGAAATGAATATATAGCTTGTATTGAGATCCACATAAAATTCTAAGAACTTTGTAAATGTATATATAAAAAAATATTTTGTTACAGTAGACACACTAGTTTGAATTAAGGAACACTAACATTTAAATATTTATGAAGTTAATGATCAATAATGTAAAAAAAAATCAGAAGATATTTACATTGCCTGTGAACCAAAATCCATCTCCTCACCAAAATTAATGGGAAAGAAAATTAATAATTGTCAAAGTTTTTTCATACCTTATTTATATAGAGAACATTCAAAGAAAGTGTGAAACCAATGAGATGCACACATTCCTTAGTTAACATGACCCAGAAGGAACTGAGTTAACCATTTTCATGGAAATCATTGAAAAAGAGAAGCAACAAAAGACACACATGCAATGGCAATCTCCAGTCAACATCTACTGGAATCTCTATTTCAGCTACCACAAAGAAGACTCTCCAGAATGCAAATCGATTGAGGAATCTCTAGATAGTGGCATTGTCTTCAAAGGAGAAGCAAAAGAGACGCCTATGCTTTGGAAGTTGCTGTACTGATACCAATGACTATTATGCTGACCAGTTCTATCTCATTGTTTCCTTGTGCTTCCCATCTATCTGTTGTTTCTTGTCTTGTACATAGACCGTAACCAGGGACCATCTTTTTGTTATCTATTTCTGTAGTGCAAAGCACAGTGGGGTCCTGGCTCCCTAACTAGGGCTGTTATTGCTGCCACAATACAAATAAATAATAAGAATAATTCTGGTTAATTGGAGACACACCATAGAACAATTTCTTTAAAAGATTTGTTAGAACTTCAATAGTATAAACAGGAGTATAATCTACTAGAATTTAAACAGTTCCCCTTCTTTGGCCATTAATAAATCTTTGCGTTCTCTGGGCCTCCTGAAGAAAATGGGGTGTCCCATTGTAGCAGATAAAATGGACGCACATTAAAGAGAACAGACCATGGGTCTCTTTTCTGCCATAACATGGGGTTCTTGATATACACAGGCAAGGCTGTGTATTTCAGGAACACCATGTTGAGGTAGAAATTCTAAAAAAAGAGACCCACACTCTGTTCTCTTAAAGTTTTGTAAAAAGTGAATGGTAAAGAATAAAGTATTAAATTAAAATATTCAGTGCTTGTGATCTCCTCCTATTGGTAATTAATAAAATAATTGATAGTCTTCTGCAACATTTTTCTCTTGACTCATTATTAATCTGTCTCCAAAAGGACCAAGAATTCATATGGGAATTTATATGGCTCTAGAAATCTAGTGCATACTAGTAGCCCAGCTATAAAGTAATTTTTTTATTGCAGTTGGCTTTAGTCTATAGCCAAGATACCTCAATCCTTTCCAAAGCTCTGAATAGTAGGAGGAAAGTTATTTTCCTTAATTTCTATTTATAAATTTAGCAAAGCTTAAGGAAAGAGGCCAAATTAAATTAACGTTGACCAATATTATACATGGAGATGTCAAAATCCCTGAATGTGAAATTCCTATAGACTTAAATGGGAGTTCTACATTCAGAAGATGAAGTATTACCTTCCAAAATAATAAAGAAATTATTTACACAAACGAAACCAAATGACAATAATAATATTGATTATGACAGAAAGTTTGGATATTAGTTGTGCAACCTACCATGTTAATTACTGCATTTGCTGTCTGTGGTTTTATTTGTTAATGGTTATGTTTAATTAGGTTTGATCACCCTTCTGTCTGTGTGTGTATGTCAAGTTTCATCAATCCTGACTCAAAACTACTGCAACACATAATTTCTCTGTTGTCTTTCAAGTTTCTGTAGTACAGAAACTTGTACAAATGACAATGCATTGTACCAAATTCTGACTTCAGTTATGCCAGATAAACTCAATTGAAGTCTAGCTATCTAGGGTCTTATAAGTCAATGGAATTATCATGGTTTTATGACGATGTAAAGTAACTGAGAATTTACCCTGATGTTTAAAAAAATGCTTGCATAAATCTAAAAAACTTTTCTCATAAAGATCATAATTATTTTATTTTATCCAAGGGTGGGGAAAATGCCAACAATGTTAAACTTTGTTGCCTAGTTTTAATGTTTTCTATACCGTTCTTTATCTAAAATGTGAATTATATGTTATTTTGGACTCACAGTAAAGGTTTTTGCTACAAAACTAGGGTACTAGTAGTGTACTCTTTACAGAATGAGGCTCCCAGCTAGGTAAGAATTTATTATAATTATCCTCCCCATAGTAACAGTTTGTTGACTTCTGAAATGCTTGTGTGTGAAACTAGGACTTAAGTGGTTTATAGCCTTGTGCTGGTTCTCTGCACATAACTAAGAAATATATTATAAATCTTTGAATTGTTTGTGAACAGACTGAAATTTTCCTAAATTGTATTCAAAATTACTGACTGAATAACTTCTGCGAGTAATTGTTGAGCTTTAAATCATTTGCAAGAATTCATTATGAAAATTTCAGTTTCAAAATTCAAGCTCAGTTCATTGGTCTGTTCCTTGATCGGAATAGCACAATTAATCGAATCAGGTTTCTGGTACATATATTTCCATTTATGAGTTGAAAATTAATTTTCCTAAAATATTACTTCACGTTCACCATTTTAACCAGTATTCTTTCCCATGAACTCACTTGACAGAATATTTGCACAAGCTGAAGACAAAGGGGGCATCAACATAATCAAAGCAAATGTGTTTAAAAATCTGAATGGATAGTCTGAATTTTTTTGCACTATTTCCCCAGCTCTACTCTCAACACTTTCTTTTATTTTAAAATTCAAAACTAAACAAAATTATACAAATCAAACAAACGAACAAAAAGATTTTCAGTGTTGGATGCCTGTAGTTTATCTCTAAATCCAGATTAGGCACATTAAATAAGTGGTCAAACTTTCAATAATAAAAAAATACACATGTAGAGCTCACACTGAAGTAATGTATATTTTTTAACACCCGGCTATGCACTACACCAAATTTTATAGTCAACATTATCCCTTTTGTTATGAAATACACACATACTCGCTTTTGTTTTTTCTAAAACACTCCTCTGTGCCAGAATCTTCTCTTAAACTATATAAATCCTGCATATATAATACTTGACTACACAATATTTAAAGTTCTACATTTTGTTTATCTTTCCTTTTTATTTAGAAGCCATGTAGATCATTTTCCCTGTTCATTTTCTCCAGTGTATTTTCTTGGATGTTATGATTAATTTCATTTTAAAATATTCAAGACTATACTGCTAACACCATTCCAACTGCAGTAATACTCTTTAGACACATGTGACTTCTACTTTCTTAAACTAGAGATTAAAGGAAACAATGCCATTTGTACTGTCCCTTGATGCATTAATCCAAGCAGCAGCGTTCCATATAGGAGGATGTCAGACATATAATATGGAATCGCTAATGGCCAAACCCTTTTTAATTTTTAATTTGAAAATAATGAATGGGTGACGTGAACTGATAAGTGACAATATCATGAATACTGAGATGTGTTAATTTTATGAACACGGTGTGTGACCAGGTCAGTGAGGGGAAGTTATTGTATATTACGGGGTTATTAGAATTTCCAGTGTGACTGTATTGATCTAATTTATAGCTCTAATTTTCTAATGGCATTTTGTAAAGCACTGTTGGCCTATCTTTGATTCCACTGAGGTCAACAGTAAAATATCCATTGACTTAAATGGGAGCAGAGTTAGTCACTGCTGAATGGTTTTGAATTGTGTCTATATTTCTGGGTATCTTTTACAAATATCACAGCAGCACAATTCAGCCGGAGTGAGCTTTTCGGAAATCATTGTGTGAATCACTGACAAAGATTTATGGTTCGGGGGGTGAGGGGAGGCACGACATATTAAGTCCCGATCTTTACTCTAGGTATGTCCCTTCAAAGTACTGACACTCCCCTATACACACGTACACACTAGGACCCTTCCTCTCTCTGTTTTGGGTTCCCTCCATCTATCTAGCCACAAAGATGGGAAAGTGAACATAATCCCCCTAAACCTGTTATCATGTTGTCTGGAGTGGCTCTCTCTTCAACCTGGCCATCTGTGGTGGACTCTCTCCTGTGCCTCCTTGTTGGCACTGACTGCTGCTTGGGTTGCCTCAGTCTCCCTGATCCACAGTTCCACTATCATTCCCTGGTGCTCATTCTTCCTGGGCTGCCAGGTACTGCAAATGGGTCATTTCCCATACAGAGATCTCTGTGCCATTTGGGGCAGCGGGGTACTTGAACACTGGGCCAAAATTTATGAGCAAAGCTTACAGGTCCTGATCTGTGCTTTTCTTTCTTATGGGCGAGTCCTCTCTCCTTACATAACCTTTCAAGGCCTTTTGTCTCAAGACCATCATATGATGGTGGTTCACTCACTGTGACTAATCTTTAACTTTTAAAACTTTGAATATCAGGTTTAAGCTTTTAACAACGCTGAGCTATGATCTATAAATCCAATTGACCTGTGGCATGTGAATCCTGCCATGACTACGCCAAATGTCATGCTGTCTGGAGTGGGTCCAAAGCATGAGTGCCAGCCTCAGGGCAGACTGTTAAGAAGCAGGGCACAAACCCCAAACTGGTTGTCAGTTCCATACTTAGATTTCACCAACCAAGTAACAATTACAAGCTACTCAGGCACTATAACACCTTTAATATGCCACAGACAGTCCCCTTGAGCATTCTGATCTATCTTACCACCCAGGCAAGCCAGACTTTGTGATGGATGGTCACTTTAAACCAAAGATCACAAAAATATTTAGGTTACTTCAAGTCCCAAAGGACCAGTCACTTATCCCAGGTCTATTAAAACAACAAGGAGTCCGGTGGCACCTTAAAGACTAACAGATTTATTTGGGCATAAGCTTTCGTGGGTAAAAAGCCCACTTCTTCAGATGCATGGAGTGAAAATTACAGATACAGGCATAAATATTTATTGGCACAGGAAGAGAAGGGAGTTACCTTACAAGTGGAGAACCAATGTTGAAGGCCAATTCAGTCAGGGTGGATTTGTTCCACTCCCAATAATCGATGAGTTTGGGGTGGTTATTTTTTATTGCCGAGAGAGCTCTCCCCCAGTGATAGTGTCTACACTGCCCACGTCACTGTGCTGCCGCAGACGCGCTGTAAAGTGGGCAGTGTAAACATACCCTTAGTGATTCTTGCCCCTTTACAGTCCAAGCAGCAGAAATGAACCAAGTTTCTCCTTGTCAGGGATTTTTATCCCCTTCTCCCTAAAGTCCAAGTTGATGGGATGAGTTCATGAGCAGGTCTCCCCTTCCTGGAGAGGGTGAGGAATACAATTAACAAAGCCTTTGTTCTTTGATATCTCACAATGGCTCACTTGGCTACAGTGGCCTTCTTGTTGAGCAGAACCTAACATCTTTTGTAGGAAGCCAGCCTTTGCATTAGAGAAGGCTCCTTTCCTCCTTGATGAAATGGTGTGCCGAGTCTTCATTTGTTCACTCAAATTTAAGGTTTCGCGTGCCAGTAATACATTTTAACGTTTTTAGAAGGTCTCTTTCTATAAGTCTATAATATATAACTAAACTATTGTTGTATGTAAAGTAAATAAGGTTTTTAAAATGTTTAAGAAACTTCATTTAAAATTAAATTAAAATGTAGAGCCCCCTGGACCGGTGACCAGGAGGCTGTGGCAATGTGAAAGCCACTGAAAATCAGCTCACGTGCTGCCATTGGCACACATGCCATAGGTTGCCTACCCCTGAGTTACACTGTTCAAAGGTATACAAAGCAAACATTTGCTCTTGCTTTATAACACGGGGTAAGACTAATGCACGCAGCATCCTATAAGTTATTCATAAGATCTAAATACCAAACACATTTTTACCACTCTAATATTTATCTTAACAATATTAACATGCAGTTAAGGCTGATTAAATTCCAGCTATGTGTTTGTTAGTGTTCAGTGAGGCGAGGGCCTTGGCATGAGCTGGCACCTGCTCTGCCAGCATCACACCTATATGATACCCCTTAGGGGTCATGATTCCCAAACTGTGCTAGTGGTAATCGATGGTGTCAAGATTACAAAGTACTAAGACACAGCTAAAGAATAAGTCTGGAAGAACTTGATTTTATGTGAAAAGTTCAGTGGGTGAGTAAAGCCTGGGGATTAGATTACAGTCATCAGTGGACATCTAAAGGTGTGGCTGCACCAGCATTAACCTCTTATATACAGTCAAAGATGCTATAAACTACAGTTTGCACTGGTGCAGCTTACCATGCTTGAAACAGGAGTGAGCCACACTAGTGTAAATCACAGTTTAGCTTGTCTACACTAGGGGCTTGCTCTGGTGCAGTCACATCAGTGTTTGGCCACCAATGGCTGTAAAACCCAATGGAAGGAAGCCGAAAGAGCTGAGTTTTGAATCATTGCAAGCACGATGGCAGCCCAGAGGAACAGAAAATGGTTTGTCACATCATTACATTAATGTCTTCATTGTCTGTTTCAAAAAGATAGGTAGGTAAAGATATTTGGTAGGTGCTGTCTACGAAGCATTTAAATCTCCTGAACATCCCATACCTCTTCCATATTTTAATGCTCCTCTAAGGCCCCTCAGCAGTGCTATTTCTTTTCACCTTACTGTCAGACAATTGGGTTGTGTTTACAACAGCCTAAATCAGGGGTCTCAAACTCAAATGACCACGAGGGCCACATGAGGACTAGTACATTGGCCCAAGGGCCACATTACTGACACCTCCCCCCTGCCACCCTCAGCCCCGCCCCCACTCCACCCCTACCATGAGGCCCCGCCCCTGCCCCGCCTCTTCGCACCCCTTCCCTGACCCCATTCCAATCCCTTCCCCAAAATCCCCACCCCAACTCAGCCCCCTCCCTGCCCCCAGGGGGGTGCAGGAGGGGTGTGGGGTGTGGTGGGGGCTCAGGGCAGGGAGTTGGGGTGTGGGGTGCGGGAGGGGTGAGGGGTACAGAAAGGGGTCAGGGTGCAGGGTGCAGCAGGGGGTTCAGGGCAGTGGGTTGGTGTGCAAGAGAGGTGCAGGGTGCGGCAGGGGGTTCAGGGCAGGGGGTCGGGGTGCAGGGTGCGGCAGGGGGCTCAGGGCAGGGGTCAGGAGGGGTGCAGGGTATGGCAGGGAGTTGGGACGCAGGAGGGGTGTGGCATGGGGCTCAGGGCAGTGGGTTTGGATGCAGGAGGGGTGTGGAGTGAGGCAGGGGGTCAGGGTGCAGGAGGGGTGGAGGGTATGGCAGGGGGTCGAGGCGCAGGGTGCGGCGGGGGCTCAGGGCAGGGGTCAGGAGGGGTGCAGGGTATGGCAGGGAGTCAGGACGCAGGAAGGGTGCGGCATAGGGCTCAGGGCAGTGGGTTGGGATGCAGGAGGGGTGCGGGGTGAGGCAGGGGGTCGGGTAGCAGGGTATGGCAGGGGGTTGGGGTGCAGGGTGTGGCAGGGGGCTCAGGACAGGGGGTTCAGCTGCAGGAAGGGTACAGGATCTGGCCCGGCGTGTACCGGGGGCAGGGATGGCTGCCTGCCTGCCTGCCATATCCCCGCTAGATGCTGGAACGTGGGGAAGGGAGGGGGCGGAGGGGCTGTGTATTTCTGTTGCTTGAGGCAGCACCTCCAGCAGCTCCCATTAGCCGCGGATCCCTGTTCCTGGCCAATGGGAGCTGCTGGGGGCGCTGCCTCAAGCAACAGAAACACACAGCCCCTCCGCCCCCCCCCTCCCCACATTCCAGCTTCTTCCCGGAGCGGCGTGGGGGCAGGGCAGGCTCCCTGCCTGCCTTGCTCCTGGTGCACATCCGGCCACCGCTCTGGTAAACACTGGGGGAGGACGGGGGCTGCGAGGGGCTCACGGGCCACAGAAAATCACCCCACGGGCTGCGTGTTTGAGACCCCTGGCCTAAATTGTGTGCTGTGCTGCTGTTGTTTTTTAGATGATATTTTGTAATGAGATTTATTTGCTGAGCTAGTTAGAAGTTCCTTATCAAAACACATTTAGAGATAAGACATTGATTTAAGTTAAAGAGTAGAGGTGGTACTAGCCAAACCAGGAGAGATAGATTCAAAGGTGTACAGAACCGTCTTCAGACAGATCTTTTCTCTAGAAGCATGTATCAGATAGCAATCCCTCACTAAGGCTTGACATTCTAAACTCCTTTGTCACTGGTCACAAATCTCTTTTATTGTCATTGAATAATTAATAGAAATAAAGGTAAGCCAGAGATACATCCATGTTCTTTCCCAGAAGCAAATTAGAAGCTCTGCAGTAAGGACTACTTCTTTTAAACAAATTAATAATTATTCATGGCCATGAGATGGCAAGGCATGGAAAAACAGGACCCATCCAAGCACCTTACTAACAACAAAGTAATGGGCCAAATTATGCCTGTGTGGATTTAGAATGGACTTCAATGGGAGTCACATATGCATATCAATCTGAGGGTAGAATTGGCATTTGCTCGTTACTATGAATACATTAAGACAAAAGGCTTTAATTTTCAAAATCACTATTGATTTTGGTTGTCTACATTTTTGCTTAGATAATATTGACTCCTCTCCTCTGAAAATCAGGTCCATTTCAGGTGTCTCCATTGCTTGCATACTGTATTCAGTTCTGGTGACCACACCTTAAAAAGGATGCTGACAAATCGAAAGGGTTCAGATAAAAGCTACGAGACTGAGTCTCTGGAAAACCTGCCTCACAGTGGGAACATTTAAAAAGCCGCTAAACATTCTAAGAAATTAGCTGAGCATTTGTATCACATTTCACATTGTTTTACATCTGAGCACAACTCTTACCAAACAATGGCCCTCATTCAGCAAACACTTACATGCATGTTTAATTTTACTCAAGTGAGTAGTGCTACTAAACTCACTGGGTCTACTCACATGAGTAGAATCAGACATGTGCATGAGTGTTGCAGGATTGGGGCCTAAGAGATTTGCTTGTTTGTTTGCTTGTTTTACGCATATTCCTCTTAGAAGTTTGGGTCACACCACAGCTAACAGTAAACCAGGGGTCGGCAAACTTTCAGAAGTGGTGTGCCGAGTCTTCATTTATTCATGCTAATTTAAGGTTTCACATGCCAGTAATACATTTTAAAGTTTTTAGAAGGTCTCTTTCTATAAGTCTATAATATATAACTAAACTATTGTTGTATGTAAAGTAAATAAGGGTTGTAAAATGTTTCAGAATCATCACTTAAAATTAAATTAAAATGCAGAGCCCCCGGGACCGGTGGCCAGGACCTGGGCAGTGTGAGTGCCACTGAAAATCAGCTCATGTGCTGCCTTCGGCACGCGTGCCATAGGTTGCCTACCCCTGCAGTAAACCAAGGGAGATGCTCTAAAAGGAAAGAGGAAATTAAGTTTGAAAGAATTTCAGTGAACATGTAGAAAAGAAAAGGAGAGCCTGAAACAAGCTGACAAAACTAGGATTTTTCTTTATTGAGTTTATATTTGAAACCACCAATTTAGAGACTTACAAGTATATGGCCTTTTCCATTGGCTTCCATACAACAATACTAGAGTGTTTCCACCTTTAGAATGAATTTCAAAGAGAAAACTACTCCTGGGGAATTCTGCACCAAGAAATTAAGAACTCTGCACCGAAAAATTAAAAAGTGTACGCACAATATTTTAAAATTCTGCAAATTTTATTTGTCAAAATAATATCATATAACCACACCAGTTTCAATTGTTTTGGTATTTTATTTGAAAATACCTGTCAGCAAGTAGGTCTGTAACTATACAGACGCACACAAAAATTCCTCCAGAACTAGAGAGTTAAAGAAACCCCTATGACAACCCAGTTCCTGTTTCTCTGCCCCCTCCCCGGCCCAGAGTCCAGACGGGAGGACCAGACACTCACATCCCCTACCCTCCAGAGGCCAGCTGCAGGCCCTGCTCCTGGCCCAGACACTCACAACCTCTACCCCCTGAGCTCAGCTGCAGGACCTCCTCCCCAGCCCAGACACTCACACCCCCTAACCCCAAAGCCCAGGGATCCAGAGGGATAAATAGCCTGATGCTGGGTCCTGGGTCCCCAGTTTTTCCTGCATGCCACCACCTCCTTCCTTCAGGGCACGCTGGGAACTGTAGCTACTGGGAATTTTCCAGTTCCATCCCTTTCCTCCAGCCTTGTCTTCTATTTGTGCGCTGGGCTCTGTCAGGTCAGGCGGCCCCTAGTGGTGGCCAACATGTTTGCCACCCATTTCTGTGGGAAAGGAAATTCTTCGCATACAACAATTAATTTCTGCAAAGTTCTGCATTGCGCAGTGGCACAGAATTCTCCCAGGAGGAGAAAAACAATGAGACAATGAATGACATTTAAGGAGATAGATGCTACATACTGTAGCATTCATGTACATTTCTATCCATATTACTGAATGAAAACCCGTTTGTCTCATGCATTATACCTCAATTTACGTGTGTCCAATCTAAAGAGATGAAGTGGGAGGTTTAACCTGGGTACTCAAAAATTATTGAGAAAAGCAACTACAGAAATAATGCACAATCATTTTATTCAAGTCAATTACCATTAAATATTATGTATTTCCATTAAAAATACAAGCATTGTTTGCAAAAGTTAATTGCAATTAAGGTGCTTCCAGGAAAAAAACAAATTGCATTCTGGGGCATATAGACTTACTGACTCAGATTAAGTCAGTCGCTTGGGTCTCTGCAGCTTTAGCTATAATTTAATAACACCAGTTAACCCTCTGCAAAATGAGTGCTCGTTGATAGTACACTGTATACAACTGGCAGGACCGTTTACTTTTGTTTGTAGCTTGGATTTTATTTATTTTATTTATTATTTTGAGGGACCAAAGATGGAAAAGCTATCAATAGATTAATTACGGATAAAAAAAGCAGTAAAAGAAGAGCTGTGACAGAGAATTTCAGAAAATGTTTATGTTTTAGGAGCTCAAGTTAAAAGAGATAAAGAGAGAGCTTTCCTGAAACAACATTTTTATATCATTATGCAAATAGGGTTCCATTTTTATGATTACAGTGAAACTCCGCTATATGTTTGGGGTCCAAAAAATTAGATAGCGCTAAATGCGGGGTCGCGGTATAGCGGGGTTTCGAGCCCGTCAGTGGTCCCCAAGGCGGTGCATTGATGTGCGCCGCCTAGTGCCCCTAGTGCCAAGTGCCCAGCAGGGGAGAGAAGCTGTGGCCCTGCACCTGCCGGGGACAGTGAGCACCGGCGCCCGCAGCCCTGTTGTTCTCTGTCCCCAGCAGGCGCGGGGCCGCGGCGCCTCTCCGGCTTGCAGAGAAGCCGCGGCCCCGCGCCTGCTGGGGACAGAGCTCCAGGGCTGCGGGCTCCTCCCCGCCCACAGTTCCACCCCTTTCTGCTCCTTCCCTGGGGTGCCACCCAGGGTCCCCCCATTCCACCCTCCCCCCACTGCAGCTCCTCAACCCGTTTGCTACTTTATGTCCTCCCCACTGCGGCCCCAAGAGCAGAGATGCCCTGTCCCCCCGTCACAGCCTGAGGCCGCAGTGGGGAATGAGTGTCTCCCCCAGGCCCCCAAGCTGTGAGGCTGCAGTGGCGGGGGGGGGGTGTCCCAGTGCTCGGGCTTCCCCCGCCACCCCCTGCGCTTCTGCCGGGGATGGGTTGGAGCGCTGGGGGCTTCCCCTGCCCCCTCCCCACCTTCTGCTGGGGACACCGTCAGAGAGGCGCAGGGGGCCCCCAGTTGACCACTGCCGCTGGGCGCTTCGGCGGCGCTCTGGCCGCTTTATTTATTTATTTTTGAGCTCCGGCAGCGCTCTGGTGGTTTTTTTCTTTTTTTGCGCTTCTGCGGCGCTCCGGCCGCTTTTTTTTCTTTTTTGTGCTTCGGCGGTGCTCCGCTCCCCCCCCCCCTTTTTTTTTTGCTTGGGGCAGCCAGAGCCACCTTATGACCGCATTACATCCGAATTCGCATTATACCGGGGCGGGTTATATGGGGTTTCCCTGTATTTGTATTGCACTAGTACGGTAGCCCCAGTCATGGATAAGGGCCCCATTGTGCAAGGCACTGTACAAACCCATAACAAAAATAGGGTGCCCGCATTCAAGAGCTTATAATGTAATATGCCAATGCCTATTTTTCAATCTCTTAAAAAATACTGTTCTGTGCTGAACAAGAAAAAGAATGGAAAAATTTTGAAAAGCCTTGATGAGAAATCAGAGTGAAAACTAGCGTGTGCATAATGACATGTTGCAACACAGAGAATTACTAAAGGCTAAATCTAGAGAAAAAAATAAACAGAATGGTACTAATTGATGAATAACACAATGTAAAGTTCAAATTCAAAATTCAGGAAAAATATGAAAACTCCTGAAGCCAATACAAGCCACTCCAGATTTACATCTGCATAGCTGAGATAAGAATCTGGTGCAGTATTACTTTTCTTGCATTTACACCTTTAAATTTATTTCTAGGATTCCAACCCAGAAATTCCATATACCAAGTAAAGCACAATAGGAAATTCCATACAATCAGACAGATGCATTCGAATAGATAGTGTTACAACAACAGATAGTATTTTCATGCCAGGAACCCTTCTTCAGTCTGACTTTATGCTTAACCAACTTGAGGAAAATTTGCAAAACAAACATATGGGAATGGAAAGGAAATGGGAAAAGTTGTCCCTATTTGATTTCAATAGAGCTTGAAGAGTGATTCTATGCTGGCCTGACTGCATGAATTGCCTCTTAATAATTTCTGTATCAAATATGATGAGTTCACTTGTAATGTTTTCCTTGCCAGGCTTTTCATACAGCTTGGGATATGGGAGTCAAGATGAATTATTTCCTTCTCATGCACCACTGCTAACAATAAGAATTCTACAGGTCAAATTAGACCCTCAGTGCACCTGTGCAACTCCTTTGTATTCAAATTATTTGCTCAGTGCAATCTTACTGTCTTCAGTTGGGTGGCACAGATGTAAGTGAGTGGAAGGTAGTAAACGATTCTGTTGATGATGTGCAAATAGGAACCGAATTCAGTACCAATCTCTCTCAACTGTATTGGCTCCACATTACTATAAAAGGTTAATACAAAACACAATGGAAAAGCTGTCCCTTCCTCTTCTTTATTCAGCCCTCCTCACTCACATCAATACAATGTTGCAATAATTAACCTTTCTAAAGCATGGTCTATATGCGAGATTAAGGGACTGATTATGCCACCATTTTTCATATTGAATAACACTTTATGTGTGACCAAGGTTGGCTGAAATGGGCCTTTAATCTCCTATTAAAAACATGTCTAAAAATAATCAGTTTTAATTCATTGAAATCAATGGGACTAATTGGGCTCTAGGTTCACTGTGAGCATCATCAGACCCTAAACAATATGGAATGTTAATGCAACAATTAACGGCACTCCTGTAATAGTCTTGGAAACTTTATTTCATAGATTGCACAGTTACAAATAAATAGACCAAAACTATATAACCTGGATACCAAACGTAGCGACCTAAACGTAAATGGTGTGATTTTGAAAAGTGCTAAGCACCTACAGTTCAAAGGGAGCTCTTGTGACAAAGTAGGCTGTGCATATTTGGTGCCCATTTGGTGTGGATTTACGTAATTACCTTTAGCACCCAGTTTAGAACATGTTGATGATCTAAATACATTTCCTTACTGTGAGACAAGTTCTCTTCCATATGACTTTGTGATGCAGGGGTAGATCTCAATCTTATTTTATACCAGAGGCAAAATCCAATGTTTCCAAAAACAAAAAAACTAGGAAAGGAAAGCAGGGTAAATATCTGTATTTCAGTAGCATTCATTGAGAGCCAGACCCAGTCATCCTTACCCATGCTGAGGAGTAACTTACAACACTAAGTAGTCCTAGTGTGACTGCTCATGGACTAAGTCAACAAGAGTAAGGGTGACAGGACTTGGCCCTTTGTTTTCTGTCATTCTTGCAATTACTGGCAATAGAAAGAGACTATTGCTAACACAACCACCTGCTCCACATCATGTCTGGCTGAGGATGGGTGTTTTTACCTATGTTTTAATACCAAACTCATCACCATGACATCTGAACACTCCCATGGTACATAAAGGCCTGTTTGATCTGGTTACTTATTAGATGCTAGTTCAAGGCTGAAAAATATCTTATTAGATACATATGATGGATATGTTTCTAACAATTGGAAATACTTCATAATTACAGAAAGGTTGTCAGACACATGCCATATCCATTTGTTTTTTTTTATACACTGTATAATTAGCAAACACCTGGTAACAATAGTTCCCACTAGGCAAAAACCCTCATAACCTACAATAATTGGTATTTCCAAGACTTTTCACACCCACATTAGGCTGAATTACTGGTAATATTCCAGACATTTTCTCCACCACATGACCACCTTTCACCTGAGAATTCATAGTCCCATAGTTTAGTGGATTAAGATCCATAATCAAACTGAACCAAGGGCAGTAGTTCATGTATACAAATCATAAGCTGAAACTATTCCAAAATCTTTTCAAGCACTGGGATCTCATATGTATTTCATTCACTCTTCTGACCCAATTAAAGTATCATTTCCGATAGTAGATAAGATTGTATTATATTTTTAACACCTGATATTTCATTAACCGGGATAAAATCTTTGACTCCTATAAGTTCATTTTCCAAACCCTGCTTTTTAGACAAAGAACCAGTTTCACTCCACCCCTTTCCCCCCCTTCTTGAAATAGTACAGGAATCTGATATGAGAGGCTCAGCAGAAAACAAACAGTCAAAGTAGTTGAGCAAAGACAGAGTTATTTGAGGACCAGAGGGAATACTTTAGAGCTAAAACCAAAACCAGCTGTAACTACACATGGAGAGGGCCAAAGGCATAATAATGGGATGCAAAGTAAAATCTCAGGGTAGCTGAAGAGGTATTAGCATTTGAAAGATGAGTGATTGCAGTGCACATTCATGATGGATAACACAGTGACATTTCATTGGCACAACTGGAACATTAAACAGTTCTGTCGAAAGGTTGTTTTTCAAAATTGGAACTGTTCATAAATCAGCTCCTAATAAAATGTACTGGGTTAAATTCATTCTTGCAGTAAATGGGGAAGCTCCATTGAAAACAACATTGAATCTATTTACATCAACAGTGATTTTGGTCCATTGTTTTCTAATTAACTGGCCACTTTTGTTTGTGGTTCCTATAGTGCTCAGTGAAATTCTAGAGTTACTCACTCTAGAGTTACTTATTATTGTAATGGAATCTTTAACAGGATTTTCAAACCTTCCCTGTAGCATTCTTCAGGCAAAGACAATGATTTGTTAGTCGTGTTGGATCTTACAAGGCACTCCTCTACTCTAGAGGTGGTACAGAGACTTGTGGTGCAATGTCCCTAGGAGAAGGGGAGGCATGGCTCCTGACTGCATCAATATTGAAGAGTGTGCAGGTCCACTACCTGACCTGATGTAGAGAATGAGGCAAGCCCTGCTCCCTCTTCAGACAATTTGAGGATTAGTACAGAACCACACCTAACCTTGTGTAACCGGTGACTGCTCGAATTGTGACTGAGTTCACGGTGCAAAGGGAGACACTCCTTTCAGCCCCCCTTGAGCAGGGGTGGCTCTGTGTTTTTTGCTGCCCCAAGCACAGCAGTCAGGCGGCCTTCGGTGGCGTGCCTGCAGGCGGTCCGCTGTCACATGGATTCAGCGGTGTTTCTGTGGGTGCTCTGCTGGTCCCCCGGCTTAGGCGTACCCACCGCCGAATTGCCACCAAAACTGCGGGACCAGTGGACCTCCCGCAGGCACGCTGCCGAAGGCTGCCTGACTGCCGCCCTCACAGTGACCAGCAGGCTGCCCCTCGCGGCTTGCCACCCCAGGCATGTGCTTGCTGCGCTGGTGCCTGGAGACGCCCATGCCCTTGAGTACAAGAGCAGGGGCAGAGCGTAATTTAGCCACATACATATGGGTGTAGGTCCTGGGGTGCAGCTAAACTGCACAGAACACATCGGAGTAATGTGCAAAGGCGAATTAAAAGTCACCGTTGCACTGTCCTGATTCTGCTGCAGCTCTGTGGAGGCTGGTTTCATACATTCATAGATTATAAGTCCAGAATGGTTCACTCTGATATTCTAGTCTGACCTCCTGTATAACAGAGGCCACAAGACATCACTGGATTAATGTGTGTCATATTCATTTTGTATTGTTTCATTTTTTTTTTAAATTAAAATGTTTTGTGGTACCAAATCAAGTATCTTCCAAATGTTTATTGCGTCATCACTATTACTTTTATCAAGCACATTTGTAATCTCATAAAAAAATATCATGTTCATTTCCACCA
This sequence comes from Chrysemys picta bellii, assembly GCF_011386835.1. NCBI lineage: Eukaryota > Metazoa > Chordata > Testudines > Emydidae > Chrysemys > Chrysemys picta. Next base: position 323,843,679 of record NC_088791.1, read on the forward strand.
TAAACCCATGTTGGCTGACAATTATACTACCCTCCTTTAATTCTTTATTAATTGAGCCCATCATCAGCTGTTCCCTTATCTTGCTGATTGATTGCTGTCAGATTGACAGGCCTATAGTTACCTGGGTCTCCCAGTTAACTCTTTGTAAGTATTGGCACAACATTACTTTTCTTCCAGTCTTCTGGAAGCTCTCCACTGTTTCAGGAGTCATGGAAAATCAACACTAATGATTCAGCGAGCTCACCAGGCAGCTCTTTTAAAACTCTTGGATGCAAGTTATTCAGACCTGCTGCTTTAAAAATGTCTCACTTTAGTAGCTGCTCTTTAGCATTCTCCCGAGTTACTATTGCAATGAATAGTGTTTCATTATCACATATGACTATATCGTGTGTTTTCTCTCAAATACAGAACAGAAATATTTATTGAATACTTCTGCTTTTCCTGTATTATTATTGACATTTCTATCATTTCAATCTCATAACGGACCAAATACTAGATGGTGCCCATGCTGGGCTGCAACAGTGACAGATGGCTGAAGAATGCAGAGATATATTGGTACAATGCAGGGACAATCCAGCACAACATCCCAATCCCCTGGCAACACCTCCTTTCCTCTTCTTAGGGTGACCAGATGTCCCGATTTTATAGGGACAGTCCCGATTTTTGGGTCTTTTTTATATATATAGGCTCCTATTACCCCCCATCCCTGTCCCAATTTTTTACACTTGCTGTCTGGTCACCCTGCCTCTTCTGTACCAGCAACAGGAAAAACAAGTGGAAGGAGAGCCCCTATGTAGGCTCTATGTTACTAAAAATGACCCTTTAAACTAATAAAGCCAGTTTTACAGGTAGAATAGGCCAACCGTGAAACACAAAGCCACCAAACCGTATCACATGGAAGATCTCCAAGCTATACCAACAAGCAGAGCTGGCTGGGCTTTGGATGAGTACCCACTGAAAGAATGACAGAGCTGCTGTTCCAGTGTGAAGTCCCAGAAAGCCCTTATGCTAGCTGACTGAGCCAGAATTCCCACTGAAGTCTGACCCTAAAATGCCACCATCTTCCCTAAAAATGCAGCAAACCCAGGTGGTAGCCATTGCTTCCCTCCTGTGTCCTATAAATCTATAAAACAAAGGGCTCTCTTTCATTTTCCAGAGCACGTCTAATAACACATTTTAAAAAATAAAGCTTATATTTCTTGAGGGTACTTCAAGCTTTCCACCCATTATCTGTATATTCAACAGGATACAGTGAACTTGAAGAGACAGCTTGTCTTTCAGATACTTCATCACACCAACTCTTTGAAGTTTGCAAAGGGAGAAAAAACCTTCCATGCTTATTTCACTGTTCTTGTGCTTTCAGTTTTACTTTATTTTTTAAAAAGTCAATTGCTGGAATTTCTAAACCACAAGGTAGAAGATAAAGCTACTGATAAGTTTGTATAACCTTCTGGCTGCTTGTCACTTGCTTTGTCTAGAGCAAGCCTATGTTTTTTTACCAGTATATTCCTTTATTTTTTTGTCTTTTATAGAATCATAGAAGATGAGCTCAGGAGGTCATCCAGTCCAACCCCCTGCTCAAAGCAGGACCAACCCCAACTAAATCATCCCAACCAAGGCTTTGTCAATCCGAGCCTAAAAACCTCTAAGGATGGAGACTCCACCACCTCTCTAGGTAACTTAGGTAAAATAACCCTGTTATTTTAACTGATGGAGTTATGCAAAATTACACCATTCTGCAAAGCCAACAATGCAGAAACTGCATGGAGAGATAGCTTAGCATGCAGGAAAAAGGGGTCAACAGGAGGAGGCAGGATTGCTATGCTGGATACAGTCTTCATGTGTGTGGCCTGGTGTTATGCGGTCTACTTCTATCCTTGGAAGACACTCATCATCATGACATCTGAGCACCAAGCATGTAGCTGTGACCAAACTTTAGCAAGATCAAAGGGAGCCAATGGAGATTTACAATAGTCTAAGGTTATGTACAGAGAAAGATCTGGATACATTAGGGACGGAAATAGCTTAAAATAAAATTTACTAAATTACTGTATATACTCATTCATAAGCCAATTTTTTTCAGTAAAAAAGGGAAGCATCAGAGAAGGTGGTCGGCTTATGAATGGGTATAGAGGGGGAGAGGTGGGACACATCCCCTCCCCTGCAACAGAGGGGGCAAGGAGAGGCAGCACAGCCAGCAGAGACAGAAGGGAAGAGGCGGCGCCAGAGTCTCTCCGCTTCTGGTCACGCCTGTCTCCCCCCAGCCTTCGAAGCAGCTTCAGCTCCGGGGCTGGCAGGCTGCAGCCATGCCACTCGGCCCCGCCCCCCAGAGCAGGCCATGGCTAGACTGCCCAGCCCACTGGAGCAGCTCCAGCCAGGCCAGAGACATCCTCACCTGGCCCGCCCCAGCTAAGTTGGGAAGGAATGGGATGAGGAGAGTGTGGGGGTCCCGAGCTGGGGGTGGGGTTATGTGGGGGGTGGTCACAGGGAGTACTCCCCTGACCCCCAGCTTCTCTCCCCCTCCCCCAAAATCTCTCCACCGGTTGCTGTCCTGGCCTGGCGGGCCAGGACACTTTGTTTACATAGGTTTATCTCTGTGCCTGCAGTTGCTCGAGGTAAACAAACCATCTCAGCCCACCAGCGGCTTATCCTGATGGCCCGGGAGCCAAAGTTTGACGACCCCTGAATTATAGGGTTGGCTTATGAATGGGTCATAAAAAATTTCCATTTTTACTTATCCATCTTGGAGGGGTCGGCTTATAAACGAACCAGTTTATGATCGAGTAATTAACCTTCTAAATCTGTAAATGAATGGCACAGATTAATCCCTAGGGTAACTGCCCTGGAGTTATACCAGGGATGAATGCAGCCTTTTGGTTTACTATCCAGGTGTAAACCTGTAAGTTATCCTACCCATCCTTTTGCAACCTTACATTTGCCATGTAATATATATTTTATCAGAATCAGTTTTATTGAAAAGCAGTAGTAGATTAACAAATACTGATAAAGTCATTTAAAAGTTTGAAAAAAAGTAATAAAATCAAAAGACTCAAACTAATTTAAACTGGCAGGGAGAACTGAAAATCTTAAGTAGAAATGTTCAGCCCAATATTACTATGCATACAAGCCTAGGGCAAGCAAAGCTAAAACCAAGGTGTATTTTAAATAAGAACAAAAAATGGAGTTCCAAGAAAAAATAAATCTGTCCACGATCTCTTAACTGAATCCCTATTCTAATCCACTCTCCCAGACGTAAAGCTACTGAAATGTGAAATGTTTTACTGATTGATCAGCAGAGACAATACACAGCTGTACATAGCTGGCACACAAGTGTTTAATTTTGGATTTGCTACAGCACAAGTTTTATGGGCTACCGATTTCCCAAAGAGGGGATCAGACTACAGGAAGCAGACAGAGAGATGGTCACGTCACTTACATTAATGCTATTATATGCAATGCTCATTAACTAGCTCAAGGAGACTCAGTCTCACTCCCTCTATCAACACTTCATTAATTATCAGATTCTCTACGCTCATGGAGACTCTGAGGAGAACATTCTTTTGGCTGTAGTACACTGTGTCAGATGGTTTCCCTTGCTGCTGTTTAAAACTGCATTTGCGCCTCTTCCTCTTCCACACCCCTTCAACTCCCTTTGGCAACTCTAATCAATCAATACAGGTTGCTTTAATTCACTGAAGGACCATCTCTGGAACATTTTACTTCCACGGAGTGATGTTATACTCTTCGTTGGTCAGAGTTAGTATTACTATGCAACATTCCTTAGACAGTGGCTTAGACTGTAACATATTTGGGAGAGGAAAAGTCTTTTTGTTCTATGTTTGCACAGTACCTAGCACAATCAGGTCATGGACCATGTCTCTGGCTTCTAGGCATTACCACAATGCATAATAAATAATATTCCTAGAAGTATTACTTTCCCATGGCAGTACCTTCAAAGAAGACCAACTCAATAGACACGGACAATATATGAGCCCCAAGTGGCAAACTACCCAGCCAATCCATGCACTTTTGAACTCTGTGTCTGGAAGTAAGTGAAGTTTGCATAGGGATCTTACCTCATTGCTAACCAAGGCTCAATAGTAGTTATAAATTGTAACAGGCGTTGGTAGATTAAGAAAATGCAAACAAAGGCAACATAGAGGAAATCAATTAAACCAAATGAACATCTCGTGTCAAATGGCATTACAGCCTATTAGACTGTGTGGAGGTACAGCCAACATCAATTATGCTCATGTAACACATCTCTCTCTCTTCCTTAAAACATACCACTCACAACTGACATTCGCATATTAATAAATTTATAATATTAGCTAAGTGTTTCCTTCTGATTAGAAGGTGAATGGGAAAAATGAAACATATGAATATATTGCAAAGTTTTACTGAACATGCTGCACTCTAAGGCAAAGTTTCCATTTTCCTGCTGAAACAAGTTTGAGCCTAGTATTCGAAGTATATTAGTAGGGAGAGGACAGGAGAGGAGAAGGGGCACAGTAGAAGCAACAGCTACTATAGCAACAGCAGCAGGGGAAGTAATTATAGCCCTATCTCCAAGCATCAGAGGCAGGATGCTACCATAAGCAGCCCAACTAACTTGCAACTGGAACATTTCCTTGCCAGCAGATGTCACAGCTGCATAAATACCAGACTACAATGCTAAATACTTTTCTTTATTCTTCTCATCAAAACACTCATTGTATGTGCTTTTCTATGGTTAAAATTGGCCATTAAGCACATTTTCATTTGCATTGGCAGAATAGAATTTTAAATCATATTTCATGATGCATAATACACAGTATTGTATACTGATCAATAAAAACAAAAGTACTGAATGAAGCTGATTAATGCCAATGGGGACAAAACAGTGCTATCTTATTATCACAAAATGAATTAGAACATTAGCATCCCAGCACTGGAGACCTATGTTCAAATGCTAGCTCAAATTACAAGTGAAAATGAGTTTGTTTGTCCATAGAGATAAAAGCATTATACAATATGGCAGAGCTGGCAGTCAGTCTCTGCTCAAACACAAGCCCAAGATACGAAAAACAGGTATGCTACAGGTTAGGACTGAGATGTTGTGGCAATGTAGCTTGGGGAGACTATGAATGGTATCTTCCTGTAGTATGTCTCGTTCTAGCTGGCACTATCTGTCTTGTCTAATATATATATGACTATATCGATAGTGTATATGTTTATATTCCACAATCATTCTCTTTTTTTCTTTAAATAGACATTTCACAGAGTGCTGGCTGTGCCTAATTATTATTCAACTTTTAAATGTAAGTTTAAAAGTATCCTGTGGTAGTGGTAAGAGATCTAAGAATAAATGAGGAAGATTCAAGAGGATGCTAGAAGTACCAGAGAGGACAGAATTGAGGAAGGCCTTGTCTCAGACTGCAGGCTGGCTTCTTACAGGGGGAGCCTTTCTATCTTCTGTTGCTCCACCGTCATTATAGAGGGAATTGGGAGGTTCCCTACCTGCACAAGGCAGACAAATTCTGGTCACAATTACCAGGGCCGGCTCCAGCTTTTTTGCCGCCCCAAGCGGCGAAGCGAAAAACAAAACAAAACAAAACAAAAGTTAAAGCCGCGATTGGCGGCACTTCGGCAGCAGCTCCACTGCAACACTTCATTCTTCGGCGACAATTCGGTGGCGGGTCCTTCGGTCTGAGAGGGACTGAGGGACCCGCTTCCGAATTGCCACCCAAAACCCGGACATGCCGCCCCTTTCCATTTACCGCCCCAAGCACCTGCTTCCTTAGCTGGTGCCTGGAGCCAGCCCTGACAGTTAAACTACTAAGTATTCAGGAGGAATTATTCTGAATTTACCCTTGTGTAACTGAGACCAGAATTTCTCCAAGAAACTAACACCCTTCCATCTCCCCGGCTGCTTTATAGAAGAACTAAATCAGAATCTCCTTGGGATGCAAAACATTAGGACTCCAAAGACAGTACATTTCCCTAAAGGATAATAATCTGGGTTTGATGTTAAGATTGGTAATGTCAGTGACTACTACATTCATATTAATTTTCTGAATTGTTTTATATGGTTAAACACAAGAAAGTTTATATAGTTATTGTCACAGGGTATAATCCAGAGAGCACATATTAAACTGAATGAAAGAGAAGAAAATGTGACAAAATAAATTTCAGACATTCCAAGAGTCAGATGGTTGTATGTCAAAGTCAAGCACCCAAGCAGACAATCTACCCTAAGGTATACCAATCAATCAAGGTGTCACCAGTGCCACTCATAAAGTAACACTTGTCAAAGGTTTTACTTTCAGCCTCTTATAGGATGGGATCCCAGCAGGTGAGTAGCTGCAATGTTTCTCCCAATACAGAAGACACAGGATTCAGATGTAATGAATTCTAAGGGGTTATTTTTTGAGGTTGCTAGATACACGCAAGAACAGTGGACTAGATTCTCTAGTCAGATCTGGTCCCTCTGCACCACTAAGGAGAAGCAAAGTGATCAGAAACTGGCAGCAACTGGATAGCAGATAATTCCTCAGTTAGAGAGGAACTCCATACTGGCATTAGCATGCCAGCTCAGGGCCCTGTGCCTGCTGTATTCCACCATGCTCATGTGGGGTATGGGCAGAGGGCACAGCAGTGAGGCTGTTGGAGCTGGGAATCAAAGAGCTAAAAAGAGTTCAGGCACAGAGCAGAATCAAACTCTGTAGGCCTCTAGCTTTCAGAGAGAAAGAGAGAGAAAGACAGTACTGCACATTGTCAGCACACAGAAATCTACCTCAATAATGGCATGAATTGCTGACTATATTACATTACTCAAATGGCACTTTCCCTCTCTGTTAGTTGGCACTCATTCATTCATATAGCTAAAGTTCCCTTACACATTTTAGGGGTAACTACAATGCCTCTAGTTTAATTCTTAAATGTATCATTTGCCAGCGTAATATAATAGTTGCATTTCTGAGAACAGTCCTCTTGTATTTTTGAAGATTATGAGATTTAATATTTAGAAAGACTCAGTGATTTGTACAATAGAAACAAATCATTCACTTCAGCACTGAATAAAACCATTTATATATATTATATGTATAACCAGTGATCTTAATCAACAGTTGTATAATATGGAAGTGCTTTATTCCCCCTGAACATGAGCTTCTTAAAAAGACCAAAAATAATGTTGTTGTCAATATACATAGCACATCCATAGGTTAGATGTAACTGTTGTTGCTGTTAGACCAGAGCCAGGTTAAGGTAACCTGGGACAGACAGACAAACACACAAACACACACACACACTCTCTCTCTCACTCTGCTTGGCTGGGAGAGTAGTTGTTGCACAGCATGTTCTTTTGGGGTGGTGTTGGCACAGCACTGGCAAGACTCCAGACCAGTGGATCTTGGTGTTAACACCCCATATAAATGCACAGGAAGGTCACACCTCTCACAGCTATTTTTTAAGAATCTCTGCCAACTCAGGCAGTTGTCACTGCCCTTGTTACACTTGGCCTATTGTACCTATGCCTTAATCTGGCCCTGATATAAAGTTTAGACAGGCAAATCTTTCAATATTTTTGCAAAGTATGCACTGGATTGTTCATTGCAGCCAGAGACTCATGGATATATCTAAGCAAATAAAGAAAAAATAGTAAATATTTTTTTTTAAATGGCAAAGTTCATTTAAACAATTGTTTAATAAACCTCATTCTATAGGTTCTTCTTATTGAGAGAGAGATGTGGGAGGCTACGAACACTAGCCTGATTTCTCTCTAATTGAAGGGTGTTTAGTGTTAAGACAAGAGTCTTCTCCCACAGAAAACATATTGCTTGAGATGACAGGGAAATTGTTTTCCCCCTTCTATTGGGCTGGCAGTTGTCATGATGAACAGTCTCTTTGGATCTTGTAGTGGGTAGTACTTTTAGGTAGGTTGCATTAGTATTTCCAGTGCTGTTTGGAGAACTTTTCCTTCTGTGATATATCCGGAGGCACATCCATGTTTTCTCCCAGAACTTGAGCTGCTGAGATTGCTAGTTGTTGGTCCAGGAGTGCCGTTTACTCACAAAACCAGATCATAACACTCTACTCTTTAGCAGAGAGGAGAAGCAACTGCACTCACAAGTGCAAGGTGACAGTTTTTGGTTCAGTTTCTGAAGTTTATCCTCCAACTGTAAGCCGCTGACATACAGAATCATATCAGTGACCCAAAGGGGTCAGCATTCACAATAGACAAAGGACACTTTTCTCATGGTTGTCCACCACACCTGGATTCTAGAACATGCTTAGAATCTCAGACACCATCCTCAAGTTTTGATCCAATGATTTTGTGCTGATAGGCTGTTGTCCAGAATGACACGAGATTATCCTTTCTGGAGTGAAGCTACAACCACAACCAAAGGCAAAACTTTTGTGAACACCTCTAGGGTGAAGACCAGTTCAGTGGATAGGAAGTGCTCATGGGAATCCCAGCACTTCAGGGGGAATCTCAGAAATATATGATGTGAGTGGGCAACGAGACTATGAACATGGGCATCTTAATGCTATAGAGTCAAGGAAATCCTCTGAGTCCATCAGAGCTAAGGTAGACCAAAGTAACACCTTTCTGAATTTTGAATCGTGATTCACCCATTTTAGATCCAAGATGAGCCATTGTCTGTTTCTTTTCAGAACTACAAAATACCAGAGTAGATTCCCAGAACCTGCTGCTCCCTTAGAATTGGAACAATTGGTCCAATTGTCAATATACAAATAAGCTTCCTACTTGACAGGGAGAAAGGGGAGGTGCCACAGGAGGAAAGACATTAATGGACTCAAGAAAGTACAACCTCAGGACACCAGGTTCAACTTCCTGAAGAGATCAATCCCATTGGGATATGAAGGAGAAGATGAGGATAATCAGAAGATTTAGAACCCTAGAAGATTGACCAGAAAGGACTTAGACTTCATGTCCAATTTCCAGTATGATCAAGTTCTTTCCCATTGAAACCTAGACTTCAACCTGTATCCGATGGGCTCTCTCCTGATGGAGAAGACAAGGAGGATTTGGACATTTTAGTCCATGAAGCTGACACCAGGAGAGAAACCTTTATGATTGAGATGTCCAAAAAGGTAGAGTCCAAAATAACCCTAAACAATCTATGGTCTTGGAAGAGAAGCACTAAGTTCCGGGCTGGTGAGAAGTGTACCAACTCCAAGCGCAGATCCACATGGAACTGTGAGCTACCCAGGAGGAGATAAGGATTTTGGCTGACAGATAAAGGGAGTCTTGTGCCATGTTATTAAGGCTAATGCCAGCCAGTAACAGTCAAAACAAGTTCTCTTTGTAGGCAATGAAGTCTAGAAATCCTGACCCTGCTGGATCTCAGACAGCAAATAGCCAAACTAGACAAAGAAGAAAACCGCTGCTGCTGAAAACTGAGTAACATTAATGTCAATGTTTTTCTCTTGACCCTCTTCAATTTTTCTGACCAGGCTCTCAATTCCCTGCCAGGAGCACGGTAGCCAACCAGACTCCAGGTGTAGATCTCCTTGCCAGCAGCGAGAAGCTCCGGGTGGCTTCCCCCAGCTCCTGGCTAGGAGTGGGAAGGTGAGAAGTCCAAGGGGGACAGCTGAGCTCCCGGCAAGGAGCTACATAGAGCTAAGAGCCCTGGCTCTCAGCCTCCACATTGCCCGTCTTGAGTTGGTGGAAGCACTCTGGGTGAGGACATGCACCATCAACTGAAGGAGGGTAATGTGTACATCAGCCACCACAGTAATTAGGAGTTTTCCTGACACTTATCACAGGAGCAATAGCAGGCCCACTGTGGTTGTGCAGCTGCTGGCTGGCTTACTTGCTGCACCATGAGACCTTTATTATCTAGTCCAATGTCCAAAGCAAAGAGAGCCTGCAGTCTGAGTGCAATGCTAAGCAGAGTGCTGCTGCCCTACGTGCAACCACTGGGAATTTTACTTCAGAATTTCCCCTTTCTGGCTAGGATTGCACACTACATGAAGTGTGTAAGGTGGTGGCCACAAGCAGTTGCAAGTTTCCATACTTGTTGCTGACTCCTTGAAAGGGAAGAATCAAACTGGAGAAGGAGCCATTATCCCTAGAGGGCACACTCCTTCAATCTGATTGCTCATCATTCCTATCAGTGCATTCAAGAAGAGAAGGAGAAAACGAGTGTCTCAATACACGGCAGTGGGCCAGTCACCATCAATGTTTGAAGTCATGTTTTACAGTATTTGATGCATCTTTAGGAACACCTGCTACTAGGAACAGTGCTGACTACCATCAGTTGTAGCAGTCAGACTATTCACACTAGCAAGCTCTTTGCACAGCAATAAGTGACTGTGGGATCTACCTCTGTATACATATCCTGTGATGTTGAAAAGAAAGACAGTAAATTACTGACATTGGGCTGTCTAATCAGCTTGTAGCACAGCTGACAAAGTGGTGGTACATCATTACCGAAAAAATCTATTATGACATGATAGGGAGGCTGCAACATTTATTTTCACATTTCTGAGATTTAGAGAGAACAGAAGCAAAATTAGACGTGTGATATGATTCTTTTTGTAGAGGTCAACTGTCAGCAGCTAGACATCTTGGCAGGGAGAGCCAGCGAGAGATGGTGCACAGAGTCAGGAGAAAAGGAACTGCTCCCTGCAATCCAAAAATAGAGGGGCATAAATTCAGCCAAACAGTGAATCTTTATGAAAATATAGGCAAATATAATGGAACTTCATAGTCTGTCTGACTAGGTGAACATCTCTCACGATGGTAATACTAAATAGCAATTAAGGATGAAAGGATAATTATTGTAGAGTGTATTGAGTGATTACCTAGTGTTACATTACTGTTCCGGGTGCTATTACTGCTAGTTAATACTTAGGTGAGATGCAGTATACATTGACACTGCTTAAGGAATAAATAGTAAAAATATATTCTGGAAGAAGGGTTTTTTGTGATTCTTTTTTAGCACTATCCCTGCGGCCTGCCGCTTCCCGCAGCTCTCATTGGCTGTGAACGGCAAACCGTGGCCACTGGGAGCTGCAGGGATCCATTCCTGTGGACAGTCAACGTCAGCAAAATATCTGGTGGCCCACAATCAGATTACCCTGATGGGCCGCATGTGGCCTGCAGGCCGCAGGTTGCTCACCACTGGAGTTGGGAATGATTTAAGCAGAGGCGGTGTAAATTGAATGTTGGGACAGCATTAATTTCATACTCTTTTGAAACATGCCTTAGCTTTGCAATTGGTAACGTGCTCACATAGAGGTTTATTTGAGATAGCCATCCAAACCTTTGTATGATTATCCGACCCTGAACTCCAAATCCCAAACTTCTGATAGCGAGTAGATTGCCTTGTGACTCTGGGAAATAGCAATGTTTTATTCTAAATCAGAGTAATTACAGAACAGACCATTTTTTCTTACTTTAAATTGGTATTTCTCTGATGAACAAGATGAGGATTTTGCTTATAACAAAGTCTCCATGTCTAGCAACAAAGCCATCATTTATTATCTGCTCATCCAGTTAGTCTCAAAGACATCTGCATTTTCTCCCATGCTGTCCCTTATGAATGGGAAGAGTTCCACTTAAAAATCCACAAAGACTCTACATTGTCCACCTTGAAATCTCTCCTTACAATTCACTTCTGTTGTGATGCCTTCAAAACATTTCACAATGTCTAGGCAGCTGTAACTGCTGCTTACTGTCCTAATCATACCCTTCTAACTACGCACCCCACATCTGACTTTGCATCATCTTTTTTCTGTTGTTATATATTTTAATTGTAAAATCTCTGGAGTACAGACCATGTTTTCATAATATGTGTACAGTCTCTTGCAGAATGGTGCTCTGATTCCCAACTGGGACCTCTAAGTGTTATTCAAAAACAAACAACAAAAAATAATAATGTCTTACACACAGAAGCATAAGCAAGCAGTGACATCAGATAATTTTGGAGCACCAACGCAGATGGCGTCCATACTTCTGTTAGGGTCCCCAGACATGAACACCATATCACTTGTATAGAAATCTTATACACAAAGGTGTTATATCTCACAGTCAGCTGTGGCTGACAGCTAGGAAGTATCCTGGGAAGAATCATACAGTCATTTTGTATAGCAAAATGGAAAATCCTCCTGGGTACATAGAAAAATATTCAGCAAGTAATTCCGTATGAGTTCTTGAAGTTGGGAAATAGTGCCAAATATGGTAACATTCTTAAGATCTCTTGAAGTTTCTGTCCATGTGCTGTTCTACAAAAGCCTACCGGGTGGCACAGATCTCTTTGGAGAGATAGGTTTTTCCAAAGCAGTCAGTCATTACTTAAAATACATTAGGAGCAATGAAAAGACAAAGCAAAGTGTAGGGACTTAGGTGGGAAGGTGAGTTAATAACTGATGACATCAAAAAGGCTATCGTGTTGAAGGCCTATTTTGCTCCAGTCTTGACTAAAAATATTAATGGTGAGCCGTTGCTCAACAAAATTAATATTAACTACAAGGGGGAAGAAATGCAAGCCAATGTAAGGAAAGAACAGGTTAAAGAATATTTAGATAAGTTAGATGTATTCAAGTCAGATGAGCCTGATGACATTCATCCTAGGGCACTCAATGAATTAGCTGAAGCAATCTCAGAACTACTAGCCATTATCTTCGAGAACATATGGAGGAGACATGAGGTCCCAGAGCACTGGAGAAGGACACATAAAGTCCAGTCTTTAAAAAAGGAAACAAAGAGTACCCAGGGAATTGTAGACCAGTCAGCCTAACTTTGACACCTGAAAAGATACTGGAAAAATATATTAAATAATTAATTTTTAAGCACCAAGTAGATAAGTTATAAGGAATAGCCAGCATAAGTTTGTCAAGAAAAAAATCATGCTAAACAAACCTAAATTCCTTCTTTGACAGGGTTACTGGCCTACTGGGTAAGGAGGAAGCATAGACATAATATAACTTGATTTTAGTAAGGCTTTTGACACAATCTTGCATGGCATTCTCAAGCAAACTAGGAAAATGAGGTCTGAGGGAAATTACTGTAAGGTGGGTGCACAATTGATTGAAAGACCATACTCAAAGAGTAGTTATCAATGGTTCGCTATCAAACTGCAGAGCGTACCTAGTGGGGTTCCACAGGGGTCAGTACCGGGTCTAGTACTATCCAATATTTTCATTAATGACATGGATAATGGAATGGTGAGTATGCTTATAAAATCTGCTGATGATACCAAACTGGGAGGGGTTGCAAGCACCTTGAGAAATTGGAGCACTGGTCTGAATTTAACACAATAACATTCAATAAAGATAAGTGCAAAGTATTTTACTTAGGAAAGAAATTAGCATCTACAAAATGGGGAATTAATGTTAAGGTCAGAGGTCCCCAAACTGTGGGGCACACCTCCCTGGGGAGACATGGAGGAACATTGGGAGGGTGCGGCAGGGCCCAGGTCAGCACCCGAGGGGTGTGGGGGAGGGAGGGAGTGCCACCCAGCCCCAATTTGCTCCCAGCTCTGCTCTGGCCCTGCACCAGCTGCAGCCCAGCTCCCAGTTCTGTCCCTAGTCCTGCCCCCGACTGTGGCTCCAGCCCTGCTCCCAGTCCCAGACCCGCCCACCAGCTGCAGCTCCAGCTTCATCCACTTACACCTTGCCATGCCCCCCCCCGGGAACCAGGGTCCCACTCTCAGCCCTAACTCTGGGGAGGGGGCGGGGAGGAGCGCAGACAGGGTAAGAACGGGCACGACCCTGAAAAGTTTGGGGACCACTGATCTTGGTGGTAATACTGCTGAAAAACGTCTATGGGTTACAGTAGATCACAAACTGAATATGAGTCAACAATGTGATGCAGTTGCAAAAAAAGACTAAAAACATTCTTGGGTGTATTACAGGAGCATTGTAGGTAAGACACAGTAGGTAATTGGTTACTCGGCAGTGGTGTGACCTGAGCTAGAGTAATGTGTCCAGTTCTGAGTGACACGTTTTAGGAAAGATGTGCACAAATTGAAGAGAGTCCAGAGAAGAGCAACAAAAATGATAAAAAATTTAGAAAACCTGCCCTATGAGAAAAGATTAAAAACATTGGATGTGTTAAGTCTTGAGAAATGAAGAATGAGGGGAAACCTGATAGTCTTCAAATACGTTATAAAGATGGCTGTTCTCCATGTCCACTGAAGGTAGAACAAAAAGTAATGTGCTTAATCTGCAGCAAGGGAGATTTAGGTTAGATATGAGGAATTTTTTTTCTAACTTTCTAGAGCAGTTAAGCATTGGAATAGACTTCAGAGGGAGGTTGTGAAGAATAGGTTGGATAGTGTTGGTCTTCCCTCAGCGTAGGGGGCTGGATTTGAATTCATGATGTCCCTTGCAGTCCAACAGTTCTATGATTCTATGATATAATCCATTTTAGAAGTAGTAGTCAGAACTTTGTCTTCTTAGTTCTTAGCTTGTAGTCAGCTAAGGTAGCCAGGAAGGTGAAACAAGAATCTTATATTCTTATATCCTCTTATATATCCGTCTCTTATATTCAGTTAGTAACTACTAGACTATAGGATGCATAGAACTAGCATAGTCCTTTTACTGTTCTCCTCCATAATTATATGAAGCACCTCTGAGTGTGGAGGAGGGGTTAACTTAAAGTGTCTAGTGAAAACACCTCCACGAGGCCATTCTCTTCATAGGTGTCAGGCTCAGTTACATGAAGCAATTGGGGATGCATGAAGACAAGCTAAGAAGTCCAAATCAGCAGCAGAGAAGTCCTAAGTTTTCTGAACTATATGGACTTTGGATGAATTTCTGAGTCACCGGAAGAGCAATTCATGATATTTAGAGACACAACCAACATAACACCAGAAAGTAGAAATAACTTTAGACATGATTTGTGGAGCTAAGGATACATTGATAATAGACTTTTTCCTATTAAGTGCTGGTTATTTTTTAGGCTTGGCAGTAACACAAGGAGGATTCTCTAGCTATACTCCAGGTGCCATAATGGCCTAAGCTATCACAGCCCTGGTTTACACTGAAGAATTACTTTGATAGAACTATGTTGCACCCCTGAGTGATGTAGTTATACCGACCTAAGCGCTGGTGTAGACAGTGCTATGTCAGCGGGAGAGCTTCTCCTGCCAACATAGCTACTACCTCTCGTGGAGGTGGAGATATTAAGCTGATGGGAGGGCTCTCTCCCTTCGTCTTAGAGTGTCTTCACCAGCTGGATAAGTGCATCTGCACCGATGCAGGTTTCTAGTATAAACCTGCCCAGAGAAGGTAAGTGCAGGAGGAAAGCAGAATATATCTCCAAGTATAGTAGCTTGGGATCTGAAGGCGCCATTGTGAGATGTTCAGCTGTACAGCTTGGTTCCTCTTTGGCTGCTGCTGAGAAGAGGCTGGGAGTGCTTGGTAGTTTAATGCTCTTGCACAGAACATTTGAGACTTCTTAAGGAGAAACCAAGTCAGGCCACAGTGCGTGGCCTTACGACCAAAGGTGCACTTCTTTGTTTTCTGTTTAGCTCCCCACGATCCCTCAGCCATTTTCTACATCTCAGATGTGGGAAGACTGACTAAACTGAGAAAATCCAGAAGCCAAAGGGCTAAGCACCAGTTTTCTTCACTCCGTGCAATTAGAGCACAACTGGAGAAGCCAGCAGATGCCTTGGGACAACCTGTACTGGTGCTCTAAAATACTCTGTCATCAGTGGTTTGTGCCTGTTCAAAAATGATGTGAGCAAAAACCTATCTACTTGGAGACTTGTACATTCAAAGGCAACCCTATGCCAGCAGGTTTAGTGCCAGTCTGACATTCCTCCAGGCAGATTTAACTTCTGCAATGTCCTTATCATAAAATGTGGCTACTAGTTCTTTACATCAAATAAAAAGCAGTGTGATCACATGCTAATTCTGAGAGAACAGCATTTCTTTCAGATCTTCTATTCTCTTTTGCCTTAATGTGCACTTTTGAGACCAAAATGATGAGGGTGACATTCAGAAGAGTTTCAATAAAAAAAAAAAAGTAAAATCAAAGCATTCCATGCTTTACCAAGTAAACTATGTGAAGAAACTGCATAAACAGTAAATAGCAGTTTTATAAATCAAACCTTAAGTGCTTTAAAGCATTCCCATTTCAAGCAGTATTTTAAAGAGCTGTAGCAAAAACCTCATTTTTTCAACCAGTATAATTCAAATAGTGAAATATGTAGACATTTTATTATAGCCTTTTTTCATAACACCTATGCTTAATGTATCAAAGACATATCTCTTTTTGGCAATATGTGCTATCAGAGAGGTGCAAACAATGAATGCAACATTATTCACTGTAGATAATTTACTTCTATGCAATATCTATAAAACACAAAATATACTACTCTTGTAATTACCTCATACTGAATTTCAGTTGTCATATAATATAAATCAGGGTTTCCTAAATCTCACCCAAGTCTGCATTCACAAGTTGCTGCAAGCCTGGGATAAGTATCTAGTTTATGTAAACTGAAGTAAATTGTATTGTACTATGAAAGCGTGGTTCTTGGAGACAAGCCTCAGAATGCAGGTCCTAGAGAAATCATGGCCCAGATCAAGATGAAGCAAACTGGAACCTGCAATCTCCTCTAGGATGCACTATATCATTAAGGGATGAAGACTTAATTCAATTAATACATTCTTAGTTGTGTATCCCTATTCCTACTAAATAGTTCTTCATGGCATATAGAGCTTATGTATTAGAGTTTGGCCGGGACAGTCCCTTTTTATTCAGTTTTTTGCAGGCCTATCTTGTTTGCATAAATAAGCATGTTCTGAAGATGAACAGTTTATCAAGACCTGATGTGAATCTGCAGCTCACAAGTGATAATTCCCCAAAATGATGTCTCAATCTGCCAAAGCAAACTGCAACATTTTAGTACTAAAGTTTGCAAATATTTCATCCAAGTATTAAAGTACAACTATTGTGATGGATTTTAGCAGTAGCAGTGCTGATATAGTCTATAATCTACAACTGTTACAAAACTAAAGCTTGACTTTTGCTGTACTACAGCATTGACCTACTTTATTTGCATTTTCATAGTAACCGGGGACTTCCCATTAGTCTTTGTTTAAAGGACACGAATCATAATTATGTTCTGGAAATAGTGTTTGCTAAAGTGGGTGAAGCACTTTAGAACCATTAATAGTGAGGGTATTGAGCTATAGGATATACATCATTTGCAGATTTTTCTCTTTCTAAATCCTAAACCATCTTATTTTTTAACATTAATGGTTGACTCATTTACCGGAGCTGTGACTGCTTTTCATTAATAGAGAAGACAATAAACAAGGGTATTTGTACAGTGTACTGGAAACACAATCACATTTAAGTATAATGGATAATGTATGCTGCTTATTTAAAAAAAAAAAAAAGGATAAAACACGACAGTCCTGACTAAAGTGAAGCAGACTGCTATTCACTGTCTTCATTACGATGCATTGTCACAGAGTGCAAGGCTCTAAATTAATAATCATCGAGTCTGAAGATGAGAATTCTTGTAAGTGATCTAGGAAGCTCAGCTGGCTAAAAATAGAAACCATTACATATTTTACTGATCTGAAAATGGAACATTTTCTGTCTGAAGCCAAAAGGTTGCAATTCACACAGATTAGATGGGGTTGTGAACAATTTATTGGATGTACAAAACAACTGATGTGAGGATCAGTCACTATTTTGAACTAGAAATGTTCAGAAAAAAATATAAAATCAGCTGCCTCTTGGCATAGATCTTGTATTTAAGCTCAATATACAAAGCAGAGGTACATTCAGATCATCCCTTTGAAGTGCTCTCTCACTCTGTATGCTATATAATCATATAATATATAATTTCTTGCAAACGGGAGATAGCTCCTATCAGGTGCTTATCATAAGCAGCTTCAGTTGTTCCTTGTTGCTGTTTTCATAGTCTTTCCTGTAATTTATTCCAGAAAATTCCTTGTATTGAATTTAGATCAGGTGACTGTGATGAGAACAGCACTAAACAGCTGATTTTTTAAAATTTCTTCCCCTTCAAGATTTACATTCATTTTTGTACTGTGGGTCAATGTTGTTGGAAAATTAAACTCTGTTTTGAACTTGTTCCCTGATGGATAATTTTCTATGCTAATATCACTTCATAAATTGCACCATCTCTATTATGCAATCAATGAAAAACAGCCTACCAATCACTTTGAAAGGTAGAGAATTCCTTATTATAGGCCTGATCCACACTGAAGACAATTATCAGAGGGGTAGCCATGTTAGTCTGAATCTGTAAAAAGCAACAGAGGGTCCTGTGGCACCTTTAAGACTAACAGAAGTAATCACCAAGCATTCTCAAAACTACAATACCCACATAAGGAAATAAATAAACAAATCAACAGAGCCAGACGTGTACCCAGAAGCCTCCTGCTACAAGACAGGCCCAAAAAAGAAACCAACAGAACTCCACTGGCTATCATCTACAGTCCTCAGCTTAAACCTCTCCAACGCATCATCAGTGATCTACAACCCATCCCGGACAATGATCCCTCACTTTCACAGACCTTGGGAGGCAGGCCAGTCGTCGCCCACAGACAACCCGCCAACCTTAAACATATTCTCACCAGCAACCACGCATTGCACCATAACAACTCTAACTCAGGAACCAACCCATGCAACAAACCTCGATGCCAACTCTGCCCACATATCTACACCAGCAACACCATCACAGGACCTAACCAGATCAGCTACAACATCACCGGCTCATTCACCTGCACGTCTACCAATGTTATATATGCCATCATGTGCCAGCAATGCCCCTCTGCTATGTACATTGGCCAAACTGGACAGTCACTACGCAAGAGTGGAATATACAAAAACCTGTAGGAGAACACTTCAACCTCCATGGCCACACAATAGCAGATGTAAAGGTAGCCATCTTACAGCAAAAAAACTTCAGGACCAGACTCCAAAGAGAAACTGCTGAGCTCCAGTTCATTTGCAAATTTGACACCATCAGATCAGGATTAAACAAAGTGTGTGAATGGCTATCCAACTACAGAAGCAGTTTCTCCTCCCTTGGTGTTCACACCTCAACTGCTAGCAGAGCACCTCACCCTCCCTGATTGAACTAACCTCGTTATCTCCATACTGATTTATACCTGCCTCTGGAAATTTCCATTACTTGCGTCTGATGAAGTGGGCATTCACCCACGAAAGCTTGTGCTCCAATACTTCTGTTAGTCTTAAAGGTGCCACAGGACCCTCTGTTGCTTTTTACTGAAGACAATGGAAGTCTTTACACTGACTTCAGTAGGCTTTGGATCACACCCTATGCGTTCAAAGCTTTAGTCTTTTATAATGTCTCCTTCTCTCTTCAGTATTTAAATCTTTCCCACCGAGCAGTATATCTTCAATTGTGTTTCATAAATCTATGTTCAAAAATGTATCATGTTCTTTCCCATTGTCAGGTGCAGATTTAAAATGAAATCAAATTTGATGTAAGAGGGTGCATGCCTGTGGTCCAAATTCAGCTGGAAGGTGGGAGTTTAAATGATAAAGTATAGTGTAACATGCACCAACGTGTCAATTAGGAGGTATGAAAAAACAAATATAATTTACAGGCTGGAGGAAGGTATAGAAGGAAAAGTAACTCACTGAAGGGTGCTAAATAACCCTATTTATAAGTGCTGAGTAGGGGCGGCTCTATGTATTTTGCCGCCCCAAGCACGGCAGTCAGGCAGCCTTTGGCGGCGCGTCTGTGGGCGGTCTGCTGGTAACGTGGATTCGGCAGCATGCCTGCGGGAGGTCCGCCGGTCCCGCGCCTTCGGCGTACCTGCCGCTCAATTGCCGCCGAAACTGCGGGACCGGCAGACTTCCCACAGGCATGCTGCTGAAGGCAGCCTGACTGCCACCCTCACAGGGACTGGCAGGGCGCCCCCCGCAGCTTGCCGCCCCAGACACGCGCTTGGAGCGCTAGTGCCTGGAGCCGCCCCTGGTGCTGAGCACCCAAACGTCCAGCTTAAGTGAATGGGGGTTATGGATGTTCATAACACTTGAGTATCAGCCCCCCAGTGACTGCACGGCTGACTGCAGGCTGATAGGGATGGACATCTGCTGGTCTCCTTAGGGTAGCAGAGCCCCTACAGCTGCCCCAGTTTGATGTTTCACTGTACCTTCTACAATCCATTTAAGTACTCAAAACTGCTGGGTTATTTCCCCCCCAAAAAGCAAGCTGTTTTGAAAACAAGATGTTTCTATGACCCTGAGATCAACACTCAGCTCCTTCAGTCCATAGTAACAAAATACACTTTAATTTTCACTCTATTTTCATGTACTCTCAAAAATGTTCATTAGAGCCTATGTTCATCTCATTAAACGAAACATATGTAAACTGCTGTTCACCTCTTTTTATATATGTATTGCTGTTTACAAATAACTTTTCGGTGTTAGTCTATGAAGATTTCTGGAAGAAATAAGGCAGATTCCTTATCACATGATTTCTTTATAATTCCATTTAAACCATTCAATAACTAACAAAGTTGTCCTTTAATACTTTGAGGTTGAATGGCTTTCAGCAAAGAGAGGTTCAGATTATTAAAAAGGTAGTTCAATCTCCCTTCTAAAGCTGGTCAATTTTTTTTGATGAAACAGTTTTCCATCAGAAACACAGTTTTGTTGAAATCAAAATGTTTTGCGGGATTGTATCAATTTGGGGGCGGGGGAGAAGTAAAAAAAATATTTCTACTTCTTCATTTTGATCATTTTAAATATTTTAGCATAAGTTAAAATGAAATGATTCAAAACACTACAGTTGAAACACGTTTTTACCTTATCAAAATCACACATGTTTATGTTATCAAAATGAAACAAACTGATGGTCCTCTATGATGAGGTGGGTAAAAAGGATGCTGTTTATGGTGGTAAGTTTTGTGCTGTGAATTTCTGTCCACTGGGAAGTGGACTTAGACTGCTATTCATTTCACGCCAGGTGTTGAACACTTTTAAACGAAAATCATTTTTAGTTACTACTAGTGTGATCAGGATTTGAAATATTCAGTATTTCTTTAAATCCTTTCAGCATTCTGCTCCAATTTGCTGGTTTTTGTTTGTATTTAATGAAACACAAATATCCTTGTGATTTAGTTATTTGAATAAGATGTTAAAATCTCTTAATATCATAAAATTAGAAGGGCTGCTGTCCCTCATTATCACGCTAGTACAATATATTTATTCTAGACTTTATATAATAAGCATCAAAAGAACAGAAATTATTAAAATTTGTTTAACAAGATTTGCTGCCCCACAGACTGAACAATTATTAGTTTTGATTTCTGCATTTTTCCATTCTAGACAGATAACAGCCACCTTCCATTCATACAGAAATGCAGGAGCTGTATTAAGAGGACAGAACAATGTAGGACAGGAAGTGAAGAATATGGTATCACAATGAAATTAAAAGTGTAATTTAGGTTGGTTGATTGTACAGAGGTCAGCTTTAAAAATTTAACCTTACCAGCAATTACCACACAATATTATCTGGGCTCTCACTGTGAATTTACATTCTAAGTATAGAAAGATAAATAATGAGGTAGCTCAGCTAGCACAATACAGTAAGTGTTCACAAATTATGATGACTTAAATGGCAACCACTAATTTTCCAAGCTGACATTTGTCCAGGGTACTGATACTAGTACCCCGACCATCACAGAATGTCATGGAAAGCTGGGGCACTGGTTCAATACTAATTCGGTGGGAGGAGTGACAATTACTGAATTACCAGTATCACTTCTTGCAGAATGTAGTGCAGATGTTTCTCATTTAGGCCTCTTTTTTTTATGGGGGCTAACTACTGACTTGGAGCACAAGGTACTTAGTCTGCCCAGGCATGGAGTGAATTTTATTCTGAAAAAAAAAAATATATATATATATATATATATTGTTGGTTCTTTGTGTTTGTCAAAGAATTAATCCATATTAGATACAGCATGTCATAAATTTGTGCATTACAGTGTTGTCTTCTAATTAAGGTTGCCTGGGTAGGGGGTAGGTGGGTTCTACATTAACATTTTTATATCAGTCTAAAATCAGCTTTGCAGTTACATGTATTTTCATGCTTGATTAGGCTGGAACCTAATTAAAGTTTCTGAAACATTTTTTAGCTAAGACACTTCCCAAAAGATCCCACAGGGAAGTTCTGCCTCTTCTAAACCACCTATTCTGTAAGAATCTGACTTCTGGGAAGCGGTAGACGTGGTATATCTTGATTTTAGTAAGGCTTTTGATACTGTCTCACATGACCTTCTCATAAACAAAGTAGGGAAATACAACTTATATGGAGCTACTATAAGGTGGATGCATAACTGATTGGAAAACTGTTCCTAGAGAGTAGTTATCAGTGGTTCACAGTCAAGCTGGAAGGGCATATCAATTGGAGTCCCACAGGGATCAGTTCTGGATCTGGTTCTGTTCAGTATCTTCATCAGTGATTTAAACAATGGCATAGAGAGTACTCTTATAAAGTATGTAGACGATCCAAGCTGGGAGGGGTTGGAAGTGCTTTAGAGAGTAGGATTCAAATTCAAAATGATCTGGACAAACTGAAGAAATAGTCTGCAGTAATGATTAAAGGTCTAAAAAACATGACTGAGGGAGGAAGATTGAAAAAAATGGGTTTGTTTAGTCTGGAAAAGAGAAAAGACTGAGAGGAGACATGATAACAGTTTTCAAGTACATAAAAGGTTGTTACAAGGAGGAGGGAGAAAAATCCTTCTCCTTAACTTCTAAGGGTAGGACAAGAAGCAACAGGCATAAATTGCAGCAAGGGCAGGTTAGGTTGGACATTAGGAAAAATGTCCTAACTGTCAGGGTGGTTAAGCACTGGAGTAAATTGCCCAGGGAGGTTGTGGAATCTCCATCATTGGAGATTTTTAAGAGCAGGTTAGACAAACATCTGTCAGGGATGGTTTAAATCAGGGATCGGCAACCTTTGGCCCGCAGCCCACCAGGGTAAACCCCCTGACGGGACGGGGTGGTTTGTTTATCTGCCACATCCGCAGGTTCGGCCGATCGCAGCTCCCACTGGCCGTGGTTCGCCGCTCCAGGCCAATGGGGGCTGCGGGAAGTGGCGTACAGCACATCCCTCGGCCCGCGCCACTTCTCGCAGCCCTCATTGGCTTGGAGCAGCGAACCACAGTCAGTGGGAGCTGCGATCGGCTGAACCTGCGGACGCGGCAGGTAAACTAACTGGCCCGGCCTGCTAGGGGGCTTACCAAAGGCTGCCAAAGGCTGCCAATCCCTGGTTTAGATAACACTTAGTCCTGCCTTGAGTGCAGGACACTGGACTAAATGACCTCTTGAGGTCTTTTCCAGTCCTACAATTCTATGATTCTATAACAGGGTGATCATGGGAAAATGGTACTTTACATGGTGAGCACAAATCCTATGAAATGTAAACAAGATGATGATGTTCACCACACCATTTTATGTGAGGTGTGAATATTTTTTATAAGAAGACTCATGGTCATTTCACCCTCCTTTCCCCTCACCTCTCCTCTAGACCCTCCCTGCCCCACTCCTGCACACAAAATCTTCTATATCGGAATTATTTTCTCTAGATGGCACCTGAGATATTTAATGGTGAGCAGCTTGAGCAGATAGTTGCTTATGAAAGTGGAAAAGTGACTTGGTCGCCCCTCTCCCAGACAGATGCAACTAAAAATCTACAGATATTTTCACTTTCAACAATACTTTTCTGATCTGCTTTTTCAAAAACATATCCTTCTATAATACTGAGAAAACAAATTAATATTGACCCTTATTTACAATGGAATCTGCCTAGAGTTAGGTTCCTCTAGGACCCCTATCATCAGTGCCAAATCTCATTAGTTTCCACTAAGATCAGGGAGCATATCTTAATTTTGTGAATTAATAGTTAAATGAGAAGCATAGAAAGCAAAAATCACAGAACGTACCTTTGTTAATTTATTTTGGCAAATGTAATGTAGCTTTAATTGTTTACAATATGCCACTGTACGTTAGTAAATGTTCTGTGGCATACTTTGCGAAAACAAGTGAAATTTTAGTAATTCACGATATAACTGCTATTAAATATTTGGTAAAGATCAGATCTACTCCCCACCCCCCAGTACTCAGGAGATACAGCATCAGAATATGGAGATGGGAATTTTTGTTGGGAGTCTATTTTTGTTTGAAGGATAAAGGGATAAGTTAATTATTTGTTTCTGTGATTTATGCCAAATATGACCTTTGATCTTTTAATATTTTTACAAATTAAAAAAGTTACCAATTGGGTCAATAACTATAGCATAAGTACACCCTCATTATCATTTTATGGCATAATTTGATGAAGAGGCTTCTAAGTGGATGCATTTTAATGCCAAAAGAGTTCAATGTTATTTTGAAATATAGTTCCTTTTGAATCAGCAGTTAGTCTTACCTATATCTTTGTGAACAGACTTCAGAAAGCCCATTAATGTCATGATGTGGCACACTCTTACCACTGGGCATAGTGCTAACCAGCCTTCTACTGGCTTTATACAAGTGAGTGTGTGCAGGATCAGACCTAAAGAAAGAGGACTTTTCAAAGGGAGGTGTGACACTATCTCTCATTGTGACATGACACCTGGCTAAAGAGCAAGCAACTGGGTCTGTCGAGAAAAGAACATGAACCAGCAGCAAAAGTGTTACTCCAGTGGGATGTTACCTTGTTGACTGGGGTCAAATTGCAACTGCCTGAGAAGGGTTTAGTGTAGGCTGAGGAACTGGAAGCTGCAACGTGCACATGAGTGCACTCCTATGTGACAGAATTTGAGAACTTGTCCTAATCATCATCACCCCCCGATGGGTTTAGACTTGAGTCTCCTGTAAACCAATTCACCATCCATAACCCACCACGAAAGCTCTGCTCCATAGGAGCACTGCACCTGGAGTTGCTCAGAGTAAGGCATTCAAGCACTGGGGCCACCATGCTGTTAGGAGAAGTCTGATTGAGTAATTCTTTGCCAGAAGAAATCAAACAGAATCAGAATGTGATCATGTTCAGATCAAAACGCAAGACACGTGTTTGGATTATAGCCTTCTCCCATTAACAGCATCTCTCCCAGAGAGAAGACGAGGACTAAAAGGAGAGTAAGAAAATAATAAAAAGGGACAAAAAGATTAAATAAGAAGAAATAGTCAAAACTAATGTCTGGTATCACATAAAGGCATTTCCTCTAAACAATACGGGAGTGATTTTCAAAGGCAGGTAGACACCCAACTCCATTAAGACTCACTGGATCTTTACACTGAACTCCTCTTAGAGTCTTTAAAAATATCCTCCGTTAGTGCTACCTAAAATCTTGTCATCAGTACTTAAATGCCATGGTTCTAGGTGCCATAGAAATGTCGTAGGGTAGATTAGAAAAGATAGTTACAACATATTATAGGCAGATTAGACAGAATTCCTGCCAGTCTCTCACTAAAAACATGAGATGCAAAAGTGAGAAGTGAGTGGATATGACTGCTGAAATTAAGATTCAAATTGTGTCTGCCCATCAAATTGCCTCTTCCCTAAATAGCTGCTCGTGTCTGCGCTAAATGCTTGCTATTAGTGCTTTTACAGAACAGAAAGTATAAATTGTACTGTTAAAAATATGTTGTCAGAAGATTGAGCAGTGCTAAAGCAAAGTTTCTGACAATAGTTTGTTGGGATCAAAAAATATGTGGCAACAAATGAACTTGATAGGACTGATACACTGCATTTCTGTTTGAACATTTTGAAGTAAGCAGAACTGTTTCAGTATCTGCTGCACAAGGATCAATAAGGTTGAATTTATCCCTATGTACAATGTAACTTCAACGAGGTAATAAATGAGGCATCAGGGCTCACTAAATTGCATCCAAAAAACACACCAAAGTATTTGGCTAGTAACCTAAACCACCAGAATCAGATATCTACCTTAACTATTTTAGCTCTGTATTTTTGCTCATAATTCACAGGCCCTATCTTAATTCTGCTGTATTTTCTTAAGGCTATATTGTCCCTTGTCCTGATACAGACATGTGGGAGGGTGAGGATGGGCACCCATCCTTGCAGAGCTGCTTTACAGCTCCTTGGGTACTGGTTCTCAGCTGAACCTGAAATGCTCCCACCAGGAACAAATAGGACAGGATTAGGTAAAGCAATGGCTCCATTAAGCCATTACCATAAGACAGTCAGCTGGACGCACCAGGGGAAATGTATCATACCCCAGAAAAGGATGTCGCAAATGAATCTGCTACCCCTCCTAGGGAAAGAAAGGAACATTGGAATTCTGCCGTAGGGATGTCTCTGAAGCACAATGCATCCTGGTATTTTGCCTGAAGCAGTGTGCCCCTATGTGTCACCGGCCATCGAGGGCTACGCCTAAAAGCACAATCTAGCCTTTAGCTCAAATATTATTATTTTAGATGTCTGCTCCAAAGATATACAATTGAAACAAACAAAAATACAGACTCAGGAATGGTTGGGAATGGACTCAGTCTAAAAGCAAAATTAATGAACAGATATGTTTAGCACGCATTTTCATGTGCTCCTTTTAAAAAAAATACTATTCATTTTTCACATAGTAGTAGTCCTACTAAAAACTCTTACTAACTGCATAATTACTCAAGAGTATGGAATTACACTTTCAAAGCCCAAATGGATATATAGATGGCACATGCACGCGCGCGCGCGCACACACACACACACACACTCTTTCCCAACACAGTGAAGGGTTTACCTTTGGAGAGGCTCTGTTTGTTGGGCCTGACTGCTTGGTGACAGGAGACAGGAGAATGAAGTTAATATGAAGGAAAGCCACCATGTCTAATGTAGGACAATTGTCCTTCCAGATTATATATTTATTTTCCTTACAAAGAAAAAAAATGGTCAAAAATGAGGCGTGTAGAGGTGGGTTAATCAATCCTATTATGTTTCTGTCATAATGACATTATGATAAGAAATCCATATGGACTGTTTTGGCTCTCCCTCTGGACATTCTCTGATAAAAAGGAGAAACATTTTCAAATATAGGCACCAAAGTTGTGCCCACAGAATTTGCACCCTTACAAGCAAAGAAAAAAGGCCTCAATTCTACAAACTGCTGAGCATTCTCACCCCATTCCAACAAAGCACCTAAGCACATGCTTAACTTTAATGTTGATCGTCCCATCAAGTTCAGTGGGATTAGTCATGTTTTTTTAAATTAAGTGCTTTTCTGGATCAGGATCAGAATGCTCGGTATTTTGCAGGATCAAGTGAAAATTGCACAAATACAATTATATATTTGCATATACAAACTAGTAATTAACTGTGCAACTACCTGTGGACTTGTTTCACTGGTGCATCCTAAGCATGTATCTTTTAAAATATAGACTAAAAGCAGAAAAAAATATTTAATGTGTTCCATGTTGTAAATTTCTATATCTCTAGCTCTTACTAACTGTGAGTAACGTGTCTAATGCTGCTGTAGATGTAGGTTTCAGAGAAAAATAATATATAACTCAGGGTGTATTACAGGATCATCAGGGAAGTTTCTCAAAAGGAAAGTGTGACTAATTGCTTTCTGGCTTCTTTCCTCACTTCAGCTTATGCTCATGTAGTTAAATCTTTTATTATAATTAATATTTTATAATAATGCTGTGCAGGTTGGTGTTGTTTAGAAGGGAACATCTGGGTTGCAATGCGACTAATCATTTTATTATGTTGTTAAGCTTGGAATTAACTCAAGATTTCAGATTTTTTTTTTTCATATCTAGGCGGATGTAATGAAATAAACTGTTTAGCAATATTTATTGTTAAGAAAAAATGGGATAAATCCAATCAGATGTCCAAGAGTTCGTGTTTTCATGGCAAGAAAGAAAAGGTGGCTTGTTAAACTCAGTTCTTAGGAGATGGTGAACTCTGACGAACTGTCACAAGTATACTATGTTGTAGTATGCAGTAAGCAGGCTGCCTACCACTAAATTATTAATTCATTTATATGTGTCACTGCTGACTTCTTATTCTGAATATATCAGCAGACAGTCATGGTGGTTCATCAGTTGAAAAAGGAAGTATGAATTATCACTAATCAATATTTTTCTGTAGTCTAATTGAGAAAATAGATTTTTTAGAAGAAATACAAAAAAGGCAGTGACAATCAGCAGAGTAAAATTGCAATTAAGAGTTGACTTAAGGACTTGTAAGAAGGCTTCACCCCCGGCTTTTTTTTTTTTTTTTTGGACCAAGTTTTAAATACTGTAGACAAGCTAGGCCTGCAAAAAACTGAATACACTATGAAGAAGAAAAAAGGAAATTTTGTTTTATGGCCTTACAGTGAAGAGAAATTCTATGCAATGGCGGATTAGCCACTGGGCAGATGGGGCCCATTCCCAGGGGTCCCGGCCAACTGGGGGGCCCTGGAAAAAATCCACCACGCCCTGACCCCACTCTGTGCAGCAGTACTGGGTGGGGGAAGCCTTCCCCAGCGGCCCCTGACCCCATCCCTGGCAAAAGCTGTGGGATGGGGGAAGACCCCTGACCCAACCCAATCCCCAGTAGAAGTGGGGCAGGGTGGGCAAGAAAGGAGCAAAAGGGGTTGCGGGGCTGCAGTGGGGGGGGGACCAGAACAGGGGGGACCTTGGGTGGAACAGCGGAGGGCTCTGAGGAAGGGGTAAAAAGGGGTGGGGTTATGGGCAAGGTTGCAGGTATAAGAGGCAGAACGGGGGCAGGGCCACAGGCAGAAGTGGTGGGGAGGGGGCCCCCACTTGCACGGGCCCAGGGCCCCCAGAAACCTTAATCCGCCTCTGATTCTATGGGTGGGAAAGTCTGCAAAATATATCTTTTGTTATAAGCAAAGCTACAGTACCCATTGTGATGCGTTGGAACACAGAAACCCTCTTGGGAGCTGCCACCTGATGTGCCAAGACTACTTCTACCCCTGCTTTCCCTGCCAGCTCAGGACTCCAGCACCCTGTCTTGCTGAGCCAGACACTCCCATCTGCTCCAACAAAGACCCAGGGTCTGAATTACTTGCCCCAAAGCTGCAGGTTTACCTGAAAGCGGATAACAGAAGCGTTTCTGTCTTTAACACTCAAATGCCCAACTCCCAATGGGGTCTAAATCCAAATAAATCCATTTTACCCTGTATAAAGCTTATAGGGGCTGCTAACAGGGAGTTTCGCAAGGGAGTTCTCCAGGTGAAGGAGGAGCAATACAGCACCCTTGGGGTAAGTGACTGTCTGTAGTGTGTGTTTGTTTGTGTTTGGGGGTTACTTGCTGTGTGCTGAGCTTGTGTTTGTCAGTCTGTTTGGTTGGTTGTTTGAAGGACCGTGTGCTGTGGCTGGCAGTTGGAAGCTGTGAGCTTCAAAGGAAGCTAGAAGCCTCTGGTAAGTGGCTGAGCCTTAATCAGTGGGCAGGGCATTCACATAGGCCAGGGCTTTATAAAGCAGTGCACAAGCAACCAGGGAGTTTTTGCAACCAGGGGCTGCTAACAGGGAGTTTTGCAAGGGAGTGTGGGAGTGGGAAGGGAGCAGGGGTCCCTTTATTCCCCTTAAAACCTATAAACCAAACTACATTCAAAACCTTTTGCTTAAACAACCCATTCATTAACTAGGAGACAATGCAGGCAGAAGCCCAGCTGCAGAGTGGGGCTATCCAGTTTATTGCACTGAGTGCAGCATGTATGATTACCTGCCCTGTGGGCGGGTGGCGTATGTGTGCATTCAGTGCAAGGAGCTCCTGGCCCTCAGAGACCACGTACGGACTTTGGAGGCCAGGGTGGCGGAACTGGAGGAGCTAAGGGAAGCAGAGAGGTATGCTGATGAGGCTTTCCGGGACACTGTAGAATTGTCCCATCTCTGGTCAGACAGCCCCTGTGCTGTTGAGGAGGATGAAAGGCCCAGGGAAGCAGAGCAGTCAATGGGAGCAGAGGGAAACCTTCCCATAGTTGGGACCCTCCTTCCAGATGGTGCTGGGGTTACCTCTCGCACTGAGGTTGCCTCTCCAGGGGAGGGAACTCCAGTCATTAGTTAAAGGCAGGTGTTAGTAATGGGAGATTTGATCATTAGAAACATAGATAGCTGGGTTTGTGATGACCGGGAGAACCATAGGGTGACTTCCCTGCCTGGTGCGAAGGTTGCAGATCTCTGGAGGCATCTAGATAGACATATGTGTAGTGCTGGGGAGGAGCCGGTGGTCGTGGTACATGTAGGTACCAATGACATAAGGAAGGGTAGGAGAGACGTCCTGGAGGCCAAATTGAGGCTGCTAGGAAAGAGACAGAAATCCAAGACCTCTATGGTGGCATTCTCAGAAATGCTCCCAGTTCCACGCGCAGGGCCAGGTAGGCAGGCAGAGCTTCAGAGTCTCAATGCGTGGATGGGACGATGGTGTAGAGAGGAGGGGTTTACATTCATTAGGAACTGGGGAAACTTTTGGGATGGGGGGAGCCTATACAGGAGAGATGGGCTCCACCTAAACCAAAGTGGAACCAGACTGCTGGCACTAAACATTAAAAAGGTTGTAGAGCAGTTTTTAAACTAGGAGATGGGAGAAAGCCGACTGCTGCAGAGGAGCATGTGTCTCAGACGGAGACTTCTTTTAGGGGAGAGTCTAATGATAGAGAATCTCCAGGTTATAGTCAGGAGCAGAGGATGGAGGAGGATAATGTAAGGGCCAGATCAGATGATAAACATTCACATAAAAAAGAATCTAACACATCAGAAAGGGGCAGACAAATAAACAGTGACAAGTTTTTAAAGTGCTTGTACACAAATGCTAGACGTCTAAATAAGATGGGTGAACTAGAGTGCCTCGTGATAAAGGAGGATATTGATATAATAGGCATCACAGAAACCTGGTGGACTGAGAGCAATCAATGGGACACAATCATTCTGGGGTACAAAATATATTGGAAGGACAGAACAGGTCGTGTGGGGGCGGGAGTGGGGGGAGTGGCACTATATGTGAAAGAAAATGTAGAATCAAATGAAGTAAAATCTTAAGTGAATCCACATGTTCCATAGAATCTCTATGGATAGAAATTTCATGCTCTAATAAGAATATAACATTAGGGATCTATTATAGACCACCTGACCAGGACAGTGATAGTGATGATGAAATGCTAAGGGAAATTAGAGAGGCTATCAAAATTAAGAACCCAATAATAGTGGGGGATTTCAATTATCCCCATATTGACTGGGAACATTTCACTTCAGGACGAAATGCAGAGATAAAATTTCTCGATAATTTAAATGACTGCTTCATGGAGCAGCTGGTACAGGAACCCACAAGGAGAGAGGCAACTTTAGATTTAGTCCTGACTGGAGTGCAGGAGCTGGTCCAAGAGGTAACTATAACACGACCGCTTGGAAATAGTGACCATAATACAATAGCATTCAACATCCCTGTGGTGGAAAGAACATCTCACCAGCCCAACACTGTGGCATTTAATTTCAAAAGGGGGAACTATGCAAAAATGAGGGGGTTAGTTAAACAGAAGTTAAAAAGTATAGTGACTAAAGTGAAATCCCTGCAAACTGCATGGGCGCTTTTTAAAGACACCATAATAGAGGCCCAACTTCAATGTATACCCCAAATTAAGAAACAAAGTAAAAGAACTAAAAAAGAGCCACAGTGGCTTAACAACCATGTAAAAGAAGAAGTGAGAGAGACTTCCTTTAAAAAGTGGAAGTCAAATCCTAGTGAGGCAAATAGAAAGGAGCATAAACGCTGCCAAATTAAGTGCAAGAATGTAATAAGAAAAGCCAAAGAGGAGTTTGAAGAACGGCTAGCCAAAAACTCTAAAGGTAATAAAATGTTTTTTAAGTATATCAGAAGCAGGAAGGCTACTAAACAACCAGTGGGGCCCCTGGATGATCGAGATACAAAAGGAGCGCTTAAAGATGATAAAGTCATTGAGGAGAAACTAAATGAATTCTTTGCTTCAGTCTTCACAGCTGAGGATGTTAGGGAGATTCCCAAACCTGAGCCGGCTTTCATAGGTGACAAATCTGAGGAACTGTCACAGATCGAAGTGTCACTTGAGGAGGTTTTGGAATTAATTGATAAACTTAACATTAATAAGTCACCGGGACCAGATGGCATTCACCCAAGAGTTCTGAAAGAACTCAAATGTGAAGTTGCGGAACTATTAACTAAGGTTTGTAACCTGTCCTTTAAATCGGCTTCTGTACCCAATGACTGGAAGTTAGCTAATGTAACGCCAATATTTAAAACGGGCTTTAGAGGTGATCCTGGCAATTACAGACCGGTAAGTCTAACATCGGTACCGGGCAAATTAGTCGAAACAATAGTTAAGAATAAAATTGTCAGACACATAGAAAAACATAAACTGTTGAGCAATAGTCAATATGGTTTCTGTAAAGGGAAATCGTGTCTTACTAATCTATTAGAGTTCTTTGAAGGGGTCAACAAACATGTGGACAAGGGGGATCCAGTGGACATAGTGTACTTAGATTTCCAGAAAGCCTTTGACAAGGTTCCTCACCAAAGGCTCTTAAGTAAAGTAAGTTATCATGGGATAAAAGGGAAGGTCCTTTCATGGATTGAGAACTGGTTAAAAGACCGGGAAGAAAGGGTAGGAATTAATGGTAAATTCTCAGAATGGAGAGGGGTAACTATTGCTGTTCCCAAGGGTCAGTCCTCGACCAATCCTATTCAACTTATTTATAAATGATCTGGAGAAAGGGGTAAACAGTGAGGTGGCAAAGTTTGCAGGTGATACTAAACTGCTCAAGATAGTTAAGACCAAAGCAGAGTGTGATGAACTTCAAAAAGATCTCACAAAACTAAGTGATTGGGCAACAAAATGGCAAATGAAATTTAATGTGGCTAAATGTAAAGTAATGCACATTGGAAAAAATAACCCCAACTATACATACAATATGATGGGGGCTAATTTAGCTACAAGAAGTCAGGAAAAAGATCTTGGAGTCATCGTGGATAGTTCTCTGAAGATGTCCGTGCAGTGTGCAGAGATGGTCAAAAAAGCAAACAGGATGTTAGGGATCATTAAAAAGGGGATAGAGAATAAGACTGAAAATATATTATTGCCCTTATATAAATCGATGGTACACCCACATCTCGAATACTGCGTACAGATGTGGTCTCCTCATCTAAAAAAAGATATACTGGCACTAGAAAAGGTTCAGAAAAAGGCAACTAAAATGATTAGGGGTTTGGAACGGGTCGCATATGAGGAGAGATTAAAGAGGTTAGGACTCTTCAGCTTGGAAAAGAGGAGACTAAGGGGGGTATGATAGAGGTATATAAAATCATGAGTGATGTGGAGAAAGTGAATAAGGAAAAGTTATTTACTTATTCCCATAATACAAGAACTAGGGGTCACCAAATGAAATTAATAGGCAGCAGGTTTAAAACTAATATAAGGAAGTTCTTCTTCAGGCAGTGCACAGTCAACTTGTGGAACTCCTTACCTGAGGAGGTTGTGAAGGCTAGGACTATAACAGCGTTTAAAAGAGAACTGGATAAATTCATGGTGGTGAAGTCCATTAATGGCTATTAGCCAGGATGGGTAAGGAATGGTGTTCCTAGCCTCTGTTTGTCAGAGGATGGAGATGGATGGCAGGAGAGAGATCACTTGATCATTGCCTGTTGGTCCACTCCCTCTGGGGCACCTGGCATTGGCCACCGTCGGTAGACAGGATACTGGGCTAGATAGACCTTTGGTCTGACCTGGTACAGCCGTTCTTATGTTCTTAATGGGAGTCATCAAGATTCCAAACCATCATTAATGGTCCACACTTTGTATAATTACAATTGGCCCTCAGTGTTATATTTCATATTTCTAGTTTCCGATACAAGAGTCGTACATTTATACAAATGGATGATCACACTTAAGCTTTGTAATGATACCTTACAAGAGACCTTTTGCATGAAGCATATTCCAGTTACATTATATTCACTCATTAGCATATTTTTTATAAAATTATATAGACTGCAATGTCACACCCATTTCAAAGCCTGGGCAAGGACAAGTGGCTGCTGTGCATTAAAAGTGGCTAGAATTCACTCATTTGGAAACACTCTTTGCATTTTGTCAGTTCTACAACAAGTTCTAGTAACATCAAACATAACTTGCATTTGAATTGATGTAGCAATAACAAGAGCAGACAGGCAAACAAAGCTCTGTGTTCAGAATTATTGTTAATGTTTTATTTGTAAATCCTCAATTAGGTTATGCATTTACATCCACATAAGCCAGTAGAAGTTAAGGGAATCAGATTAGTATTGTAAATTCTACTCTACTGAAATAGACTTATACTACATAAAGTTATATCATAAAAATTTTACAGACTATTATTAAGTTCCTTCTCCCAAAGTGCTTTTATAGAAAAAAACCACTTAATTACAACTACTAGCTGTTCAGCAAAGTTTAGGTTTGTGCAGGGCCGGCCCACAATATTTTGGCACCTGAGGCAGGGAGCTCAAATGACGCCCCCATGTCCCCTCGCTTGGGCCAAAACTTTAAAAGGTCTCAATTCTGCCTTCTTCCTGTTCTACTCCTCTCATGGTACTGCTCTGCTACCTAGCCCAATAAAGGAGAACTAACAACTTAAAATGCCTTGTTCAAACATTTTAAGTAACACTTATCTTTCAAACACCTGAACAGCAAATGTAACTTTTCTTGTCTGCATTGTAAACACTGGCATTTGTATCTATTTGAATAATCAAAGTGGTGCTTTCAGTGCCTTCTTGGTTGCAAAGATTTGGACTGCTTCCTGAAGGTCCACAGTCTGGGCCAGCTCATGCTCTATTGAGATGGCTGCAAGGCCAACCAGCTTCTTCTGTGTGATTGTGGAGCGTAGATGTGTTTTTATTAACTTCAGCTTGGAGAAGCTGCGTTCTTCACTGGCAACTGATACAGGAAGTGTTAGAAGTATGCGCAGAGCAACAAAAGCATTTGAAAAGAGGGTGGTCATCTTATTTGTGCACATATATTCCAGAACAGCCTTTGGAGTTGATCCTGCTGAAATGTATCTTGAAAGGGCTTTCAGTTTATCACCTAAATCACTCGCATCAATATCGCACATGCCATCATGTGTCAACACTGCCTCTAGTGCCCTGCATTGCTGGTGTAGGTAAAGTAAGGAGTTTTGGAATACCATATAACATCCCAAATATACTGCTGTGTGCCTTGAGCTGCATAAAATGTTCTTTAACTGACTGTATTGCACAATCTAGCACCTGGTTAAAGAATTCAACTTTGAATTGTTGTTTGGGGTCTCTTATGTGATTATCCCATGCCTCGTAATCAAAATGTCTTCTTCTTTGGTGACTCTTGTATTCTTGAATGGGTGGGAAAATAGCTTCAGTGTGAAGTTCCTCTGTTAACTTCTGTGCACTCTTCAGAACGTTTTGAAATCCCTCATCTGACCGATAAGATTGTAGGTATGACTTTGCTTTGTCCAGTTGTTCCATTGCTCCAGATATATCAAGGTCAACACCTTGGAGTCTCTTGCTTACAACATTTATTTCAAACAGTATGTCATGCCACAACACTAAGCTACACAGAAATTTGAAGTTATGTATGTTTCTGGTGATTCCATTTCCCTCTGCCACTGTTTTCCCACAAACAGTTCCTGTCATAGCATTATCCTCCATAATGGCAACCAGGGCTTTGGAGCTGTGCTCCAGCTCCGCTCCAGCTCCAGGCAAAAACCTGCAGCTCCACTGCTCCGGGACTGCTCTGCGCTCCAGCTCCGGGCTCCACTCCAAAGCCCTGATGGCAACTATGGCATCATCTATCTTCCAAATTTGGTGTTTGGTAGGCTTTATCATCTCCACTCGACTTTCCCATTGTGTGGCACTCAGTGGTTTCAGTGTCAGAGAAGATATTCCCAGATGTTGCTTCAAAATTTGCCATCGATGAGTTGATGCAGAGAAAAATATATAGATGCTTTGAATTACATTAAAAAATTCAGCAGCCTCACTAGAAGCTGATGCTGCATCACTGACCACCAAGTTCAATGAATGAGAACTGCATGGGACAAGAAAAGCTTGAGGGTTTTACTCTCGGATTCATGTCTGCACTCCTCTGTTCTTTCCTCTCATGTTGGCACCATTATCGTAGCCCTGACCTCTTACGTCAGCTATCGCAATTCCCGTATCTTCCAGCTTTTTAAGAAGCACATTTGTCATACCAGCTCCTGTACTATCACCAATGTCAATAAATTCTAGAAAATGCTCTCTGACAGTCACCATTGCAGGGACATTTTCACTAGGTTCTGTTGTTGTTACAAAACGCACCATTAAAGTCATTTGTTCCGTATGGCTGATGTCAGGTGTGCAGTCCAGAATAACAGAGTAATATCTTGCTGACTTCAGATCAGCCACAATCTTCTGTTTAACTTTTGTTGCCAGTAACTGTATGATCTCCTTTTGAATTGTTTCTCCAAGGAAGTGGTGTGTGTACATTTCTTGGGTGGTGTCTCTTCTTAGATGCTCCTGGAGTACAGCATCAAACTCAGCCATCAG